>NC_092267.1:8036220-8376220 GCF_036320965.1 Panulirus ornatus | reverse complement strand
CTCCCACCCCATCATTTCTTATTGGATCAACCCTACTCACACCACACATTGTCTTCAAATATTTCAATTTCCAACAGATGTACACAGATATGTGTGTGTGTGTGTGTGTGTGTGTGTGTGTGTGTGTGGTGGTAAAGGACAACAGGCATCACAAGGTACATCTGGCTGGCCGGTATAAGAGTAGCGTGTACATTGTTGTCCCAGGGACCGTGGCATCGACCCCTCACGGGCACAAATGACGCATCCACCCCTCCCCACCCCCCACCCCGTGTCGCGCTACCAGAATGCATCCGCATTATTAAGCCTCCCCCCCCCCCCCAGCACGACGGTACGACCCTACCGTTAGGTGCGACGGTACGACTCGTGAGGTACGACCCCCCGTGAAGTGCGACGGTACGACGCGCCCGAGATACGATGGTATCACACTCTCCAGGAACGACGGTGCGATTCTTGGGTATGACAGTCTGACTGCCCTCCTAGCCCTTCGTCAGGCACTTACTAAACCTCCTAACCCTTCGTCAGGCACTTACTAAACCTCCTAGCCCTTCGTCAGGCACTTGGCTGCCCTCCTAGCCCTTCGTCAGGCACTTGCTAAACCTCCTCGCTTTCGCCAGGCACTTACTAAACCTCCTAGCCCTTCGTCAGGCACTTACTAAACCTCCTAGCCCTTCGTCAGGCACTTACTAAACCTCCTAGCCCTTCGCCAGGCACTTACTAAACCTCCTAGCCCTTCGTCAGGCACTTGGCTGCCCTGCTAGCCCTTCGTCAGGCACTTGCTAAACCTCCTCGCTTTCGCCAGGCACTTACTAAACCTCCTAGCCCTTCGTCAGGCACTTACTAAACCTCCTAGCCCTTCGTCAGGCACTTGGCTGCCCTCCTAGCCCTTATCTAGACATTTGGCTAAAACATTCTCACCCAAAAGGAAAACACACCACGGAGACATCGGACACCCACTACAGTATGTTGAGCTGAATCGCCACTTCAGTTCCACTACTTCCCAAATTTCATGGGCTACTGGCGTGGGACAGATTCCTCGTGTGCTGGCGTGAAACAGGTTCAAACATTCTTATTCCACAGCAACGCTCGCCGGCGTCCAGCTGACGTCCACTCCAGAGCCAAGCACGACCGAGATCATCGGCGACGTGTGGCTGTCAACACAACCGAGATCGTCGGCGACGTGGGGCTGTCAACACGACCGAGATCATCGGTGACGTGTGGCTGTCAACACGACCGAGATCATCGGCGACGTGGGGCTGTCAACACGACCGAGATCATCGGCGACGTGGGGCTGTCAACACGACCGAGATCATCGGCGACGTGGGGCTGTCAACACGACCGAGGTCATCGGCGACGTGGGGCTGTCAACACGACCGAGATCATCGGCGACGTGTGGCTGTCAACACGACCGAGATCATCGGCGACGTGTGGCTGTCAACACGACCGAGATCAACGTCGACGTGTGGCTGTAAACAAAGCAGGATCTCGCCATGTGAGGCGTCGAAACCCATCCCCTCCTCCCTCTCTCGACCCCAGATGGTTATCGTACTATCCACTTCCAGTAATTCCTCCCACTCCTCTGTTCATACCAAAGGACACCACCCCCTCTGGGTACGATGTTAACACTTTGATGTCCCCTGTGGCGTCCCGGGGTTCGAAGAGAGGACAGACAGGGTGTGTTAGTCAACACGGGCCCAGCCGACCTTCCCTAGGCCATCTATTTAGACCAGCCACACGAGGATTGGTCGTTACGTTGTCTGCTTCTTCCCCCCCGCGCGGAATTCTCGCCTGACTTGCACCACCCGTTCCATCTTTAGGGAATCGGGTCAACATAACACCTATGGAACTCAAATTAATCTCTCCTGTGCAAGGTTTCTCCTTCAAGCTCTCATTTTACCTTTTCAACCGACGTGGTTTGGACTTGGGGGAGGGGGTGATATTATCATCCGCGTCATAGGAATATATATATATATATATATATATATATATATATATATATATATATATATATATATATATATATATAGATAGATAGATAGATAGATAGATAGATAGATAGATAGATATATATATATATATATATATATATATATATATATATATATATATATATATATATATATATCCTGTCCTCACGGTGGGTAAGGACAGTGTGTGTGTGTGTGTTCTGAAATGGATATGTGTCAGTGAATTTTTAGAGACGGCAACATTCCGACAGCCCGCGCGTCCATTTCCCGAAATAAATGTATAAATAACGGTTTATTGAATTCAGGCAGCCACTCGGCTGAAAAATACACCGTTGAGGTATTACAGATATGACACGACTGGCAGGTTATACAAGAACTAGTTCACTAATCATACAATGGCTTAAGATCAAGGTGGGATTTTGTAGTTTCAACATTTAGGACGCAGTCAGGGTGGCAGATATACACGAACATTTACAGGTTAAGGACTATGGATTATACATTATGCACTTAATGAGGTTGATACATCGTACATTTAATGATGAATGGATGAATATTTAATGGTAAATAGTTACAATAACAGAACAGCTGACATACCACAGAGATTAACTAAAAGAGGAGTTGTGCTGTTTTCTTGTTTAACTGTGCTCTTGTTTATGGATCTGACGTTCATCTTGGTAGATATAGGCCTGTTCTTGTGTGTGTGTGTGTGTGTGTGTGTGTGTGTGTGCAATGGCATATGGGGGAAGGGAGGGTTCAAGGTACTCATGTTCTAAATCCCACACTGCAGATTTCACAAAACCTTTCACGTCACTCACCCATATCATGGCTTCACAACCCTGTTTCCCAATTTATGTTCTCAGAAATAAATATATAATAATAAATGCTTATTTCTGTTCATTTCCATGATTACGTCGTCTCGGTGTATGGTTTCCTCTTCAATATCTTTTTATTATATAATTTACCAAATTTATTATATAATTTTCAAATTGTTATGGCATATATTCCTCAGCCCCGCTGCTATGTTGAAAGATAAGATCTTTTAATGATGGAATATTTGCCTCTCTATATCCCAGCATCTCCTAGGTATATTGGCACCTCTATATCCTAGCATATATATCCTAGGTATATTAGCCCACCCCCAATATCCTAGTCTCTACATCCTAGGTATATTAGCCCCTCTATATCCTAGCATCTAATCCTAGGTACATTAGCCCCTCTATATCCTAGCATCTATATCCTAGGTACATTAGCCCCTCTATATCCTAGCATCTAATCCTAGGTACATTAGCCCCTCTATATCCTAGCATCTATATCCTAAGTACATTAACCCTTCTATATCCTAGCATCTATATCCTAGTGTGTTCAATAACACCCTGGGGAAGGAACGCTTCCTATGCCCACTCCAACACCTTATCATATCTCCCTTTTCCCAGACAGTCACTATACACCTGACTTATCCCTTCGTTACAACCTTCCCATTTCTTGAGTAGTGCTAATCTGTCTGCCTCCTGCATCGCCCTGTTAGCCGTCATCTTTGTATATGGACTCGTCTTGGTTCGTGACAATCACTTGAAGGGACGTAAATTATCAACAAATGGCGATAATTTCCTGCAGTTATTCCCATTAAGCACCGGTCCAATGGGTCATCCATCAATATTTCCTAAAATAAAAACTTCCTAAAATAAAAACTTAATACTGCCCCTTATTAAGGGGGCTACAAACACTATTCTCCTTTGCCTTTTCTATCCCTCCTTGTTATCAGGTATCCCACGGCACAGATTCTGTTGGACCTCATCCTTAGGTCTGTCTCCTGTCCAACAACAACAGGTTTGTCGACCTTAAACCGGTCCTTGACTACAAGTCATCGTCCACTGTCTCTACCAGTCTGTCCGCATTCTCATACGTTATTTACCGACGTGACATTCGCCTCATCTGATATTCCTGACCTTTCAGAGGTAATGGTGGCGTTGTTTACTAACCTCTATGGGTATGTACCGTCTCCTGCCTTCAGATTGTATTCTTTCCTTCTTTCTCGTTCTTCCTTCATCTATCACCTATGACGAATACACCCCCCACCCTCTGAATCCTTCATATGTCAGCAAGTGTCCCAGTTCCTCTTGTATACATATATAATATCAAAGATAATCATGCATCTGGCAATTCTATTATCCTGTTGGAGCTTCCTGGTGTGTGTTCCTTCCTTCCTCGACACTTCCGTCTTCGGCCGGAAATATAGGCTTTTTCTTCTTCCTGTCCAAAAATGGCGTCAATAATCCATGTCTCTATCAACCTCTCGTTTCACAGACGTTCTCCCACGTTCCGCACTACTGCCTCAACAAACTCCGCGCCTTTTGGTAGTTTCTGGCAATCCAGACGAGGACAATCCACCCAACCTTCCCTATCGTCTTGAAATGGAACTCCCTCTCTCGTGGAAATGTTAAAGAGGTTCGTTAAACAAGACCTCCCTTCTCGTGTCTCACGCAGGTAATTTCTCCTTTGCATGGAAGTCATCCATTCCAGATTCACTTTTCCATGTACCTTGCAGACCACACCCGTCAGGGAGTCTGTGGTTCAGCACGCCCTCCTGGTAACCTTTCTCAAAAGACAAGGATGGAAATGCCTTCCTTCCTTTCCCCTGATACTTCACCTTTCTCCAGCGTCGTCTTGGGCATTATATCAATGGTGTTTTCAAGCGTATCTACAAACATCGACACACTGAGACAAGGTTCAACATGGCAATAGGTTTTATACGAGTCAAAACCATCATAACATTCCGTACCTGACTTTTCCAGACATTTCAGAGCTTTCCAGGACCTTCCCCTCATTCCATCTCCTCCGTTGTTGGGGGTTCAAGTGACCTCCACTGTGAAAACACACTTGTTTTTAAGTGCCTCGCACATCCTTCCGCCATTCCTTGATAACTTCCCCCTCTAAATCCTTTCGCCTCATTAACTTTTCTTTAACCAACAACTTCCTCTTGATGAATTCATGGGGAAAGCTGTGGATTACCTCCCGCCTTGGCCACAATAATCTTTACGGAGCCTCCCTCTGTTCCTTCTCCCTCGTCCGTCTACACTCGTTCCTCGACCTCGTACACTTTACATCTGCAGGCTGGCTGGCCGAGGCGTGGCCTGTACCTTCGTCACAGTACATAACCAACCTCCTTCCACATAAAAATTCCTTCTATATGTCAAGCTAAAGGTACCCACCCATGTTCCCGCCCCCACTCTATAAATTTCACAGCATCTTCCGATACATCTGCCCTGGTTCCTGGCCACTGAACTCCATTCCCACAGGTGCTGTCGAGTTCTGTGTGGCATCCACGATTCATACATCTTCCCTGAGCCTTGTCTCGTCATACGCCCTCGCCACAACTGCATGGTTTTACCAATTAAAGTGTTGTGTGTAAAGATAAGATCTGGTCCTGACGTGTGTTATCAGTCCCTATGATTCCTGTGTGCGCAGTGATACAATGGTGTAGGAGCTCTTCCTGTGTACACCCTTAAGAATTCGCGTCTCCAAGAGGAGCCATAATATCCTAGTCTACCGCTGCATAATTGACACCGCTATTATTAGCACTCTGCCGTCTATGAGGAGAGGTGTTCAGTGCTTCCTGTGCTGTCTCGATTGTTCCTTAAGTGTTATCATTATACATTTTGTTCCGGTTATGTCAAAATTCTCTGGGGCACTATCATATACTGTCAACCCCACTGTGCACTTCTTCCCTGCTTTTTTTTACTCTTCCTAGTTATATATGGCTCATATGGGGCCATCTTCCTGTATTTCCTGAAACTTACGGTGGTCTCTTACTGAGGCCAAGCCGTCTCTCTCTCTCTCTCTCTCTCTCTCTCTCTCTCTCTCTCTCTCTCTCTCTCTCTCTCTCTCTCTCTCTCTCCTTGCTATTATAAACCCCTCTGGACTTAGAAGTGAAGCTTGTGTGTGTGTGTGTGTGTGTGTGTGTGTGTAATTACTTATCTGTATTATACCAGTAGGGTAATTTACACTCATGACGCCCCATCTCGTGTGTGTGTGTGTGTGTGTGTGTGTGTGTGTGCGTGTGTGTGTGTGCTTGAGTGGTAACCAAATGTGTGTGTGTGTGTGTGTGTGTGTGTGTGTGTGTGTGTGTGTGTGTGTGTGTGGTAACCAAACATAGTAGTTCCTCATTCCTACTAACCAACCTCTCCAACACTAGTAGGCCCATAAAGCAGGTTGAATGTACCGAAACCCATACATTTCTGCCCACAAGAACCTATTTGTGTGTGTGTGTGTGTGTGTGTGTGTGTGTGTGTGTGAGTGTGTGTGTGTGTGTGTGTGTGTGTGTGTCATAAAGTCAATAAAAACTACCTTTTATACCATATATTTCTCTCCCATGAGCCCCTGCACTTCTACTATTCTCTACGGTACTGTCCCTAGCCTAGCTAGGAAGTGAAGATTGCCATAGCAAGAGTACGTCAAACACTGCAATGGCGGCCGCCGGTCCACATCCCCATGAAAATTATCTTCTCTCTCTCCCTCCACCACCTTTATATTACGTCCTATACCATCTGTCTAATCAACAATCATCAATTATGCTTCTTGAATGTACGGCTACGATAGGCAATGAGTAATTCCACCGATATATTTAAAGTCGCGTTTGTTATGCTTAAAATTTACCCTAATAATAGTGGTTACTATAATTAAACCTTGACCTATTAATCAATCTTGTTAATGTTAATTAAACCCAAGCTGACGAATATTTACCATCCATCGTCTCGTCTCCTGACTGACCCACTTAAAAAGCAACAAGATCCTACTCAACGCCAAGTTTGTTACATGAAAAATAAATATTAGCGTCTTGAAAGGCTCAGTCTTGTCATAAAGTATATATCTACATCCTTCCCGGACGATGGGAACTTGGGCAGTGGGTCTCAGGAGAAGAATATTGCAGCATCCCTTACATAAGCACCTTCACGGTACTCGACACTTTTTTAAGTGACTTCGTATCGATCAGACACAATTACAAGACTAAGCTGGCAAATGAAGCTCACCGTAAATAAAGATTTAAATGTATACATCACAATTCTATTTTCTACTCATGAAAATGCATTTTAAAATGGATAACCAAGATGCATCTTTTCACCTGGAGATTCGCCACCATGATGCTGAGGCTGCGGGGTTGCCCGTCTTACCTTTCTTTAGGGGAGAGGCGACCACTGCGGGGACCCCCTCACTACTATCCTGGGTCCTGACGCATCCTGCCGTTAGTCCGAGGAGTAGAAGGAGGAAAGTCGGCATCCCATGCGCCTTAAAGCGGTCATCGGGATGAAGATACGAATCAACCAAGGTATTGACTCAAACTGACGTTCGCCATCTCCCCTCCCCCCTCAACTGCTCAACTGAGCGCTTATCGATCGCCCACTAACTCTCTAATAAATCTCAGAATCGGTGCATACCAGCATATTTTTATTCTCTATAAATTTGAGTATACAACGTTAATGATACAAGGATAGTTAATTTTTGACAATAAAGATACAAGATTATCACCATGGTAACTTCTTACACATGCGCGAAATAAACTAGAAATGAATATTCCTGAACCATCTTGTACGTTTCCCTATTCTCGGTATTTTCGAAAATGGTTGATGAATGCATAATGTATAGATTGATTTTATTCATTAGATATGGAAAAATTGCCTCATATTACTTAGCTATGGCCTCGTTTATCGTGGGTTGTGGCTAGTAATGGCCGCCGTGGTTGCCGACGCATGGCGACCGTCAGCCGTCGTGCGACGTAAACAGTCTTGTCCACAAGTATTCGACTGAAATTTGCAACTGTGTTAGAATTTTGCCTTCTCTGATGCTGTTAGACCTATGAGATGGCTGATAACTGTGAGAGTGAGGCGGTTTTAGCTGCTGTCATCAAATGTGTAAATTTTGCCGCAGTTAAACACAAAGATCAGAGGAGAAAAGACCCGGAGCAAACTCCTTATATTAATCATCCAGTTGGTAAGAGTGATACATTAACCATATTAATCATCCAGTTGGTGAGAGTGATACATTAACCATATTAATCATCCAGTTGGTGAGAGTGATACATTAACCATATTAATCATCCAGTTGGTAAGAGTGATACATTAACCATTTTAATCATCCAGTTGGTAAGAGTGATACATTAACCATATTAATCATCCAGTTGGTAAGAGTGATACATTAACCATATTAATCCAGTTGGTAAGAGTGAGACATTAACCATTTTAATGCATGAATTCTCAGCAGTATCTGTAGAAGGCTTTAGAATACGTAGAGTGGGATTTAGAGTACTTTATTATAAATATGCAATACGTAAGGCGTTAGTAGGATTTATATTGAAAACAGTTAATGAAGGGGTTAATTTCATGTGTAGTTTTAAACATTTTATAGTCATCGATTCTATAGTAACCATTTTTTTCCCCCTAGCAAACGAGTTACAGCAGATATGTGCTTACATTGCTATGGTGTGCTGGGTAATGTGGGGAGGTTGGACGGTGGGGCTTAGAGTCGCTTGTCTGTCATCTGTTTGTTGATATTCACTGACATCTGGTACCATGCTCAACAATCACGAATGTGTCTATTACTTATCGATATGTGATATAAATTTCATGTACTAGGGTTGGTTGGATAGGTGTTTATGCTTAAAGCCTATCAAATGCCAGGGTTATCTGGTTTGTCAAAGTTTTGTTATAACTTCCATCCGAATGATTTAATAACCTTTTTCTGGTGTTAATGATTATGATACAGCCACATACAGTCTTAATATGCACATGGCCTGTGTCTATTGATTAAGGTTTTTACAGAACCTTTTGATTTCTTAAAGTCTTTAACCTAGTTTTATGTTAACCCTATATTTTCTCTTAATTTTTATGTCACCACAGTCCCCTTATTTAATATCGTAAAAGATGATGCTCCAAATTACACTAAAACTTCAATTTCTGTGAAGACTACGTAGTCATTGATAAAGAAAATTATTAAATATATAAAGCTAGCAGCAGATTTCAGGAGAGATAGTGTAGCATGCGAAAAATATAGTGTGAGTGAAATAAATTTTGTGTTACTTGTAATCAAAGCCAGATTTGGGTGGTAAGTTATGACATTACAGCTATAGTTCTTATAAATAAATCATTGGATATTGTATGGGCCCCTCTGTTTGACTGTCCCCCTTACAGGAAAATTTAAAATCCACTCCTTTAAAAAGAGGAGATTCCACTTCACCTAAACCTTTGTAGTAAGACCTTAAGTGGAACTTTAATGTATTCCTTTGATACATCATTTTTCTAAGTAAGTTTGATTTCATGCGAGTCATAGAATTGATAAATGATTGCTAATTTGTGCTTCATAAAAGATTTGGAAGAAAAAGATGAAACTAAATGTTTTTACACTAACAACTAAAGATATGTTGCACTCCAGTTGTTGGCCTGAATGGCCCAACCCACCCACATACACATACATATACATGAACTCCCACACACGCACATATACATACCTATACATTTCAACGTATACATATGCATACACAGACATATAAATATATGCACATGTACTTATTCATACTTGCTGCCTTCATCTATTTCTGTCTCCACCCCGTCACACATGAAACAGCATCCCCCTTCCCCTGCATGCATGTGAGGTAGTGCTAGGAAAAGACTACAGAGGGCACATTTGTTCACACTCAGTCTCTAACTGTCATGTGTAATGCACCGAAACCACAGCTCCCTTTCCATATCCAGGCCCCACAAAACTTTCCGTGGTTTACCCCAGACACATCATATGCCCTGGTTCAATCCAATGACAGCAAGGTTGGCCCTGGTATACCACATTGTTCCAATTCACTCTATTCCTTGCATGTCTTTCACCCTCCTGTATGTTCAGGCCCCAATCACTCAATATCTTTTTCACTCCATCCTTCCACCTCCTATTTGGACTCCCACTTCTCCTTGTTCCCGCCACCTTTGACACATATATCCTCTTTGTCAATCTTTCTCACACATTCTCTCCATGTGACCAAACCATTTCAATACACCCTCTTCTGCTCTCACAACCACACTCTTTTTATTACCATACATCTCTCTTACCCTTTCATTACTTACTCGATCAAACCACCTCACACCACATATTGTCCTCAAACATTTCATCCACCCTCCTCCGCATAACCCTTTCTATAGCCCATGCCTCACAACCATAAATGTTGGAGCCACTATTCCTTCAAACATACCCATTTTTGCTCTCCAAGATGTTGTTGTCACCTTCCACACATTCTTCAATGCTCCCAGAACCTTCGCCCCCTCCCCCACCCTGTGACTCACTTCCTCGTCCATGGTTCCATCCTTTGCTAAATCCACCTCCAGATATCTAAAACACTTCACTTCCTCCAGTTTTCCTCCATTCAAACTTACCTCCCAATTACCTGAACCTAATAACTGTGCTCTTATTCATATTTACTCTCAGCTATCTTCTTTCACACACCTTACCAAACTGAGTCACCAACTTCTGCAGTTTCTCACACGAATCAGCCACCAGCGCTGTATCATCAGCGTACAGCCACTAACTCACTTTTCAAGCCCTCTCGCTCACAACAAATTACATACTTGCCCCTCTTTCCAAAACTCTTGCATTCACCTCCCTAACAACCCCATCCATAATCAAATTAAACAACCATGGAGACATCACTCACCCCTGCTGCAAACCGACATTCACTGGGAACCAATCACTTTCCTCTCTTCCTACTCGTATACATGCCATACATCCTTGATTAAAACCTTTCACTGCTTCTAGCAACTTACCTCCCACACCATATACTCTTAATTCCTTCCACAAAGCATCTCTATCAGTTTTATCCTATGCCTTCTCCAGATCCATAAATGCTACATACAAATCCATCTATTTTTCTAAGTATTTCTCACATACATTCTTCAAAGCAAACATCTGATCCACACATCCTCTACCACTTCTGAAACCACACTGCTCTTCCCCAATCTGATACTCTGTATATGCCTTTACCCTCTCGGTCAATACCCTCCCATACATTTCACAGGAATACTCAACAAACTTATACCTCTGAAATTTGAACACTCACCTTTATCCCCTTTGCCTTTGTACAATGGCACTATGCATGCATTCTGCTAATCCTCAGGGACTTCACTATGAACCATACATACACTGAATATCCTTACCAACCAGTCAAAAACACAGTCTCCCCCTTTTTTGATAAATTCCACTGCAATACCATCCAACCCCACCGCTTTGCCGGCTTTCATCTTTCGCAATGCTTTCACTACCTCTTCTCTGTTCACCAAACCCTTCTCCCTGATCCTCTCACTTCGCACACCACCTCGACCAAAACACCCTATATCTGCCACTCTATCATCAAACACATTCAGCAAACCTTCAAAATACTCAATCCATCTCCTTCTCACTTCACCATTTCTTGTTATTACCTCCCCATTAGCCCCCTTTACCGATGTTCCCATTTGTTCTCTTGTCATACGCACTTTATTTACCTCCTTCCAAATTTTTTTTATTCTCCCTAAAATTTAATGATACTGTCTCACTCCAACTCTCATTTGCCCTCTTTTTCACCTCTTGCACCTTTCTCTTGACCTCCTGCCTCTTTCTTTTATACATCTCCTAGTCATTCACACTGCTTCCCTGCAAAAATCGTACAAACGCCACTCTCTTCTCTTTCACTAACAATCTCACTTCATCCCACCACTCACTACCCTTTCTAATCTGCCTACCTCCCACCTTTCTCATGCCATGAGCATCTTTTGCGCAAGCCATCACTGCTTCCCTAAATACATCCCATTCCTCCCCCACTCCCCTTACGTCACTTGCTTTCACCTTTTTCCATTCTGCACTCAATCTCTCCTGGTACTTCCTCACACAAGTCTCTTTTCCAAGCACACTGACTCTCACCACTCTCTTCACCCCAACTTTCTCTCTTCTTTTCTGAAAACCTCTACAAATCTTCACATGCAGGAGATGGCGAATAAGTTTAATACATTTTTTTTCATACATATTCGCCGTTTTCTGTGTTAGCGAGGTAGTGCCTAAACAGATTACTGAGCCTTAGAGAGAATATCCTCACTTATCCCCCTTCACTGTTCCTTCTTTTGGACAATTAAAAAAACGGGAGGGAAGGATTTCTAGCCCCCACTCCCTCCTTGTTTAGTCACCTTCTACGACATGCAGGGAATATGTGGGAAGTATTCTTTCTCCCCTATCCCCTATCCAATTTGGTCTCCCGCTTCTCCTTGTTCCCTCTACCTCTGACACATGTATCCTCTTTGTCAATCTTTCCTCACTTATTCTCTCTCTCAAACACACTCTTTTTATTACCACACATCTCTCTTACCCTTTCATTCCATAGTCAATCAAACCACCTCACACCACATATTGTCCTCAAACATTTCATTTCCAACACACTCACCCTCCTCCGCACAACCCTATCTATAGCCCATGCCTCACAACCATATAACATTGTTGGAACCACTATTCCTTCAAACATACCCACTTTTGCTCTCCGTGATAATGTTTTCGCCTTCCAAACATTCTTCATCGCTCCCAGAACCTTCGCCCCCTCCCCCACCCTGTGACTCACTTCCTCTTCCATGGATCCATCCACTGCTAAATCCACTCCCAGATATCTAAGACTCTTCACTTCCTGCAGTTTTTCTCCATTCAAACTTACCTCGCAGTTAACTTGTCCTTCAACCCTACTGTACCTAATAACCTTGCTCTTACTCACATTTCCTCTCAGCTTTCTTCTTTCACATAATTTACCAAACTCAGTCACCAACTTCTGCAGTTTCTCACCCGAATTATCCACCAGTGCTGTATCATCAGTGAATAACAACTGACTCACTTCCCAAGCCCTCTCATCCACAACAGACTGCATACTTGCCCCTCTCTCCAAAACTCGCATTCACTTCCCTGACCACCCCATCCATGGAGACGTCACACTCCCCTGATGCAAACCAACATTCACTGGGAACCATTCAGTTTCCTCCCTTCCTACTCATACACATGCTTTACATCCTTGGTAAAAACTTTTCAGTGCTTCTAGCAACATACCTCCCACACCATACACTCTTATTACCTTCCACAAAGCATCTCTATCAATTTTATCATATGCCTGCTCCAGATCCATAAATGTCACATACAAATCCATCTGTTCTTCTGAGTATTTCTCACATACATTCTTCAAAGCAAACACCTGATCCACACATCCTCCACCACTACTGCTCTTCCCCAGTCTAATGCTCTGTACATTCCTTTACCCTCTCAGTCAATACCCTCCCATATAATTTCCTAGGAATTCTCAACAAATGTATACCTCTGTAATTTGAATACTCACTTTTATCCCCTTTGCCTTTGTACAATGGCACTATGCATGCATTCCGCCAATCCTCAGGCACTTCACCATGAACCATACAAACATTGAATATCCTTACCAACCAATCAACAACACAATCATCCCCCCCCCCTTTTTTTTTTATAAATTCCACTGCAATACCATCCAAACCCACTGCCTTGGCAGCTTTCATCTTCCACAATGCTTTCACTACCTCTCCTCTGTTTACCAAACCATTTTCCCTGACCCTCTCAGTTGCCTATGCCATTTCAAGTAAACTGAAAAAAGTATGTGTAAGAAAATGTCTGAAAAATTTTTTCAGTAACATATCCTCTTTTCATAACATTATCTCTGTGGTAAAGTTGGCTTAGTTTGAAACAGTTTCACTGAAAGTGAAACTATTAAGGATTTCATCCCCTTCATTAAACAAGGAGTCCCTGTATATACATGTCAGTGTTGTATAATGTTGCATGATTGATTGATTACATTTTTACAGATTATTTCTCATATATTTCTTTAAAACACATTTGTTTGAAAAATCAGTCTGATAAGAACTGGTACTGTTTAGATGTATATGTTACTGTACATGTATTTTCGTGAAATACAATTTGTTATTTTACTAGATTATTTTTAAGTTTCCTAAATGAATTCATACATGCATTTTGTGATATTTTATCAATTTTTGTTCAGGTGTGGCATATCTTCTGGTTGAGAGTGGAGTGAAAGATCTAGCTGTGTTGCAAGCTGCCCTTCTTCATGACACAGTGGAAGACACAGAAACATCTCATGAAGAACTCGTTGTAGAATTTGGGCCCAAGGTGGCTGGGATTGTGGCAGAGGTTTGTACCAGAGAGCACTGATTTAGAATGCATCTTGAGAAATTTCATACGTCTACAATTGTCATTGTTGCATGGAAAAATGACCTGGTAACAAAGTACTGAAATGGCTAAATTTATGAAAAATGAAACTCTGCACAAATAGGTCTTCCAGATGTTGCTCTATGTGTTTTTGAGAAGACACTTCAGTCTTCTGTAAATTTATTTTGTTTTTGGACAGTAATTATTTTCATAATATGGAGAGAGTACACATTTTGGTACTTACATGTATTTTTAATCTTTGTGGATTTGAATGCTATCCTACTTTTCAACAAAAAAAATTGTAATTTCTTACTTGAACAGTTGGTATTTTACTACATGGTTTTTGCAAGAAACAAAGGAGTTTTGATTCAAATTGGTTGAGCAGTAACATTATGTGCATACCCAACATAAATCATGCTTCACATTCTTTACAGCCATGTTTTTCCATAGTCATACCTCATTCAGGGGCTCATGGCTTCCATGGACCTGGCAGAAGTTCTTGACCTGTAGGAAGGGGTCCTGAAATTTTATCTTAAGGAAGTAAAGGAGAATGTTGAACATAAAAAGAACCTTGTAACTGTGGGGTGGGATCTCTGTGAAATTTTAAATGATTTTTAAGCTTTACTGAGTCCAATGGATGGTTTTTAGCTTTGTGAAAGATGTAAAAATATCTTTACCCATATATAGAGGAAGATCTTCATAAGGTTGTTATGAATCAGGGTCAGCCTGTGCACATTTTGGGCAGGCTATGACTGTTTAGTCATTTGCAGAGAGAAGGAAGATCCAGAGGCATGGCGAGGCACCAAAAATTCTAAACCCATGTTCCTGCATCATTTATATCATTCAATCCATAAAAATGGGAATTCTGATTCAGTCCGAGTTTAGAATTGAGGGTTCTTATAAGGTAATACCCTTTTCTGTAACAAGGAAAATTGAGGACATAGTTATTCTAGCCATTTTCCTGAAAAGCTTGGCAACAGATCAATACTAAAATCCATCTCTGACACACAAAATACCTGTGAGGGGTGAAGAATCATTTTACAAATGTGCAGGCACTTAACGTAGGGGTTGCCAGTTTCATTGTGACCTGCACAATTGGTAGTACTATACACTTTGGTCTTTGTTGTAAATGAAGCCTGGCCCAAATGGATGCCAAGATCCTCAGGTAAGGAAGTTGAGGGTCTAAAAACTCTCTAAAGAAATGAAACCGGTTTTATAACAAAATGGAAAGCTATTCAGGCTCCTTACGCAGCCAAGGAGTGAGACTCCTGTTGGTTACCTAATTCTCTTACAAGTCAGTGGGAAGAATATTTTTATTAGTTTTCATGAAGAGAAGAAAATCAGAGTGGGACAAAAAGCAGACTTGAATTTACCACTACAAAACTAAGGTACTATTACTAGAAGTACACTCATTGACTTAACCAGATCCTAGGTTCAGCCCAAATCAAATCAAAAACCCCATAGGTGAAGATGAACGAAATTCTGGTTCTGGGTGGAGCTCCTCCCATGTATGTACGACACATAACGTGCATTATTCTATACGATACATATGGGAGGAGGGGGGAGAAAGACTGGAAGAAGTGAGGGATTTAAGTATCTGGGAGCTGTATTGGGTAAGTGTGGTGATATGGAATGAGAGATAAAGGAGAGAGCAGTACATTGGGTCCCTTAATAGATAATGAAGGGTAGAGGTGCAAGTATGGAAGTGAAGAGAGAATTAAGGGACAGCATAGTCCTCCTAACCCTGACCTATGCAGCCAAAACATGGACGTGGAATGAGGCACAGAGGTCAAGAGTTCAGGCTGTGGAAATGAGCTATTTGAGAAGAGCATGTGGTGTGACTAGGTGGAATGAAGAAATAAAAGGGTGTATGAGAGATGCGGTATGGCAAGGAATGCAAAGGGAATGAATTGTGGAGTGGTAGGTTGGGTGAAATATGATACTTTGAGGTGGTTTACGCATGTGGAAAGAATGCAAGACTGGAAGATTACAAGGAAAGTGTATGATAGTACAATTAAAGGGGTTAGTGTGAGTTGAAGACCACCTGTGACATGGGCAAATAGGGTGGAGGAATACTGGAGTGAGAGAAACAGAGGAAGAATGCTTGGAATGGTGTATGTGAGGGAGGCACATAAGGACAAGGTTAAGTGGAGACTCTTTTGCCGTGGCCACCCCTTGATGTGACTTCCCGGAGGGAACAGGTGTTAGAGATATAGATAGACATATAGAAACTGAACCTGGAGAGAGTGAATGATGAACCATTTCCTCAATATTATCCTGTGGTATCATCAGTAGGCTAGTCAGGACATGATACTAAAGGATCTTTGTGTCATGTCAAGACACAAAGGTTTCATTACTATCTTGGAAAATTACATTAAACATTTGATTATTCATCAAGGCTCTTCTAAGCCTTTGTAGTCTGGGAACATTTCATGTTCGATCAAGAAGATAATATGCTTAATACAACCAGGACTATAACTTTGACCTGTTAAGGAATTTCTTGTTAGAGGCCCATAGTGTTAAGACTTAACTATTGTCAGCCTTTCTTGTGTGGCTCTAAGTATGCCATTGAAGAGAAAATTATCCATATTAGGGGCCAAATTATTGCTGAGTGCAATTGATGTGCTTCTTGGTGTTAAAAGGGCTCATTTAGAAGGAAATATGGACTTAGATGAATGAAAAAAATGCCTGCCAGAAGCAACCCTTTGAAAACTCATTTGATTTACCATTATAAAAAGTGTAAATCCATGCTCTAATTAGTCCAGGGTGTATCCTCTAGCAGATTGAGTGATATGGGATGGTGGTTGGGAAGTACATTAGCACCTCAGTGACACTGTCAGACATGGGTGGGCTGCTGTGTGATTGTTTAGCTTTTACAGATATGCACCGGTCAGCCTCATAGATATCATAGTGGTTAGTGATCCTGAATTCATAGTAGGTACACCTTATTGTTTTCTAACTTTTCTGATGGTCTGATACTGCAAAGCTTTTTTGGATGTATTTAGGGAAGCAGTGATGGCTTGTGCAAAAGATGCTCATGGCATGAGAAAGGTGGGAGGTAAGCAGATTAGAAAGGGCAGTGAGAGGTGGGATGAAGAAGTAAGATTGTTAGTGAAAAGGAAGAGAGAGATGTTTGTATGATTTTTGCAGGGAAGTTGTACGAATGACAGGGAGATGTATAAAGAAAGAAGCAGGAGGTCAAGAGAAAGGTGCAAGAGGTGAAAAAGAGGGCTAATGAGAGTTGGGGTGAGAAAATATCACTAAATTTTAGGGAGAATAAAAGATGTTTTGGAAGGAGGTAAATAAAGTGAGTAAGACAAGAGAACAAATGGGAACATCAATGAAGGGGGTAATGGGGAGGTAATAACAAGTTATGATGAAGTGAGAAAGAGATGGAGTGAGTATTTTGAAGGTTTGATGAATGTGTTTGATGATAGAATGGCAGATATAGGGTGTTTTGGTCAAGGTGGTGTGCGAAGTGAGAGGGTTAGGGAAAATGGTTTGGTAAACAGAGAAGAGATAGTGAAAGCTTTGCGGAAGATGAAAGCTAGCAAGATGGCGGGTTTGGATGGTATTGCAGTGGAATTTATTAAATGAGGTGACTGTGTTATTGACTGCTTGGTAAGGATATTCAGTGTATGTATGGTTCAAGGTGAAGTGCCTGAGGATTAGCAGAATGCATGCATAGTGCCATTGTATAAAGGCAAAGGGGATAAAGGTAAGTGTTCAAATTACAGAGGTATAAGTTTGTTGAGTATTCCTGGGAAATTATATGGAAGGGTATTGATTAAGAGGGTAAAGGCATGTACAGAGCATCAGATTGGGGAAGAGCAGTGTGGTTTCAGAAATGGTAGAGGATGTGTGGATCAGGTGTTTGCTTTGAAGAATGTATGTGAGAAATACTTAGAAAAACAGATGGATTTTTATGTAGCATTTATGGATCTGGAGAAGGCATATGATAGAGTTGATAGAGATGCTCTGTGGAAGGTATTAAGAGTATATGGTGTAGGAGGTAAGTTGCTAGAAGCAGTGAAAAGTTTTTATCAAGAATGTAAGGCATGTGTAGAGTAAGAAGAGAGGAAAGTGATTAGTTTTCAGTGAATGTCGGTTTGTGGCAGGGGTGCGTGATGCCGCCATGGTTGTTTAATTTGTCTATGGATGGAGTTGTTCGGGAGGTGAATGCAAGTCTTTTGGAGAGAGGGGCAAGTATGCAGTTTGTTGTGGATGAGAGAGCTTGGGAAGTGAGTCAGTTGTTGTTCGCTGATGATACAGCGTTGGTGGATGATTTGGGTGAGAAACTGCAGAAGGTGGTGACTGAGTTTGGTAAATTGTGTGAAAAAAGAAAGCTGAGAGTAAATGTGAATAAGAGCAAGGTTATTAGGTACAGTAGGGTTGAGGAACAAGTCAATTGGGAGATAAGTTTGAATGGAGAGAAACTGGAGGAAGTGAAGTGTTTTAGATATCTGGGAGTGGATTTAGCAGTGGATGAAACCATGGAAGCAGAAGAGAGTCATAGGATGAAGTAGGGGGCGAAGGTTCTGGGAGCATTGAAGAATGTGTGGAAAGCGAGAACGTTATTTCGGAGAGCAAAAATGGGTATGTTTGAAGGAATAGTGGTTCTAACAATGTTATATGGTTGTGAGGCGTGGGCTATAGATAGGGTTGTACGAAGGAGGGTGGATGTGTTGGAAATGAAATGTCTGGGGACAATGTATGGTGTGAGGTGGTTTGATCGAGAAAGTAATGAAAGGTTAAGAGAGATTATTTTTTTGTTATTATGCTCTGTTGCTGTCTCCCACGTTAGCGAGGTAGCGCAAGGAAACAGACGAAAGAATGGCCCAACCCACCCACATACACATGTATATACATACACGTCCACACACGCAAATATACATACCTATACATCTCAAAGTTTACATATATATACATCTTTTTCTGTCTTTCAAACTATTCGCCATTTCCCGCATTAGCGAGGTAGCGCCAAGAACTGAGGACTGGGCCTTTGAGGGAATACCCTCACCCGGCCCAATTCTCTGTTCCTTCCCTTGGAAAATTAAAAAAAAAACGAGAGGGGAGGATTTCCAGCCCCCCGCTCCCTCCCCTTTTAGTCGCCTTCTACGACACGCAGGGAATACATGGGAAGTATTCTTTCTCCCCTATCCCCAGGGAAAAATACACATACACAGACATATACATATATACACATGTACATAATTCATACTGTCTGCCCTTATTCATTCCCATCCCCACCCCGACACACATGAAATGACAACCCCCTCCCCCCGCATGTGCACAAGGAAGCATTAGGAAAAGACAACAAAGGCCACATTCGTTCACACACTGTCTCTAGCTGTCATGTATAATGCACCGAAACCACAGCTCCCTTTCCACATCTAGGCCCCACAAAACTTTCCATGGTTTACCCCAGATGATTCACATGCCCTGGTTCAATCCATTGACAACATGTCAACCCCTGTATACCACATCGTTCCAATTCACTGTTTTCCTTGCATGCCTTTCACCCTCCTGCATGTTCAGGCCCCGATCGCTCAGAATCTTTTTCACTCCATCTTTCCACCTCCAATTTGGTCTCCCACTTCTCCTCGTTCCCTCCACCTCTGACACATATATCCTCTTTGTCAATCTTTCCTCACTCATTCTCTCCATGTGACCAAACCATTTCATAACACCCTCTGCTGCTCTCTCAACCACACTCTTTTTATTACCACACATCTCTCTTACCCTATTATTACTTACTCGATCAAACCACCTCACACCACATATTTTCCTCAAACATCTCATTTTCAGCACATCCACCTTCCTCCACACAACTCTATATATCTATAGCCCACACCTCGCAACCATATAACATTGTTGGAACCACTATTCCTTGAAACATACCCATCTTGCTTTCCAAGATGATGTTCTCGCCTTACACACATTCTTCAACGCTCCCAGAACCTTCGTCCCCTCCCCCACCCAGTGACTCACGTCCACTTTCATGGTTCCATCCGCTTATAAATACACTCCTAGATATCTAAAACACTTCTTCCTCCAGTTTTTCTCCATTCAAACTTACCTCCCAACTGACTTGTCCCTCAACCCTACTGTACCTAATACCCTTGCTCTTATTCACATTTACTCTCAGCTTTCTTCTTTCACACACTTTACCAAACTCAGTCACCACCTTCTGCAGTTTCTCACCCAAATCATCCACCAGCACTGTATCATCAGCGAACAATAACTAACTCACTTCCCAAGTCCTCTCATCCACAACAGACTACATACTTGCCCCTCTTCAAAACTCTTGCATTCACCTCCCTAACACCCTCATCCATAAACAAATTAAACAGCCATGGAGACATCACTCACCCCTGCCGCAAACCGACATTCACTGGGAACCAGTCACTTTCCTCTCTTTCTACTCATACACATGCAACTTGCCTCCTACACCATATACTCTTAATACTTTCCACAGAGCATCTCTGTCAACTCTATCATATGCCTTCTCCTGATCCATAAATGCTTCATACAAATCCATTTGTTTTTATAAGTATTTCTCACATACCTGATCCACACATCCTCTACCACTTCTGAAACCACACTTCTCTTCCCTAATCTGATGCTCTGTACATACCTCTCAGTCAATACCCTCCCATATAATTTACCAGGAATACGCAACAAACTTATACCTCTGTAATTTGAACACTCACCTTTATCCCCTTTGCCTTTGTACAGTTGCCCTCTGCATGCATTCTGCCAATCCTCAGGCACTTCACCATGAGCCATACATACATTGAATATCCTCACCAACCAGTCAACAACACAGTCACCCCCTTTTTTAACAAATACCACTGCAATGCCATCCAAACCTGCCTCCTTGCTGGCTTTCATCTTCTGCAAAGCTTTTACTACCTCTTCTCTGTTTACCAAACCATTCTCCCTGACCCTTTCACTTTGCACACCACCTCGACCAAAACACCCTATATCTGCCCCCTCTTTATCATCTAACATGTTCAACAAAACTTCAAAATACTCATTCCATCTCCTTCTCACATCACCTCGACTTGTTATTACCTCCCCATTTGCCCCCTTCACTGATGTTCCCATTTGTTCTCTTGTCTTACACACTTTACTTACCTCCTTCCAGAACATCTTTTTTTTCTCCCTAAAATTTAATGATACTCTCTCACTCCAACTCTCATTTGCCTCTTTCTTTTATACATCTCTCAGTCATTTGCACTATTTCTCTGCAAAAATTGTCCAAATGCCTCTCTCTTCTCTCACTAATAATCTTACTTCTTCATCCCACACTCACTACCCTTTCTAATCTGCCCACCTCCCATGCATCTCATGCCACAGGCATCTTTTGCGCAAGCCATCACTGCTTCCCTAAATACATCCCATTCCTCCCCCACTCCCCTTACATCCTTTGCTCTCACCTTTTTCCATTCTGCACTCTGCATGTATTCCATGTGTGTCGTAGAAGGCAACTAAAAGGGATGGAGCGGGGGGGGCTGGAAATCCTCCTCTCTCATTTTTAATTTTCCTAAAGACTGAACAGAGAAGGGGACCTAGTGAGGATATTCCATCAGTCCTCTGTTCTAAACGTTACCTCGCTAACACAGGAAATGGCAAATAGTATGAAAAAATATATATATGTGTGTGTGTGTGTGTGTGAAAGATGAGGAGGGTTCTTTATATTATAGAACTAGTAGTTCACACTTGCTCTTATTCTAGAGTTGTATAATGTGCTGTGAATAGAACTTGAATACAGTTGATGATTCATATCCCAAACAGTACAGTTGACCTCATACTTAGTTGTTAATTTTCAAACAGTTTTTACATTTTAGATTTTGTCCTAGGTAACAGATGACAAGAACCTGGATAAGGAAGAAAGGAAACGACTTCAAATTATCAATGCACGCTCAGCATCCAGAGAGGCCAAATTGGTGAAACTTGCAGACAAATTATATAACCTTCGTGACTTGGAGCGCTCTGTACCTCAGGGCTGGACGCAAGAGCGAGTAGAAGAGTACTTCCAGTGGGCAGCAAAAGTTGTTGCTGGTTGTAGGGGTAACAGTGAGTTCCTTGAAGGAGAATTGGACAAACTGTTTGTCAAATGGAAAGTGAACTTATAGCATTTATATGTAGAAAAAACTTCATCATTGAATCATACCATATACTGTAAATATATCAGTAATTCCTATGCCATCACAAGTATGATCAAAACCTAGAATTCTCTAAATAAACGTAAATGGGTATTGCATTACATGCTTTTTAAGTTGAAGTATATTATGTTTTTAGCATCAGTTGCTATTGCCCAAGATACAATCATAACATAGTATTTGTTTTACCATATTTCTCACATACTCCTCTCTCCATCTTTTTTCACTCCTTTATCTTTCTGTGAACTAGTAATTCTTTTCCTTTACCACTAACCACTGATAATGATGTCGAGACTAGGAGGAAGGTATTGTGAACCAAATATTTGGGAAAATGAGCAAAAAGGTTTCATGTACTTTTTCTCTGTAGATATAGGGGCTTCTACCCAAGACTTTGAACACGAACCCTTGACAAAGGGTAATTTTTGTTAAGTGGTTCCTGACATAAATTTTGTAAACCAGAGATGAGTATAGATCTTTAAGAGCTGTATTTTTGTTTTTACAGAAACTTTACAGCTTGACCTTATTCATGTGTTAATCTACATGGAATATGTGTGCATCATTCACACACAAACTTTTATTATTTAGTTCATGAAAAACTTCATTGGTCACCATATGAAGCTGAGGGAGGTTCATCTATAGTAGTCATGTCCATGAAACACAAGGTTATTCAGTAATTTCTTTCATGAAACAACTGGAAAACTATTATGAAAATTTTCCGACAAAATGAATTATCCATATTTTTAAACAAATATTTCCTACTTGTGGAAGTATAATTTATACTTGTCATTGGAACTAATATAATATGCGCATCTTGTTCTCAGTATAGTGAGATGTACATTTAAAAACAAAGGATATTCACAAAAATATATTTCCGGTGGTGTCAATGGAAGGTTCCTTAAATTTCTTATTATGCCTTTCCTACTATGTTTTTAAAGATTTATCATTCAGTTCTGCATGACTTATACTGAGTATACCAGGATCTGAAAGTATATCATATTTTTGTAAATAATACTTCAGCACATTTAACACCATAGCCCACACTACTGAAAATTTGGATACCTACTCATGCATTAGCTTGCAAAGGATCTGGTTTGATGTCTGGCTTATTGGAGGCGTGTGGCATTAGGCCAAAATTTATTCACAGACAGTTGCTTATATCTGTCACAAATGCTGCCCATCCTCAGGGACTTCAGGATGAGGTTAAGCCCATGAAAAAACACCACAAAAGCATAAAAAGCCAAATTTCAGTGATATCTTTCTAAAATATGTACGTTATGTAAAGAAAATGGATGCTTTCTTTTTGGTCATGTAAGGAGTGAATAGTGACATTCTATAAATATTTGTATTTGTTATGCCTTTACTATAAATGGAAAGATGAGTAGTGAGGTTTTGTAGTTCTTTTGAAATATAAACAAAATTCATTCCAAACCAGTCAACTCATAGATAGTGCACTGTGCTTTGACATTTAGTTGAGGAGTATGGAGGGAAGCCATAAGACAGGTAATAGAGATAGGCAAGTAATTATTATAAGAAAATAAAGATAAACAAAAGCTTATTTTTGTAGTATGGCAAGGACTGAAAGTTTGTCTTCATAGTGACTGAATATGTGGGGATACAAACTAATCACCTGAGATAAATATGTAATTAAGTTGTACAGAATCATGTTGCATAGAAAATTATGCTGCATGTTTTTTCTTCATTGTTTCTCACCTTAGTGAGACCATTTTACATTGTGAATAGTTAAATTGTCAGAGATCTCTGTATTTTTCTGAATGGTAGTACAAGAAATATATTTCATTTTGATTTGTTCACAGATCATTATGTACAGGATTAGAGGCACAAATATTTAAAACAGCTAGGGAGGGGGAAAAGTGCATGGAAGAGAATGAGTTGGATCACTGTGTTATACAAGGGACAGTGTGCTGTCGGTGGGTAGAATCAGGGCATATGAAGTAGTCAAGGTAAACCATGAAATTTTGTAGTTTTTGGGGCCTGGCTGTGGACAGCACACTACAGTTTCACAACATTATACATGAAAGCTGTTGAGTAGATGTGTGTAAATAAGGTTATTGTTCTTTTGTTCTTGATGCTACCTCTCTATGATGGAAGAAACTATAAGGTATTAAAAACAATTATTTTTTATTTAGATGATATTATTAATAAAAATCATAAATCACAGTAAACCATAAGTCACAAATCAAACTGAGCCATGAATCTTACCAGGGTCAACAGATATTAATTGTGAAAAACATAAAGTACATAAAACTATTCTGATGAGATTCATTTAAGTTTACATTCTGCTTCTCTCAATTATTTTTAAAAGATTACAAGAACTATTCTACAGGATTTTTTTTTGTATAATATTCCATTTGTTTGAAGTATTTTAAAAAATTACAAAAATTTCTTATCTCCTGCAGAAAATCTATCATTAAGCTTTCTTGCCTTCTTAAGGATACTACTTTTCTGTGCTTCATCAAATTTGTTGACATTCATATCTAACTCACGGCTGAAAGGACGTCTCTCCTTTGGTCCAGATGGATCTTCTTTCTCCTGTTAAATGAGCAGAACAGAAAAATGTGCAATCAGAATAGCTGTCGACAGTAATAAATTAAACATTGGAAAATGGTTGATTATTTGCACATGTTTCACTCCCCACTTCTTCATGTATATATCGCTGAGTATACACAGTTTCCATCCAGGCAATATCTGTGTGTTAAAATGAAATGCAAAAGTCAAGGGGTGATGCAAAAGCAAGATGAAAATAATTATGGCAACTCAAAAAATTATAAGTGTTTGCTATTTCCTCCCTGAGCAAAGTAGCATCAATGCTGGTGATAATATACATGAGGTAAATGAATGGTAAAAACATGAGAGAGATGAAATCAGTGAAGACTGACATACTTGTAACCTTATTTCTAATAAGACAATTGATGACATTTGATTAACAAGATGAAAGAGAAGTAATTATGTATGATGTGTAACAAATGGAGCATTTTGAGAAAGTAAAATGCACTGATAAGGTAAGACAAAGAGGGATACTTTAAATAATGTAAGTTTTGAAACAAATGGAATATTCTAGGGAAAAGATGGAGAATGAAGGATGGAAAGCTGGCACAGTATGGGTACAAAGAGAGAGCAAAGAATAAGGAAAAGAAACTGACACAGGAACATCAATAACAGACCTTGTATGAATGAATTAGCAGCACGACAGAAGTGCAAGTATTCTCATATTCCCTCTCAGGCTCAGTCATCTGTTCTTATCGCTTCCTCATTTATGTGGGAAATGCTGAACATGCACGAAGGAAAAATATAACAAAATTATATATATAAGCATAGACAGAGAGAGAGAGAGAGGTTTTTAGCATACCTTTAACTTTTTCCTGTGTAGGTCAATAAGAGGTTTGGCTCTCTTTGCTTTGTTGTACTCATCAATTTGTTCCGAAAGTTCGTCTTCACGTCGTTTGTTTGCAGCACTGACAGGAGTAGGTTCATGTTGCTCTTCTTTGTCCATCTGGAAATTATAAAATGCAAATCCCTATCATGTAAATAATAAAGGAATGAACAGATATACATTGACTTGTTCCAGTTGAAAGTGGGTTTGCTTCAAGGCTGTGTGATATGCTGATGGTTGTTAAACCTATCCATGGCCTGGGTGGTACGGGAGGTACCTGGGAAGGACCTGGGGCATGGGGGAAGTCTAGAGTATGCTGGGGGTGGGAGGCACCTTGAAGTTGAGTCAGTTGCTGTTTGCCAGCGACTGTTCTCTGGCTGCAGTATGAAGGATCTAGTGTTCGAGTCTAGGAGTGTGAAAGGAAAGAGTAAAGACAAACAAATGTAAGGTAATAAAGAGTAGCAAGGGGATGGAACAGGTTTCTGGTGGTGGACATGGCAGTGGATGGAACCTTTGAGAGAGAGGATAAAGATCCTTAGTGCATTAAGGAGTGTGTGGAAGGAGAAGTCAGTGTCTTTTAAGGCAAAGATGGGTATGACTGAAGTTATTGTCATCCTGACATGCAGAAATGCATATACAGAGTATATGTATATTGGAATGTGAAGTTCCTCACTGAGATTGTACTCCTTTTTATCCACCGACAAAGATACAATCTATATGAAATTGACTTTTCACTCGGGGCATAACCACAACTAAGCCAAGTTCAGTAATCCTGGCATCTACAGAGACACATATATACAAGACGGATACAACTGCAATGGTAATTTTCATTTTGATTTATATCCTAATGGAAAGATTTCAATCAAATCTTTAATCAGATTTTAATCTAGTATAATGTGAATGATGAAAACATTAAAATCCAGTTGCATTACCTTAGCTTTTCTCTCTTTATCTGCTGGAGTATCAGTCCATACTGAGCGATCCCCCTTCGCTTGGGGTGTTTTCCGCAGAAACTGACGAGGTGCCAGACCACAGAAGTTAGGTTTGCCTTCAGGTAATTCAGTCATCCAAGATTCACGGACTAATGGCTTGTTGTCATGCTGAAGAACATATGAGACTAGTTTTACTGCATCTTTCATTTTCTAATTATAAATATATATTTACATACCATTTTGTGACCTATATTTATTCATATTTTTCACTACACACAGGGTATTGTCAACCTACATTATCTTTCCCTTCTAGCTTTTCCTTCATTTTCAGTGCCCTGAGTTCTAGCTGTTGCATTCTATATTCCTTTTTATCAAATTTCTGAGAAGATGGTGTGGGACCAATTATAGGCCCATCACTATCTTCACTCTCGCTTTTTTCTTCCTTATCACTGTTGATATGAAGTGGTGTCTCAGGAGGAATAAAACCTTTGGGAAGTGATGGCCCCAGGATACGTCTGTTATCAGAATTTTTACTTTTCTCTTGCTTTTTATTCAGCAAATGTGGAGGCAAAGCTGCACCATACATATCATCATCATCAGATTCCAAATCTTGTTTCTCATAATCATTTTGAATTGATTCCCCTGAGATATTTCTTGTGTCAGAGACTGAGCTTTTTTTTCCCTTTTTTTTGAGCAAATGAGGAGGTAATGCTGGCCCATACATATCATCATCATCATCATCATCATCATCATCAGACAGAACATCCTGTTTCTGTTTAGAGTATTTCTGGACTATTTTTCTCTGCACTGGTTCACCAACACTTTCATTTATTATCTTGAAAGCTTCTTCCTCTGGTTTTTGTGATACACCACTAGTACACAGGTTAGAACTTTTGCTGTCATCATTATATTCTTTCCCCATCTTGTGTCTGTCTGATGTAGCTGCTGTTTTGGATGCAGCTGATTGTCTTTCATGACTTGCTTCTCTGTTGCCTGAGGTTTTCAGTAAGTGTGGTGGTAAGGCTGGTAAATATGCATCTTCATCCTCGCTACTGTTTGACAAGGATTTTGTTTCAGCTGTAAATGACACAAAATTGAAAAATAATCATAAAACTGTCATTCAAAATTATACAATGAACATCCTTTATATCATTCCAAGCTTCAAAGGGTGGAATCTCAAGATGGGAATAGCTAGCTGATGCACTGAACAATACACTGCCTGGCTACAACTTCATACCTGCAAAAGAGGATGAGAAAGCAGAATATTACCAATATACAGTACCACAAAATAAATTTTCAAAAATCTAAACCAAGTAAAAGATCTTCAATCCCTCTCATACAGTTCAGTATAATGAAATCATTATGAAAGAAGTAAACAGCAGATTTACTGTTGTCAAAAAAAAAAATGGATGAATTTTGTCTATGACCTCTTATATCCTATTCAAAGATCTTGCTCTTGCATGTATGTATGTATGTATGTATGCACAAACACATACTTGGATGAGAAATAGTAACGGCAAAGAACAAAACTGGTTAATCCAAACTGGGAAACAAAGCTCTAAGCAAGCAATAAATCTGGAGAGTCCTACACTGATAAGGCTTACAGTACTGCATGAACTAGGCAGGCAAGGTTCATGAGCAAAACTGGAGACCACAAGCCTAGAAGCTCTGAAGCAGACAAGCAAAGATAAAGATTATGTATAGCCATTGGTGAAGCCATGTTTGTAATCGGAAACATGATAGTCAAGACAGAATGTGGTGGAATGGATGAAAAAGTTAAAAGAGCAAAGATCATGCAAGACAGCTGTTATCAGGTATGATAACTTTAAGGCTTGACCATGGGGCTGAGTGTAATGTGGTCCCAGTCCTGAGGCATGGTATCTTGAAAAGACCTGACTGACTTTCATTTTAGCAGTTAAAACATGCAGCAGTCGAATTATTTCTCTCCTGTATACTACATGATGCACAAACCACTGTTAACATGTACCTGGATCCCTAGAAATATATCAGCACAGAACATGCTGATTATGTATCCTGGAGATGGATCAGCACAGAAAATATGTGAAGATCATGGAGCTGCCACTCATCAATTCCAGTGAGTTATAGCAAAAATGTACACAATTTTTGTTACATGGTGAAAATCATGCAAAGGAGAGGTGCATTATTGACCATAATTTCTTCTTTCCTTATTTCTTCCCATAGATCTCATTCCTTTCCTTGGTTTATGGTTACTCATCCTGCCCATGTTCAATAACCAAAGATTCTTTACATGCTTGCACTTTACCATCAAGTTTTCATTTATCATACTAACTTTCCCTTGAATTCCTTATTTATCAATCTCATAATAACTTTACTGTATTTACTATAATAATGATATGCTTCTTCCCCATCTCTGGATGCAAATAAAGTATTTATTTTGAATGTTAATTACACCAACATGCTCAAAAAATCAAATCTATACAGGTTTTCCTTGGAAATGATAAGTATGTGATTTGACAATAATGAAAGTGATTCTAGACATATTACTGTTCATGCATAAGAGAGAAATCAATAACTCCAGAAGGGTACAGTACATGACAAATAAACTGATCCAAAAATTACAAAGGAATTCTTAAAACAATTTGTGCCTGAACTGCAAATCACAGCTCTAGCCATATGTAACACATTTTAATGCTTACCTTCACCTTCTCTATTTGAGCCACACCTCTTACTTAGTGGTAAAACAGGGCCATAAGTATCATTATCACTACTGGAAGCACTCATGTTGGACTTAGTTTGCCTGCTGCAAGAAAAAAAATGAACATATGCTACATCTCTACTAAACTGGCTTTAGAACTAAATCATAAAAAATAGAAACGAGGTAAGCTCTACATTTCCTTGAAAAATAATGCCAAAAACTTAAACTTTCTTTGCAAATTCTAAGTTAATAATTTTTTTCAAAATGAAAAATATCAGTAAATAAGATAATTTCTGTAATCTTAAGGTAAATCTGTACTAATAAAGGAAATCTCATTGCAAGATCTTGGCTAACACTACAATATCTGTTCACATCATCAACCTAAGTAGGCCTAACCAAAATAGCAGGGAATTCAACTCACTTTTGGTGGGACGAATTTTATATCATTAATGAAATATCAGAGTGTAGTCTCTTGCGTTTAGTCTTACACCAGCTCCAGCAACAATTAACTGTAAAACAATTGCATATATGTTCCTTGTAGCACATTCTTGGCCTTCAGTACACATTATGCTTTTCAACTCATGGTACGTTAACTCATACTCTACCAGCTGCCTGACAGTTCTTCTCACCTCAGGCACATCGGAGTCCTTTATTAAGTTTAACTGTTTTCCACAAAGTGTGGAAAAGCATAAATGGTCTCAATAAAGATAAATTTATGTTGCCTGTTCTCAAGCACCCTTTCACTGCAGAATGGTAATGGTAAAGTTGGGAGATAATATTCATATGACATCAAAGAGATAATGCCCTGCTTGAGAAAGGATCTTAAACTTACTGCAGATAAGTCCATGCTAAAACAAAACTTCAGGTATCAGCTGCACAGATCTGCAAAGCTACACATGGTGGGAGACAGCTTTTCTATAACATCAAATGCTTCAGGTACATGCTACCCTAACCTAATCTATAACCATCCCTAGATTCCCTCCAACTTTCCCAAATGGCTATTTAACTTGATGTTCATAGCTATAGCATAAACAAAGTCCACAGTACCTATCATCCTGTGCCTCCTCCACATACATCATCTGAAAGTTCATAAAATTAAGCTTTCAGTTTATATTTTTATCATTTCTTGAATGATATTTTGACTTGGACAAAAATCTTATAAACTTTAAGATAAGGACTGTGAAACCAGCCTTTAACTTGTAGGGAAAGCAGAAGTTTTCACATGTTCTGCTGATTTTCGAAAATTAATCACATTGTTTTACATTAAATGCATATTTTCCCTCAAATGCCCTACTCAAAGTTAACAACTATCATTGAACAAAAAGTACCAGCCACAAATTACTAAGCAAAACGTGAATATAGTTAACTAACAGCACACTGGCAAATGGCAAGTTTCACTAGCCTTCATAAGTCAGCAATAAGGCTTTAACACGAGTACTTTTACCAGCACAAATAACTACCCTCATAAATGCTTGTATATCTGCTAAATTGACACATTCATGTTCCCTTATGTCCCTACACTCCAGTGTGCACTTAGACAAAACTGAGAAAGAATCATATGCAAGCCACCCAAAAATAATTTTGGGATATCAGTAATTTTCTTCTGCCATGGCAGTGTACAGTATGGACAATAACAGACCAGCAAAGAGTGATTTAGATATTTTTTTCTAATCTTAAGTATTGATATATAAGAGGGACAGGAAGATCAGGAAAAATGAGGGGCAACACAATGTAAATGGCCAATTATATGATTCAACAAATAAGGTTGTGGGACTAAACTTAAGCATTAACCAGAAGGCAATATGAATTTTCATTCCTCAAAACGTCTAAGAAGCAACTTATACCCCTTTCTACTGTCACGCCACAAACTTCATAGATTCTTCCATTTCATTTGTCTTTTGTGCTTGGTCTGTTTACTTTCAAAAACTGCACATATCCATTTTGTTTTCGTTATTTCGTTGTTGTGGCCAGTTAATGGTCGTAGAGTTCGCTGCTAGTAGACGTAATTCTTTGGGTCACCTTGCTGAGCAGACGCTTGTTGGGATCGCTTTACGTAAGTCCAGGAGGAAGGCCGATTCTTGACCCACTTTCCTTTGTCAATATTATATCCATAGATTTAACTGAACTTTTCTTTGATATTGCGTTAGGGCTTTGAGCATTTTCTAAGTACGGATATGGACTAACTACTCTTCTTATTCAATTCGAGCTCTTTGAATTAATATTTTGTGTTTTATTTGTGTTTGTGCGTGCTCTGATCGAAATGTTCTTTACCATCTTTAGATTTGCGAAAGCTTTAAGTACGTGGGTAACTGCCCACTCAGTTAACATGTTAGAAATAGAACTGTATTATTATTATCATCATTATCATTATTAAAGCAATAGTTTCAGAAGTATCAATTTTAAACACAATTCTACAAAAGCCATGTATCTATACATCAATTCTTCATAGGAATAAATTTCTGTAGTAGTATTTCGGTATAGTTTTCGAAAGATTTAAAGCAAAGTCAGCTAACCAGTGATAAGTAATTGCTAAACTTGATGGCAATTTGACGTTCAAGTAATAAAGGCGGGAAAAAATAAATATAACCGTTTGGTTTGTATACACAAATATGATAAAAGAGAATGATTCAATCCTTATGAATTTTACGGAAAATATACAAACTCAAAAATTATGCAATAATGTTAAATGATTACGGTACATTTGTACATCTAATAGAACTGCAAAATGAATAAGAAAAGAGATGGTCAAATATCTTGACCAAAATGATGTTATACTTCTGGAGTCACAGTAACTGAAAGGTTCGTATATCTCCATCTCTTCCTATCATGAATTATTCTCCATTTTTAGTTTTTTGTTTATTTGTTTGTTTGTTTTGTGTGTGTGTGTGTGTGTGTGTGTGTGTGTGTGTGTGTGTGTGTGTGTGTGTGTGTGTGTGTAATGAAGAATCAAAGTATTAGAAAAATTACAATTACCATGAACTTTATTTCCCCCAAAAATTACTTTCTTTTCTATTGTTTCAAGTATGTAATCATTCGCTTTAACTGAGAAAGCTTCTGAATAGGTCATATTATTCAGCTGTACATTTATTGAGTAGTTTTACTTGAATAATACAATTTTCAGATCTATTGTTCTAAAAATCAGTCTCCACAAAAGGAGCGTGATAGCTTGATCTATCAAATGCAAATAACAAGATGAGTGGAAAACGATAAAGAGATAATCTTATCTTCTTTAGTTATCTTAGATTAGTATTTTATTATGATGTCTTTTAAGTGTCTATTACCAAGTGATGGCCCGTGTCTGATATGGAGAACAAAGTGGGTGCCACGGCGAGAGGGCCAAAAACCGCATAGACTCATATCAAACCTAGATAAAGGTCGTTACACATCAAGATACCTTCTTATTCATATCATCCCTTATTGTCAACCATTATATCCTCCTGTCAACCATTTAAGGATATAAAATAGAAAATATATATTAGTTTTAGGCTTGTTATCATTGATTCGCCTTGGGTTACAACCGGAGTTTAAATGCCTTGAGGAGCGTGAGCGGCGCGATGTTGATGCCTTGTGAGAAGATTTTACACTTTTGTGTTATATTATACTGTTTTCTGCCCCTGAGGGCCTCCAAACTAAATGTGCCGCGGGTTCTACTTCCTTACAACCATGAAGTGCCTATAAATTTTACTCTGAAGGTGTACGATGGCGGTTGTTACAACTGGTAAGTTGAGTTTTCAAATTGTGAGTAGTTATGTAGGGGGTAATTATGATGCAATCATTGCAAAGCAGTTCATGAAGATGTATATCAGGGAAATCATTACTCATATCAGTGATTTAGATAATTTTGCATGTATCATTTATTAAATTTAGGAAGTATTGTTAAGCTTCATTGTTGCTGTTAAGAGTTGATTAATTAATTTGGTTTTTGTTGGTTGCAAATATAGACTCCACTGCCTCTCTTAGTATTGGGATTTGTAATAGAGAATTTCGCTTAGATCCAGTGTAGAAATATTCAAGAGTCTGTGGTAATGATCCAAATGGTAATCACGTCCCTTGTTCCACTTCATGTATGGGTTCAATGGTAAACGTCAAATGTAAATTTCTATTTAAGTTTTACATTAGTTAGCCTTGGAAACAGTATGGCTTTGTATCCCTGTAGTAGTGTAGTGTTTGAATGTGATAATGATTTTAGAGCAAGATTGGGAGCATTATGTTTGATGATTTATACATTGACGTGTTCACTTGTTTTAGTGTATAGGTTTTGACAAAAGTGGTGCCATTGGGTACTTTACACTAGCATTGTTAAAAAGGGTGGCATTCTAGGTGTAGCACCCCAACTATGATAATTCTAAGTTCTTGTAAACTGATTCAGACTTTGAAATAGAAGGAAATTGAGTGTTAAAGATCTAGTGGTCTTACTTTCAGCAAAGCCTATAAATTAGAACATGAACAGGAGAGACGGTTAAGGTGTTCCATGATTTCTATAATATTATCACATGTAGCGCTTAGTCACTAGACTTTAGCCACGTCACTTTGTCTGTGTCACTTCAACTTCTTTATTCTTCCACCGTTACTAATCATATGATTTTTAGCCTTGCTCATGTTAACATATAGGTCTAAAAAATTGCCTTACTTTTTTCTGTAACATTAATTTCAGTCATATTTGATTAGAGGCATGGTTATAACTGCTACATAGCTGGGTTAAAACATGTCCTTTGTCTTCCCCATGATAGGGAGGACCTCACCGGCATTATTATTAAATCTTTCAAAGGAGCTTATAGAGAATATGTCTATAGTGGATTCGTTACAACCAAATAAACATCTGTATATCCTTTAGGCATGTTGTAGATTCTGTTTGACATTTTGTATTTTTCAGGTTATGCTCACGAAATGAGGTAGTCTTACTCACTGAGATTATAAAAGATGGTTGTGCAAATGAGGCACAAGTGTCTGCCATTATGCGTTCGCCTTCCAGGCAAACAGCCATTATACTGGCACAGGATCCTGGTAATTATTTTCCTCTTACTGTAATTAATCAGAAAATTTTTTCACTACAATTCAGAAACTCTGGACTTATGTTGTTGATGTGAAATGATGATCTTGAAGTGAAGTGGCAGTAAGGACATAGTGTCTTAGTTCTGAACATGATTTCTCTCTACTGTATATTCCTTTCTCTTAGTTTTTCTCTTTTGTATACTCCATTCACTTTACTCAACCTCTCAGCACTTTAGAAGTTGTAAGCACCCTGCAAGAACACTTCAGACTGCCAAAGATACCATTTTATTTTCTTAACAGTTGAAAATTGTCTAAACGTTCTGTACAGGTATTCAAGAATATGTCTGTAATTAAAAGGGATTTTTTTTCCTACTTAATTGCTATTTCCTTTGTTTGTGAGGTAGCACCAGGAATAGACAAGGAAAGGCCTCTTCCACATACATTCATTCTCTAGCAATGCATCATGGATAAAGTGTTTGTCTTTATTATTAAACAAGGAAGCAGTTAGTTGTTAGCATTGCCAGTCATAACATATTCAAGGGCCACCTGTGGTCAATCCTGCAGCAGTCAGTCAAACCAGCTGTTCATTTCCCCCACAAGGCTGGTTAGTATACTGGGTACCTGGCTGAGGATAGATAATATTTTTTACATATATATATATTTATTTATATTTATTTATTTTGCTTTGTCGCTGTCTCCCGCATTTGCGAGGTAGCGCAAGGAAACAGACAAAAGAAATGGCCCAACCCACCCCCATACACATGTATATACATACACGTACACACATGCAAATATACATACCTATACATCTCAATGTACACATATATATACACACACAGACACATACATATATACCCATGCACACAATTCACACTGTCTGCCTTTATTCATTCCCATTGCCACCTCGCCACACATGGAATACCATCCCCCTCCCCCCTCATGTGTGCGAGGTAGCGCTAGGAAAAGACAACAAAGGCCCCATTTGTTCACACTCAGTCTCTAGCTGTCATGCAATAATGCCCGAAACCACAGCTCCCTTTCCACATCCAGGCCCCACACAACTTTCCATGGTTTACCCCAGACGCTTCACATGCCCTGATTCAATCCACTGACAGCACGTCAACCCCGGTATACCACATCGATCCAGTTCACTCTATTCCTTGCCTGCCTTTCACCCTCCTGCATGTTCAGGCCCCGATCACTCAAAATCTTTTTCACTCCATCTTTCCATCTCCAATATGGTCTCCCACTTCTCATTCCCTCCACCTCTGACACACATATCCTCTCTGTCAACCTTTCCTCCCTCATTCTCTCCATGTGAACAAACCATTTCAAATCACCCTCTTCTGCTCTCTCAACCACACTCTCTTTATTACCACACATACCTCTTTTCCTGTCATTACTTACTTGATCAAACCACCTCACACCACATATTGTCTTCAAACATCTCATTTCCAACACATCCACCCTCCTCCGCTTAACTCTATCTATAGCCCACGCCTCACAACCATATAACATTGTTGGAACCACTTGTCCTTGAAACATACCCATTTTTGCTTTCCAAGATAATGTTCTCACCTTCCACACATTTTTCAACGCTGCCAGAACTTTTGCCCCCTCCCCCACCCTGTGACTCACTACCGCTTCCATGGTTCCATTCACTGCCATATCCACTCCCAGATATCTAAAGCACTTCACTTCCTCCAGTTTTTCTCCATTCAAACTTACCTCCCAATTGACTTGTCCCTCAACCCTGCTGTACCTAATAACCTTGCATAAAATCACAACAGACAAGTGATTTAATAAATGCTTAAAAAACACATGGAAAAGGAAACATGTGAATCTGAGTACTTTCTTGTATTAACACATCTTCAGAGGACTGTTACAGAATGAGTGTTCAGGATTTTGTTTTTTCCTTTTCCATATGGTTTTTTCAGCGTAGATAGGGTTGTAAAGAGGAGGATGGATGTGTTGGAAATGAAGTGTTTAAGGACATGTAGTGTGAGGTGGTTTGATTAAGTAATGAAAGGGTAAGAGAGATGTGCAGAAATAAAAAAGTGTGGTTGAGAGAGCAGAAGAGAGTGTGTTGGAATGGTTTGATCACATATATTTATATGGATAGTCTAATGAGCTCTGAAATCAGTTTTTTGTCCATCTTTACAGGAAATGGTGGAGTCTTAAGGTGTGATGTTCTTGTTGACACTATTCATCATCTAGAAATTGTCACAACAACAAGAGAATTGTATGTGGAAGAAGCACCAGAAGAATTTGAAGTTCGTGCATACGATGACCAAGGTAAGATATGAAAATTGAAATAGAGTAGATGCTTTGTGTAGATGGCATCTTTCAAAGGATAACAAAAGTATGGGGATGAGTGAGTTCTGGGATAACTCCTTTCCAAAGAAAAAGTGTTGAAGTAATAGTTTCATAATTGGTTACCCAGCTCCTTAGTTGGTTGTCAAACTGAGTCATCCACAGAGGGTTCACCTTCAGAAACATCAAGCTGTACAGTGGAATTCTTCTAGGAGCAGATCTTTACCAAATACTCATGTGCAAAGAGCTCCATAGTTACATAACAGCACCCTGACACTGCACGAGCATCAATAGACAAGCAGTGGAGTTTTATACTAACAGCTCATTAGCTTGCTTAGAACCATCTCTCTTTTAACCTGTGACAGAAATTAATCTAACCTGCACCCTCTCATTAACTGTGAATGGGTTAACTGTGAATGGGTAACCACCCCCACACAACAATACACCAAGCATATTAGGTATCACATGGCACACATGGTATTCACATCCCACATCACAAACATTAATGCAGACGCCACACATAAACAAAGTGCCCTCAGAACACTTTTTAGCATCCAATACAGGCAAGAAAAAAAGAATCCCTTAGTATCCTGTACAAGCAGTTCATCTTAACTTCCTGATCACCCACATTTTCAAAAAGCAAGCATAATGCAAGTCACAGAAAAGCAAAGCTTTCAGAACAATCACTGATTGCTTTGCTCCCACCCACTGAAACCACTTTATGATAATCCATTAACTCCCATGCAGAAACAAAAAGCTCACCCTTGCCACACAATTTTCGTGACCCTTAGCAAACACCACATATACAAACTATATTCTTTTTGTCTTGACAACAAGCACAACACTCCCCATTCCAGCCTTAAACCCTTTGCCACTAGACAAACACAGAAACTGCTATCCACAAATATGTATGAGTTACAATTTCTTGTCTTCAGTCTTGACGCCACCCGTCTCTCCAACATGAAAAACATAGATTCATCATTTCACAGAACCCCTCATGCCTAGGATCCAGCTTCTGCACTGAACTTAGTTGTCTTGCAGTCACCATACAGGCAATAGTTAATTAAACATGTCCAGCATGTGCAACATCACCAGTTGTATTTTCAAACTGAATTTTGCCACTTGCCTCAAACACATCATTCCCTCCTCTCTTAAGGCATCATTGAACTTTCACACTAACTTTTACTAAGAAATGTTCTGACATTCCTTCTGCTGCCTTTCTCATCATGATACTGAATATGCCAGGCAGTGAGCACATAATTCACCAATGTCCATTAACCCCAACCCACTTACCCATATATACTTACATATTCACCTTTGTTTACCCACATACTCCCACTCACCATTTCTCTTTTAGCACACAGCTTGAGAAGCTCTTCCACATTTACATTACACCAGGAACCCAATTTTCCCCAGTAGTGCCTTCAGATGCCACATCACCTACTCTGTCATTCAGATACCCCCAGTACCATAATTGGTTCCTTTTCATCAGAATTGCAAAAGCTCCTCCACAATAGTATTCCTTTATTTTTCACTCCTCACTTTGATAGGTACAGAAGCACTAAGTATCACTTTCTTTGATAGTAAACTCTCATTTTAGCCCACTTTGATCTTGAATCACTTCCTCATACTCTTCAACACTGTCCCATAGCTCCTCCCTTGTTAGCATTGCCACATGCTTTATTCCACTTGCCCACACACTAACCTCAGATTTGTCTCCTGAACATTTCCAAGCCTTTCAACCTTGTCCCTTTCAACATATTTTCACTCAGAACCAAAACATTCAGGTTCTTTTCATTAAATTTAGCTCTTGTCTCACCCTTCTGCTCATTCTGGTCTCATTTGTGCACATTCAGATACCCATGTTCGAGCCTTCGAGAAGTCATAACTTAGTTTTCATGTATATTCCTGCATTTGGAAAGTGATAATAAGGGAATGGAGGGTTTCGAGCCCTCTCCTCCTGCCCTTCAGTCACCTTTTGTTACATTTAGTGGACATGTAGATAAAATTTGTATTCCTTAGTCATCTGTATTGTTACTATAGATGTAATTTTTGTGAGAAAAATTCCTTTATCCAGGTGGATGTCATAGTACTGGTAATGTTGTGCACACAGCCTGCTTAACATGTATTCATTACTATGATTAGGAATTCAGTATCTGATTAAAAATTGAAGTACCCTACTTTAGTTTTCTGATGAATAAAAAGTGTATTTAAAACTTTTTTATTTACAGGAAATGAATTTACAACACTTGAAGGTGTTGAAATGGTATGGGATCTTCAAACTTTGACTGATCGAGAGTCTGTAGTTGCTGCACAGACTGTTCTCAGGTAAAGCATTTCCTTTGTATCTATCGAATGGCATTTCAGTGTTTTTCCATTGAGAATCTCTTTTTCTGTGCTTTGTTTTCATTTCAGTGTTTTAATAGTTACACATCATTTATGACACTTCATAGAATTTGGAGTATTAAAAGCATACAGTACTCTAAGACTTTATAAGGCAAAAGTGAAACATTAGCATTTTGTTCAAGTGGATCATTTTTATTCAAATGTGCCATTGTTGTTTAAAAGAAATGATTCTTAAAAAATGAGGGCTCATACATTTTTAGTACAATTAGTGGTTCCGACAATGTTATATGGTTGCGAGGCATGGGCTATAGATAGGATTGGGCAGAGGGGAGTGGATGTGTTGGAAATGAAATGTTTGAGGACAATATTTGGTGTGAGGTGGTTTGATCAAGTAAGTGATGAAATAAATGATCAAGTAAGTGATGCAATAGAGGTTGTCATTGAGAGAGCAGTAAAGGGTGTGTTGAAATATTTGGACACATGGAGAGAATGAGTGAGGAAAGATCGACAAAGAGGATATATGTGTCAGAGGTGGAGGGAACAAGGAGAAGCAGAAGAGCAAATTGGAGGTGGAAAGATGGAGTGAAAAAGATTTTGAGCGATCAGGGCCTGAACATACAGGAGGGTGAAAAGCATGCAAGGAATAGAGTGAATTGGAACGATGTGGTATACCAGGGTCAACATGCTCTCAGTGGATTGAACCAGAGCATGTGAAGCATCTGGGGTAAACCATGGAAAGGTCTGTGGGGCCTGGATGTGGAAAGGGAGCTGTGGTTTTGGTTCATTACACATGACAGCTAGAGAGAGAATGTGAACAAATGTGGCCTTTTTGTCTTTTCCTTGCACTACCTCGCTGGAAGATGGATGATGCTATTTCATGAGTGGCAGGGTGGCAACGGAAATGGATGAAGGCAGCAAGTATGAATATGTACATGTGTATATATGTATATGTCTGTGTGTGTATATGTATGTATACATTGAAATGTATATGGGCATTTATGTATATATATGTGTATGTAGGTGGGTTGGGCCATTCTTTGTTTGTTTCTTTGCGCTCTGATGCGGGAAACAGAGGTTAAGTATAATAATGATATGAAAAAAGAATCAAAAGATATGTAACTCACCGAAAAACTAAGTATCAGTTAGATTTGTAATTGTCATCATCACTTTATATAAAGTAAAAAAGAAACTGCAAAAAGTTCTATTAAGATAACCTTAATAGAAAAGGTAATATTGAACAAAACCAGTCTTCACAAAAATAGAACATTGGAAATACCAAGGCAAGTATTGACATTTATCATTCTCTTAATTGATGTATACTTATATAGTAACTTGATTGTTATTACTCTTCTATACTGCATGGGGAGGGAGATCTAAATGTAGGGCCACACCTCTCGAACTTTCTCGACGAGTATGCAACTTTTTAGATTCTTTATGTATTTTTGTGTATGTGTTTATATATATTTGAATATTGAGTAGAATAATTTTTCTGTGTTTCTTTTATTCTGAAACTTGTTATGTAATTGTCAGGTTCATGACCTTTGAGGACTCGCCATACAAGATGCCACCAGCCATTGCCCCTCTTGAACAGAAAGGCCGCATGGGCTACATGGTGCTCGTTGAAGGAAGGCAGACTGGCTCAGCCAGACTCTCTGTCAAGATTGCTCATCATGCGTATAAGGTGACTGTTTGAATTTTTTTATGTCAGTTTCAAAGATAAAAGATTTCCAATGGTACCAGACCACCAGCATGTAGTTACACTGCAAATGAAAAATCATTTTCAGCAAGGTTGTATCACCATCATTGGATGAAAAGGAGTACAGTTTCATCAAAGAACTTCTCACTACCTTCCTACTACATTAGTGGTACATTAGGCAAGAGCAAAAGGAAGAGACAGATAGAAGTAGTAGGTAGTAACATTAGACCGGAGGATAGGTGGGAGTAGAAGGATGGCACAGTGCATAGACACTTTAGGTAAATGAGGTCAGTGGCTTGTTGAGTATTATTTCTTTTAGCCAGTTGTGATGGCGCACAAGCAGCCAACTCTAGGCAGTGAAAACAATCTTGTTGAAGACCTTCATATTCTATAGGCATTCATTATTCCCCTGCTCTTGCATGGAGTGCAGCCTTTGAGCTGTGGTATTATAGTAAAAGGAGTCTTGGTATTCTACATATGTAGAAGTTCCGCCTGTCACTCCAGCCCTTCATAGGTACCTTTTACAGTTTTCAGGAAATACATGGATTTTCATTATTTTGTATTTCTACATGTAAGATTTAGACTTGAAATAGTGAATGATAGACCATCAGATGAAAAAGAATGCTGGAAGAGAGGAGTGAAAATATATGAGTCATTCTACATGGTAAAAGATCACAAGGGACAAGAAGAAGTTAGACCGTCTCTCCAAAAGTTTCATGGCAGTCTTCACGAATTCTGAAGTAAACAAAACTATCTTGTCAAATACAGATTTTATGGAGGGTACTACAACATACTCTTAAGACTTGAAAGGGCAAAGTGGAGCTTATTTTAGGTAGCAGAGTTAGATATCTTTAACTCACTTTTTTTCTCTTGCCTTCCTGCTCCTGATTTCTTTCCTGTGTGAGTCTGGTTTACTAGCTGAAGAAGCACAATGTATTCCTGTAGCATCTTTTGCGAAGGAGAAACTATGCTTTCAGCATTGCAGTTGCTGCATTTCTGTGCAAGCTCCACAGCAGGTGTTTTCACTGCTGTTAAGTCTGTAGTGTTCTAAGATGTTCAGTGATGGAAGTCTTTGGATGTCATGCACCATTTTGGTGGAAATGAGGGAAATATTATGAGAATGGGATTAATCACTTTCACAGTCATTGATATTTACTTTGATCACTGGCATCAGAAGAATGGGTGTGCAGATAGTTTCTCTGAATATAAAGAGTATATAATCTAATGTTTAATTCTTTGCAGCATCTTGCTCCTGCATCCGTTGACTTGATGGTTGTGGCTAATCTCCTGCTTGACCCAGCAGATGTGTATCTCTTGCCTCACACTGTAGTAAAGTACACAGTGTTCCAGCTCAAGCAAGGACACTTGTCTACCATTGACATACCAGCCTCACAATTTTATTTGCAGGTGTGTAATTTTACTAGTTTTTTATGGGAGAAAACTGAAAAATGATTAATATCAGTTGCATTTTATGGAGATAGAAATAGCAGGATTTTATTTTGTAGACATGTGAGTATTTAACCCTACAAATTTCCTCTTTATGCTGCAACCAGGTTACAGACACAAATATTGCAGAGCTTAATGAAGATGGCATCAGTATCACATCTAAAAGTCTTGGAACATCACAGGTTGGTAACAAGGAATGCAGATTATGTGAAATTTTGAAATTCTTATACATATAAACAATTGCTGCAGTACCTGCTTTTTTTATAGTTTGTAAAATAAGTGTTTTTTTGGGGGTTACAGAATTGTATAAAAGATTTAGAATGAAATTAACTTTTGTGAGGTTTTTCAATGAAGATGCTTATTTTTTGCCCGTAATATACCAAATATTCTGAGCTAAACCCTTATAAAGGAATGTTTTATTTTATAGGTGATTCTGAGAGACAATAATGTAATCTCGTCAGAGCTAGTGAAGCAGCCAGCAGCCACAGTGCATGTTGTAGATCCATCATACCTCATCATAACTATTGAGCCCCATAATAATCAAGCACTTATTTATGGTAGGCACTATGCCTTCGTTGTCACTATCTACGACAAGCAGGATAACAAAATCTTCTTATCTGACGTAAGTAGGATTTGGATCCGAAAATTTTTTAAGAAGTGAAGTGAGGGCTGAGGTACAGTGAATCCTTATTTATCCAGTATTTTTCTGGATACCTGCCATTCAGTAGGAAATTGCCTTAATTGCTGAAGGATCTTCATATACATGTATAGAAATTATTGTCTGTGTATGTATATTTATAGATATGTTGATATGTATATGTTGGTATATGTGTGTGTATGGGCATTTATGTGTATGTAGATATACATATTCACCATTTCCTTCATTAGCAAGGTAGCGTTGAGAATAGAGGACTGAGCCTTAGAGAGAAAATCCTCACTTGGCCCCAGTCTCTTGGAAAAGTAAAAACTGGAGGGGAGGATTTCCAGCCCCCAGCTCCCTCCCCTTTTAGTCACCTTCTACAACACGCAGGGAGTGTGTGGGAAGTATTCTTTCTCCCCTATCCCCAGGGGTAAAACTATACGTGTGTGTGTATATGAGTGGATGGGCCATCCTTCATCTGTTTCCTGGTACAACCTTACTGATGCAGGAAACAGCGATTAAGTTTTTTATTTTTATTGTACTTAACTGCCGTCTTCCGCGTTAGCGAGGTAGTGCAAAGAAACAGAGGAGGAATTAAGTATGATGTATAAATGATTAGATAAGTGTATATAACAAAGTCTGTTTTAGTAATTTGTGTGGCTAGAATTCTCATGTAAATGCAAATTTTAGATGATTTACATCAGACATACAAAAAAGAAGGAACAGAGAATTGGGCCAGGTGAGGGTAGTCCCTCAAAGGCCCAGTCATCTGTTCTTAACGCTACCTCGCTAATGCGGGAAATGGCGAATAGTTTGAAAGAAAGAAAGAACATCAGACATACAGTATTGTCTATCATTGAATTGCACAGAAGTTATAAAGGATTTTGTAGGTATATTTATTGCCCCACCAATACAGTTTTTCCCTGATTAGTGGTTTTCTTTCATGCTTGTTTGCATTGGCAATTCTTACATTTGCATGTAGTGTTAGGAAGAAATGAAGATAAGATCACGTTTGTTTACATCCAATCTAACTGTCGTGTGTGCTACACTGAATCGACAATCCCCTATCCACAACTAGATTGCGCAGACTTTTCCTTGGTTTCCCCCAGCTGCTTTGTATTCCTTGTTCTGTCCATTAACAGAATGTAGCCCTCTGTGTACCACATCTCTCCAATTTGTTCTGTCTCAGCAAGCTTCAGCCTCCATTCGTGCTGATACTGCAAGCGTGCAAAACCATATTTACCCCATCCTTCCATCTCCAATTTGGTCTTTCCCTTCTCCTTGACCCCTTCACCTCTGACACATATATATCTACTGTATCAATCTTTTCTCCCTGATATCCTGCATAAATCCATACCAATTCAGCATACCCTCTTTGGCTTTCTTACTCATACTTAAGCATTCCTCACACCACATCTTGACCTCAAACATTTCATTTCCAACACATTTACCTTCCTCCATATATTTTTATTCAAAGCCTATGCCACACTTCCATACAACAGCTTCAGGACTATTCTTCCATTAAACACCCATCTTTGCTCTGACTGACAGTTGGCTCTCCTCACACTCCTCAATGCACCTAGGACCTTATCCCCTCTCACCCCACCCTATTGCTCACTTCAGCTTCCATAGTTTCATTCACTGTGTTGTTCACTCACAGTTGAGAACTTCTTGCCAATCTTTATATCTATCTCTTGATGCCTGTTCCCTTTGCAAACTCTCTCAAGGGAATGGACATGGAAGAAGAGTCTCCATAAGTGATGGACTCCAATGCTGCATTTTAGCCTTTAGTTTTTCACCTTTGATAGTCCGCTGGCAGAGGAGAACTCAAGCATGGTGTTATCTGAGGCTCTTACCTAACCTATTAGTGATGTACAACACTGGACTGAATAAAGGCTTATGAAATAGTCTTGGAAAGGTCTGTTTATGGGGCTTGGCTAAAGTGTTCTCTTTTAGGTCATTATGTGTGACAGCTAGACTGTACTGTCTGCCTCAGGGCTTCTGCAGCTCTCAGAAAACAATCCACATTCACTCGCCAGGACCACAGAATAAGAATTGTGGCAATGTAGTGCATTTGTCTTCGTGGAATGATTGAAATGACTGTCGTAGAGTATATATATTCAACATCTTGAGCGTGGAAGTTGCATCTTGGGAATTAGTCATGTGATATATTGAATTAGGTTGTGTAGTTTTTGGAATGCATATGACCCCCCACTGCAGATTTGGTTGGGGCATGTGAATTGTTTGTTGAGGCTGTTCAGGGATTTTTTTCTCTAATATGTCAGTAGGTGGATTGGTTACTAGATGATAATTTTTTTTTAGATGAACATTTTTCAGAGCAACTGTAATTGCATATTGCTGATTAAATGCCTTTTTTGATATATGATTTGACATTTCCTGTTAGTTATTATAGTATCAAGTCAAACAGTAATGTATTAGTTGTCTGTCTGTCATCACTGTAACATTGCAGTAAAAGAAAGCAGAATGATAGTTAAATGTAAAGGATGTTCATTCATCCCCACATTTTCATTTCTGTGAAGTATCTGTCTAGGTCAGTAGAATGTATGTGGTTGACATTTTGGCATTTACCAACATTTTAGTTTTTCTGTTGTCTATTTGCCTATATACTTAATTTTTCTTTCAGAATATTGTAATGGAGACTACAATACCATCTGAGTATTTCAACTCAGAATATGTCTCCAAGAATGGCTCTTATGTATATGGTGTACCCCACAAGATAGGGAGTACAAAGATTCAGGTATGTTTCTCATGGAGTTTTACACAATGCTTTGGTTCATTTGGATGAAAAATGTAAGGGAACTTACCAATGTGTAGCTGAAGACTGGTGGTAGTTTTGATACTGTATTATTTCATGATCACTAGAGATCTCTTAGATAGGTTTGTTGGAGATATGAGATTTTCATTTAAATTTTAGATTTTAACCATCCCTTTCATCATGCCCAGAGCATATATGAATTAATGCATTGTCTTCCATATTGCTTGAACCAGTAATCCAAGACTTTTTTAAAAGATATGTAGATAAACTGATTCTTTCTTATTGTGCACTAATCACTGATAAACATTTGGTCACCCTAAGTACTGCTGTTACAGCACCTGTTGTTAGATTATTTGTTTGCTGTCTCCTGTTATACCCAGTTTTGCATGACTAGTAAATATTTTTGCTAGGTATTGTAGGGCTGAGAGAACCAGTATGTCTCCTCAGACTGCTATACTTTCTGCTGCATTTGTAGAATTGAAGAAAGTAGGATATTGAATCAATCTTAATATGTCAGAAACTTGGCTTAATGAAAAAATGAAAGATGAAGTAAGCTTTGATTAATATGAAATATTCAGAGCAGAAAGAACCAAATTTAGCAAGGTATAGCAATACATGTCCATAGTAGGTTAAAAGGAAAACATAATTATGAGTTACAGTAAATAAAGATATGATGGCAGTGGTATATCTGCACCATCTGAAATACTTGAATGTGCATGCATTATCTATTTCATCAGAAGCTTAATGGATTACTACTTGGTCTCTCATTCCTGATATTATGATCAACATTCAATTTTCATTATTCACTTTTATAGTCATGATTTACTCATTTCTTGCATTCACACTAGTCGCTGTTAGTATGATGAACAGTCTTGGAGACAGTATATTCCTTTATCTTATTTACTACTAAAAGAATATCAGTATTCATAATGATATATCTTACTAATGCAAGTGCTGATATCTTGTGAAAGTTGTATTTTGGTACATGAAAGTCTGTTTGTCACAGCAGTAATGAATAACTGTTGAGCAAAGTTTTGGTTATTATTATATGTTAAGAGTAATTAGCATTTTGTTCACAGGCAACTCTATCTGCTGTGGAAGTGGCTGGTACTATTTTGGAGATTACTCCACCCTTGAAGGCCAGCCAGGATCTAGAAATATTTGAACCCATTGTTGTGATACCTCCACGTACGGTCTTTCCTTGGGATCCACTCACAGAACCTACTTATAGTCTCAACTTAACAGTAAGGAACTTTCTCATTTCAGATTATGACATGAGAGGTAACATTTATAGATTTCATTTACTCATTTACATATTCAAGTATTTTATCGCATGTCATTTTCATTAATATAGAAATCACTTTTTTGTTATATACTTCTCTGCATAGTGTTTGGCTTAGTGACTGATAGAATTTTTTGTGATATATTATTTTGATTATTTAATTTATCATTCATACTTGTTTGCAGTTTTTTCCATATTAGCAGTGTAGCACAAGGAAGAGGTGAGTAAAGGCCACATTTTCTCACATACATTCTCTAGTTGTCATTGTAATGAATAGGAACCATAACCCTTATCCACAACTAGGCCTCACGTACCTCTCTGTGGTTTCCCTCAGCTGTTTCACATACCCTGGTTCAGTCTGTTGAGAGCTTGTCAACCCCTGTATAACACATTGTTCCAATTCACTCTGTCCTGTCCACATTATTTACCTTCCTGCATATTTAGGCTTCAATCCTTCCATTTCCAGTTTGGTCTCCCCCTTCTCATGTCCCCTCCATTTCTGACTTATTTATCCTCTTTGTCACCTTCTTTGTTATATCATTCGAATTGTTTATGCTGTTGCAGGTAAGGGGTGGGTCTGGCAGTGTGCTATGGAGCAGCAACAATACAGAAGTACTTGGAGTCTCACAAATGGGTGTGTGCAGAACAAAATCTCAGGGGTCTGTTTTAGTCACTGCTTCCATGGTGATTAATCCACACAACAAAGATACTGCTGAGGTTGGTATAGAGTGATTTCTTAGCATTCATTTCTGTTTTATCTATCTATCAACATCTCTGAGAACTTCTGTCAAGGAGGTGGCCACGACAAAAGTCTCTTAATTCAATTTAGAAATGATTTAATAGAAAAACAATTCATTCCATATGATTTTAGAAAAACTCTTGGTATGTAAGGATAATGTTAGAAAAAGCATTTTAGGTTTATTTGTTTACAGAATACTTAAAATCCCAAAGGCCTGAGTAGAAGTGATAATATTCTTATACACAGAGGAAAGAATTTTATGAATTTTTGATAAGTAGCTTGCTTACACTTGAGAGTTAAGTTGAAAGTTTAATATGTTATTATGTTAAGCATTTAGTGTGTGAGAATGATGAGAATGAAGACCATGGTCTCAGCTGATGATTCACCTTAGTGAATAGAGAGAAAAAGTAAGAAGCTCTTTTATTATTGTGGAAGTTCACATTTCACTTTGATGCATTAGACATGGATTGATGCAAAAGGGGGAGGAGATGAGGAAGGAGTTTTGTGCTAATTCCACCCCAATGAATTGGGAATATGATCAGATGCCAGCTTACTTTACCTTTTCCTGCCCGTGTATGCTTACTGAATGTGAATATTTTATTACATAGGTGTGTAGTATTCTTGTATGCATTTTCTTTGCATTTCAATGATGATATTCATTCTTCATTTTCCTACGTTCCTCTACTTTTAGCAACTACTATATTCATGTCATTATTGCACAGATCCATATTGTTGAGGCAGTAGGCTTGGCACTACTTGAAAGTGTTGTTGAGGCAGAAGTTGAAACAAGGCTTCCCCTTCATGTAGCAGCATATACACAGTGGGATGGCACCCAGGTTCCATTCACTGTTTGTCACAAATTGCCTCTGAAGGTGGAGCCAAAAGAGCAATCCTTTACTGCACTGCCAGGTTAGTCACGAAAATTTCTCACTTTTTAAGGAGGTAATGCCTTTACGTATGATTTTTTAAACTCAGTGGGAGACCAAATTGGAGGTGGAAAGATGGAGTGAAAAAGATTTTGAGTGATCGGGGCCTGAACATGCATGAGGGTGAAAGGCGGGCAAGGAATAGAGTGAATTGGATCGATGTGGTATACCGGGATTGACGTGCTGTCAGTGGATTGAATCAGGGCATGTGAAGCGTCTGGGGTAAACCATGGAAAGTTGTGTGGGGCCTGGATGTGGAAAGGGAGCTGTGGTTTCGGGCATTATTGCATGACAGCTGGAGACTGAGTGTGAACGAATGAGGCCTTTGTTATCTTTTCCTAGTGCTACCTCGCACACATGAGGGGGGAGGGGGATGGTATTTCATGTGTGGCGAGGTGGCGATGGGAATGAATAAAGGCAGACAGTGTGAATTGTGTGCATGGGTATATATGTATGTGTCTGTGTGTGTATATATATGTGTACATTGAGATGTGTAGGTATGTATATTTGCGTGTGTGGACGTATGTGTATATACGTGTGTATTGGGGTGGGTTGGGCCATTTCTTTCTTCTGTTTCCTTGCGCTACCTCGCAATTGCGGGAGACAGCGACAAAGCAAAATAAAATAAATAAATAAATAATGTTTTTAGTTTTATCTAGACTTACTTGTGAAATGTTTTTCATTTTATGCTGAAATGTATGGTGACACAAATATATATTTTTCTTGATAACAGCTTAGATCTTCATGTATAAGCAGAATGCTTTGAGCTTGGTTGGATGAAGGTATACTTTAACACTTTACCCACCTCTATAGAAAGGTGAATGAAGAGGATTCATCCACTTTAAGTGTCATAAACACAATACTGGCAAATGCTTGTTCACAGGATACTTTTTTTCTAAAGTTCCGGTCATGGACAAATGTCCACATCAAGATGAGGCTTTAACTGAAATGATAAGATGTTAATGAAAAGGGAAAAAGACAGGAAAAGTATTTACAAATTTTGCAGGAAAAGTATTTACAAATTTTGGAGGAAGTGAAAGACGAAAATGCAGGTGGATGCAAGGCATGCAGGAGATAGAGCAAATTGGAGCAATGTAGTTTACAGGAGATGACTTGCTGTCATTGGGCTAAGCCAGGCCACATGAAGCAGTATGGGGAAACCATGGATAAGTCTGTAGGTCCTGGTTGTGGATGAAGGGGCTGGGGTCTCAGTGCATAATGCATAACAGCGAGGCCATTTCTTTTTATGTTCCTGGTGCTGTCTTGCTTATGTGGGAAATGGCAAAATGCATTTAAGAATGATAATATATGAAAATGAGTAAATCTTTGAATTTATTCTGTCTTGATATCAAAATTCATCCTCATTTTTTCAGATATAAAGAATCCCACCATTAAGAGTTCTTGTGCAGTAGTAGAAGTTATAGGAAAGTCTCCAGGCTTCTCTGAAGTTAAGGTTTCATATGAAAGCTCTTCGGGTGAACTAGCTGTTACAACCATTGTTGCTGCTTTTAGGTAAGTAGATACAGAAAGTCTAGAGTAAAGTGAAAGTGAGCTGATTTAAAAGAATCAAGACAATTTAAGCTTGTTCTGACTTTATGGACACAAATTGTCATTAGGAATTTGGTTTGTTTTTTAAATCCGTTAGTTCTAGGTTTGTTTAATAGAGGCTTTACTTTGATAATTATCTCTAAACTTCATAGAATCTGATGGGGTCTAAATGTAATCACTTAGCTGTTTATAAACCTGGAAATGGTGAAGAGTTTGTGGATTTGCTTGCTGAAAAAAAGGACTGGTGATTGGGAATACATGGTTTAAAAAGAGAGACATACAGAAGTATGCATATTTGAGTAGGAGAGATGGTGAAAGGGCATTATTAGATTATGTGTTACTTGATAGGTGTGTAAAAGAGACTTTTGGATGTTAATGTGCTGAGAGGGCAGCTGGTGGGGTGTCTGGTCTCTGTATCTCTGTTCTGTGGAGGCGATGAAGATTTTTAGAGGTTTTCAGAAAAAGAAGAGAGAATGTTGGGGAGAAGAGAGTGATGAGAGTAAGTGAGCTTGGAAAGGAGACTTTATGGATTTTGTGGTTTGTGTTTTTGCATTCCATCATGTTTACAAAATGCCCATCTCTGTCTCCTGCCTCTGGTGAGAAGAAGAGGAAGGCAATTACTCTTGAGATGAAATTAAGGATAATTTTTCAGCATGAAGGCAGCAAACCAGTAATGGCCATCGCACATGAGTTAGGAATATAGCAATTGATGATCTCACCCATCCTAAAGGATAAAAAGCAAATCAGTGATGCAGTGAAATCATTTGCATTGGTTAAATCCACTGTCATCACAAAGAAAAGAGCTGGACTGATTGATGATATGGAAAAACTACTTGTCATGTGGATGGAAGACAAGATACAGAAGTGAATACTGCTTATCTTACTGACCATTCAGGCTGAGGCAAGAAGCCTTTTTCATACTCTTAAATTGTGTGCCAACGATCCTGTGTATACGCAAGTGTTTACTGCAAGTTATGGGTGGTTCCAACACTTCAAGATGCATCATAATTTTCATAATGTAAAGGTTTTAGGTGAGGCAGCAAGTTCCAATACTGAAGGTGCCGAAGCTTTAAAGAGCTGCGTAGGATAATTGTGGATGAGAAATGTAAGTGTTCTGAGAACATTTAAGGTAGGCTAGGCTAAGCAGTGATGTTCATTAGGTTAGATGTACAGTATTAAATGGATTTTCGACAAGATATTTTCTACTTTCGATGGCTTTATCGGAACATAACCCCATCATAAGTTGGGGAGCATCTGCATATGTGTGTATGTGAGTGGATGAGTCTTTCTTCGTCTGTTTCCTGGTGCTACCTCACTGACATGGGAAACTGTGATCAAGTATGATATTGATAATGATATAGAATTGAAAGTATGATCTGAATTAAAAACAATAATCATTATGTTAAAGTAACTGACTGACAAGAATTCATCACGTAATGATAATCTTTTATGATACACCATAATTTCAAACATTTTTATTTTATTTTTCCAGGCCTCTTCATCCTAGCAATCCAGCATCAGGGGAAACAGTTTTAGCTTTAGGATCTTCTAGAATAGTACTCTTCACAGGAGGCCCTCTCCCTTGGATCTCAAAACCATCTTCTCACGAAGTTAAAGGTTAGACTTCATTTTTTCCTTCATGAACACTATGGGGATGGTACTTCTCAAATTTCCTAGTGCCTATTCCTTATTCATATTCATAGTCACACCTTTCATCCCTCTTCATCTTATATCTCCTTTATGCATAGTGGGAAGTGCATGGAAAGAGAGGGTTTCAGAGATGCATGGGATAGTGAATTGGAGCGATATGGTATACAGGAGACAACTTGCTGTCATACGACTGGACCAGGGTACATGAAGTGGCTGGAAGGATGCCATGGAAAGTTTTATTGATATCCATAATGTAGACCCACCTTCACCTACAATCACTAACCCTCAGCTACTCACACATATGACTTAGTTTTGTTCCCCTTGTGTCAATCCTCATGCACTTCACCTTGAGCCATATATACATTGAAAATCTTAACTGACCAATCATCAGCACAGACACCCCCTGTCTTGAGAAATTCAGTGCATTCCCATCCACTTTAGCCACCTTTTCACTCCTTTTATTCAAGGCATTCACCATCTCTTTTCTTTTCACCAAACCATTTCCTTGAGTCTCTCGCTTCCCATACCTCCTTGCCTCAAATACCTCACATGCACCACTCTATCATCAAACACATTCAACAGTCTTCCAAAATACTCACTTTATTATTCCTTTTTCACCACTTTTTTGCCTATTACCACTTCCCCATCTACCCCCTTCACTGGTATACCCATCTCCTTTCTCTTGTTCTCGTTATACTATTCACTTACTTATATAGCATGTATTTGTAAGTTCCCTGAAGTTTGCTGGTGCTCTTTCACTCCACCTCTCATAAATCATTTTTATTGTTATTTGTTGAAGGTGACTAAGAGGTGTGGGAACAGGACCTGGAAATCCTCTCCTTTTGAATTATTACCTTGTAAAAGTTGAGAATAAGGAGCCAAGTGAGGATCATTACTGTAAGCCTCAGGAATAAAAAGTCTATCCCATTTTGCCTTTCCTAGTTATATATGTTATATATTAGTTATCAGTTAAAAATAATTGTACTGACAGTTTGGTAGGGATTTGATAGTCAAATTTAAACTTTAATTTTGTCTATGTTTATTTCAGATTTTATTAGTTATCAGTTGAAAATAATTGTACTGACAGTTTGGTAGGGATTTGATAGTCAAATTTAAACTAATTTTGTCTATGTTTATTTCAGTGGAAGTTGATGATCCAGAAAAAGTTGAAGTAAAGCTTCTGAGTGGAGTAAAGAAACATTCAGACCTTCATGCTGTGGAAGTATTTTGCCTTGATCTTGGAGAGTTCACAGTTACCGTAACTGTAGGAAACAGTCCATCCTCAACACTTATTAATCCTCAAAGTGTATGTCATGATTCATCTTGTAATTATGGTGTAGTATTAGTTCCACTATATTCCTTATTTTTCAATACTGAAGCCTTAGATATATATCCTTGTAAATGTGTTGTAGCAAGAAAGTCACCACTTGTATTTTACTACCATAATAATGTGACTGGTTCTATCCTCAGTTTGTAGGATGATGAAATTCATGTTAAAAGACATGAAAACAAAAGATAGACATTCATATGCTGAGCAACATTTTGAATTAGTGCTTGTATCCCTTCACTTTTAGGAGATGGCAGGCAACCCAGGTTAACTTATAAGTGGTTATGTCAGTTTACATCAAGCTTTATGTTTCCTTTCTCCGCAAATTTAAAATGAAGAAGTTAGTAATTCAAGATATTCAGGATGGTAAATGTTTAATTGAGTGTCTGGGATTATTAATCTGTGTGACATTTGTAGACTTTACTTGAGTTAAGTACATGTTCCTCCTATTTTCAAGGCCAGTTTCTCCTTCATTTGTAAGGGTTATAGGCATGTTAGACAAAAAGGCACACCACATGCTCAGTTTCAGGTGTATGTAAACCTGATTCTTAATGGAAGAACTGGTTATAGAAAGAGGCAAAGATTAAAGAAGGAAAAAATGTCACAGCTTTATCATTCAGGGAAAAATGGAGGTATAAAATCAGTCACTTCGAGTGGCTGGTCTTCACACAGAAACTATACAAAGTAGCAGCCAGCTGCTTGCCACAGCTCCAAGCCTCTATTTTGGAAGGAGGTTGATAGTTTGAGGAAAACAAAAGGACAAATGGAAGTATCATGGGGCAAATGAAGAAATGGTAACAGGCAGATTTTAGATGAGGAGATGGAGCAAGTGATGTGGTGGCAGGTATATGAAGTAAGAAGTGACAAAAGCCTTCTGTAAGATAAGGTGTGAGAAGACAGCTGGTGCAGATGGGATTGCCTCTGAATTTTTCAAGAAAGGAGGTAACTGTGTTGTTGATTGGCTTATTAAGATTTTTAAGATGTTTATGGTGAGATGTCTGAGGATTGGTAGAATACATATATAATGCCAATGTATAAAAGTAAGGGTGATAAAAGTGATGAATGCTCAGATTACAGTGGTATAAGTTTGTTGAGTAAGTAATATGAGAGAATAGTGATCGAGAGTGTGGTGTTATCAGACTGGGGAGGAACAATGTGGTTTCAAGAGTGCTTAAGATGTGGATCAGGTAATGGCTTTGAAAAATCTGCATGAGAAAGACATAGAGAAACAGAAGAGTTTGTTTAGCTTTTGTGGATCTGCAGACAGCATATGATAGTGTTGGTAGAGATGCTCTGAGGAAGATGTAAACGAATATATGGTGTGGGAGAAAAGCTGTGAGAAGCAGTGAAGAGTGTTCCTCAAGAGGTTAAGGTGTGTGTGTGTGTAAATAGAAAGAGAGAAGGATGGGCAGTTCCTGGTAAAGGTGGGTTCGCAGCAGGGATGTGTGATGTCACCGTAGCTGTTTGACATGTTTATGGTTGGGATGGTGAAGGAATTGAATACATGGTCCCTGAGAAGATGGGTAGGTATGCAGTCTCTCGGGGGATAGTTGCTAGGAGCTAAGTCAGTTGCAACTTTGTTTGCTAATGACACAGCACTGGTGGCAGATTCAAGTGAGAAACTGTAGAAGCTGGTGTCTTGGTTTGGAAGAGTGTATGAAAGTTTTGGGTAAATGTGGCTAAAAGGAAAGTCATTAGATGTAGCAAAGAGACAGATTAATTGGAGTGTGAGTTTGAGTGGAGAGAACCAGGAGGAAGTAGGATATTTTAGATATTTGTAAGTGGACGTGGCATCTAATGGAACTACGGAAACTGAAATGGCCCATGGGATGGTTGAGGGAGCTAAAGTCCTGGGTGAATTGAAGAGTGTGTAAACAAACAGGTCATTGTATGTGAGGACAAAGGAGATTGGAAAAGATTTTTATTTTTCTCTCCAAAGCTGAGTCGTCTGTTCCTTCCTCTACTTTGCTGAGATAGAAGACAGCAGACAAATATAAAAGATATTTGTACTATGAGAGAAATTGTTTTGAGCATGTCATTTGTGAAAAATTTTGGTTACTGTAGTATAAAAGATGCTTGTAGGTGGCCTTGCAATTTAAACTATGGTATATGAAAATTTGGCTGTGTATGATTAAGAAAGAATTTGTTATTGTATTAATTCAGTTGATGATGCACCCTCAGGTTAGTGCTTCTGTGAGAGTTGTGTGTGCCTTGCCAGATGCTATAAGTTTGGCAGCCATTATCAAGAGACCCATTGCTGCCCTTTCCTCATGTCCAGCTACTGCAGAGCTTGGTGTGGTAAGTTGTGATGTGGTATAAAATATAATTATTGAAGTAGCTTTTCCTGTTTTTGATAGGTGCCATACATTGTGGTGCATTGCAGTTGGTTCTTATGAGATACACATTTGAATGGGGAGGGGAATGTGAGAGGGTTAAATGATATATGCATGTTGTAGGCTTTAGTTTAAGGTTTACTTGAATATGTAATGATAGTGTATAACAAGCTTATGATTTAAGATGTTAAAGGAAAATGGAGTGAAAGTTTTAAAACCAGATGTGTTAGATTTTATAGATAATTCTATTGGGGAAGGTATGGGAGTGTTGTGTAGTATGTACCTGTGAGTATCTATGATGAGATTATGATGGCAAAGCTAGTGTGTATAGTATTTTCCACAAGGCATCTCTGTCATCCCTCTCATGATTTTTTCCTGACCCATTAATGCTATATGCCGTTTACTATTTCTTCAATTTCAGTTTCACATAAATTCATCTAAACAAAACACTTGAAGCATTGCTCCTCCTCAGTAATATGCTTGTGCTTCCTACCACCCTTTCAGTCACTGCTTTCCCACACACTTTCCTAGGTACACTTAACAAACATGTACTTCTAATTTCTACATTCATTTTTGTCCCTCCTTGCCTTTCTGCAAGGCATATGGAACAAAGATAAATGTTTGGTACATTCCACCAAGAATGATAATGGTTGACTATTTATTGATTACCTGTAATCAAAGAGTGGAAATTCACTGGGAATACATACAGTAAAGATAGTGTGGGTTATACAATGAGTTATAGTAATGTAGTATATGAGGGCATTATTTTCTTCAGTGGGCTGAAATAGTCAGAGAAAGACATTGAGTGGTCTGTGAGGATTGGCTATGGGTCTTAGGTTTTTATTTAATTGCACTGTACATGATAGCAAGGGATTAGATGTGTGCAGATAATGCTTTTGTTCGTTTGTTCCTTGCATTACCTCTTAAAACTTTGAGAAAGAATTAGTTCAAAAAGAAGCATTTAGCTTTTGCAATTCGTATAAGTTGTCTTCTGATTTGTAAGCTTTCATTCCTTTCATTGTTTTTCAAAACAGGCAAGATATTCCCACTCTTTTCAACTCCTGACACCCCGAATTAGCTTCCTTAAGCATTTTTTGGAATTTACCTCTGTGGGGTATTTGATGAGGTAGGTCTGGTACATGCAGTCTCTGAAAACACATGAATATATCTTCAACTCTTGCCCAGTGTTTTAAACGAAAGATGGTTCTTTACATTTATTGAAGAGCTTTTGACTTTCACTAACACTCTTAAGTTCATTCTAATGAGGCATCCCTCACACACACACAACATGAGCAAAAACACCCAAATCACAGCTATTTCGGATGGAAAAGAGCATTGCTCGGAAAAAGAGTGAAAATCAGCTAGAGCCCCTTCGATGTTTGTGCATCTGATTCTTTTTTTTTTTTTTTTTTTTTTTTTTTTTTTTTTTTTTTTGCCGCTGTCTCCCGCGTTTGCGAGGTAGCGCAAGGAAACACACGAAAGAAATGGCCCAACCCACCCCCATACACATGTATATACATACGTCCACACACGCAAATATACATACCTACACAGCTTTCCATGGTTTACCCCAGACGCTTCACATGCCCTGATTCAATCCCCTGACAGCACGTCAACCCCGGTATACCACATCGCTCCAATTCACTCTATTCCTTGCCCTCCTTTCACCCTCCTGCATGTTCAGGCCCCGATCACACAAAATCTTTTTCACTCCATCTTTCCACCTCCAATTTGGTCTCCCTCTTCTCCTCGTTCCCTCCACCTCCGACACATATATCCTCTTGGTCAATCTTTCCTCACTCATTCTCTCCATGTGCCCAAACCATTTCAAAACACCCTCTTCTGCTCTCTCAACCACGCTCTTTTTATTTCCACACATCTCTCTTACCCTTACGTTACTTACTCGATCAAACCACCTCACACCACACATTGTCCTCAAACATCTCATTTCCAGCACATCCATCCTCCTGCGCACCACTCTATCCATAGCCCACGCCTCGCAACCATACAACATTGTTGGAACCACTATTCCTTCAAACATACTCATTTTTGCTTTCCGAGATAATGTTCTCGACTTCCACACATTCTTCAAGGCTCCCAGAATTTTCGCCCCCTCCCCCATCCTATGATCCACTTCCGCTTCCATGGTTCCATCCGCTGCCAGATCCACTCCCAGATATCTAAAACACTTTACTTCCTCCAGTTTTTCTCCATTCAAACTCACCTCCCAGTTGACTTGACCCTCAACCCTACTGTACCTAATAACCTTGCTCTTATTCACATTTACTCTTAACTTTCTTCTTTCACACACTTTACCAAACTCAGTCACCAGCTTCTGCAGTTTCTCACATGAATCAGCCACCAGCGCTGTATCATCAGCGAACATAACTGACTCACTTCCCAAGCTCTCTCATCCCCAACAGACTTCATACTTGCCCCTCTTTCCAAAACTCTTGCATTCACCTCCCTAACAACCCCATCCATAAACAAATTAAACAACCATGGAGACATCACACACCCCTGCCGCAAACCTACATTCACTGAGAACCAATCACTTTCCTCTCTTCCTACGCGTACACATGCCTTACATCCTCGATAAAAACTTTTCACTGCTTCTGACAACTTGCCTCCCACACCATATATTCTTAATACCTTCCACAGAGCATCTCTATCAACTCTATCATATGCCTTCTCCAGATCCATAAATGCTACATACAAATCCATTTGTTTTTCTAAGTATTTCTCACATACATTCTTCAAAGCAAACACCTGATCCACACATCCTCTACCACTTCTGAAACCACACTGCTCTTCCCCAATCTGATGCTCTGTACATGCCTTCACCCTCTCAATCAATACCCTCCCATATAATTTACCAGGAATACTCAACAAACTTATACCTCTGATTCTTAAAGGTGGAAATTCTCTGGGAAGAGAGAGAAATGGAAGAAAGAATTCCTTAACTTTGTTGTTCAAAGCCATCACTCTGTATGTAAAATGCTTCCATTGCATGTTGTTGCAGTTCACTACCCCACAACACTCATTTGAAATATCCCTAACCCTAATCATTTCTCTCCATCTCATGTGATCTACCTCTCTTCCTTGTACCTTAACTGTACTACTGCTGTATGTATCTCTAGTTGAGGAGATTCTGATATTTTGAGGTGCTAAGACAAAGGACAGTTTATACAGTAGATTTTCATAATCTGTATTTTTATTTGTAATTATCAATGCATGCAATTTAGTTCATTCAGTAAATTTTTCAGTCTCCATTGTTGATACTGTATTTAGCTAGGCATGCTCCCTATTCTGTATTAATGCTTATACATCCCATCTGCTGTACTTTATAACCGACCATGTGTCTGATTGTATGCATTTATTTTACTCCAAATTTCTTACCTTTACCTTCCAGCCCTAGAATCTCATTCTGTAGAGTATTTTTGTATTTAAACTGAAAGACTAGTTTTCTTTTTTTTTTATTATTATTTTGCTTTATTGCTGTCTCCCGCGTTAGCGAGGTAGCGCAAGGAAACAGACGAAAGAATGGCCCAACCCGCCCACATACAAATGTATATACATACATGTCCACACACGCACAATATACATACCTATACATCTCAATGTAAGTTTTCTTTTTATTACTGTCTTTTATTTGCATACTTTCTGCAACTTTTGATATAATTTTCATTCTGTCGGCAGTTGATAGGTGCTGAAGGTACGATTATCAGGATGATAATATTTTCTTGTTTCGTATTGCTTTACAGTCTGTTGCTCCATGCTACAAACCTCTCCAAATGGAAGTGATTGTTACTGACTCAGAGAATCGGAAGTTTGACAATATTTCGTCTCTGGTTTTGAAGTGGAGTGTGTCAAATGAAGCATTGGCGGTTGTACCAGACGAACCCTCCAGCCTCACTCAGATCACTACTTCACATGGCTTTGTTCTTCCAATGAAAAGTATGTGTTTATTGCTTACTATTTTCTTTCATATATGTTTGTCTTTTCCTATGTTAGTGTGGTAGTGCCAGGAACACAGATGAAGAAATGGCCCTATTTGCTCACTTCCACTCTCTCACTCTTATTTATAATGCACCAAAAGTAGAGCCCCTTAACCACAATCAGGCCCCACAGGCTTTTCTATCATTTCCCCAAATGCTTCATATTCCCTAGTTCAGCCCATTGACAGCACATTGTCCCATTTAAACCACATTACTCCAGTTCGCTCTGTCCCCTGCATGCATCACACTTTCCTGCATATCCAGGCCTCAAGCCTTCAAACCATCTTTCACTTCATCCTTTCACCTTCTCTTTGGTCCTCCCTTTTCCTCGATCCTTCCACTCTGACAGCCTTATGAGAAAAATTAAAGGTGACGGAAATTTCTGGGACATAACATTCCCACAAATGTGGAATGATAATGATTGACAGATGAATAAAACAAAAAATGAAATATCTGAAGATTTGGATAACTTTCATTTTGTTACAGCCTTCATTTGTTCATGTTTTATTCCATTTACACTTATACCCATGTATTATTATCATTTCTGTTTTAAGTTTTTGTTGTATGTGTATATAGCTGAAAAGTTATTATCAGTATGTTTTTTTTTTTTTTTTTTTTTCATACTATTCGCCATTTCCCGCAAACGCGGGAGACAGCGACAGAGCTGGTGGTAAATGTTTTTATCGTGTAGATTTATGCATCATAGGGTATTCTAGATTTGGTTCAATTTGAGTACTAGAGTTTGCTTAGATTCTCCATGAATAAATGTCTACTTTTATATTTAGAATTTGTCTTGAGGCATGAATATCATAGCAATATACAGTACTAAGAGGCATGCATTGTTAATAAGAGTGCTGAGGTTTGTGAGCTGGGACTTGACCACTGGTTGCTTGCAGTGATATGTATAGAGTAAGACATTTGATAAGGATTCCAAATTAGTACAGGCACCTTTTCTGTATGAAAGTTACCTGCTGTATGTGATAGGAAATGCTGTACATGATAAGAAAGATTTTGATATTCCTTGTAGCTCACCAGGTACTTAACCCAGTTGGAGAAGTGGGAGAGGTTTTAGTTGGTGTTAAACTAATGGGCTTCAACAAGATGGTGTCTGAAGTAGCTGGACAACAAACTGTGCATCTTCTCTCAGCTTCTTTGCTACTTAATTTGGTTCAGGATGTTGTACTCGAGCCATCATCTGCCATTCTCTACCAGCATAAGGATAACAAGGTGGGTAGGAGCAATAGTAAGGCTTTTCAGTGAAGTATCTGTCATAGTATTATATCTATTAATGTCTGTTGAACTGTTTTCAATGCTGATTTCCTGATATATGACACATGTAGGGAGTTGTGTGTTTATATGTGTGTGTGTGTGTATGTACCTATTTGTGCTGTATGGGGAGGTAGTTTTACACTCCCAGGGTCCCATGTCTTGCTCTTACTCTACTACTGTTCAACGTTTTAAATTTCTATATACTGTCAGTATTTACCACATTCTCATTCAGTTTATTCTATTCATCCACCACTCTTAGACTGTAAGTGTGCTTCTTTACATCTTTTTCTTCAAGTTTCTTCATTAATTTCACATTATATCCTCAAGTTGATCTACCCATACATCACTCAAAAAGCCATTTACTCTCATTTGAATGTTTCGATAAAGTCAGTCCTTACTCCTATCTCTAACGTGCATATTTAACGCTTCAGACTTTCCCTGTAACTCAGCTTTCTTGATTCTGTTGCCATCTTTGTTACCCTCCACTGGACTTTTTTATTAGCTCTTTGTACTGCTTTAGGTATGGTGACAAACATGAGAAGTGTATTCTAGTTTTGGTCTCGTGTAGCATGTGAGCAGCTTGCTAAAATTTTCATATCTTTGTACTTGAAATATCTTCTAATATTTACTAGCAAGAAGTTTGTCTCCTTACCTGTTTTCCTAACGTTGGAAACTGGTATGGTTAGAGACAATGTCGATTCCCAAATCCCACTAATACACAGAATCCTGGTGCTTATTTCCTGCTAGGTAATATTCATATTAAGGCCTTCTTTAACTGTGTCCCATCCTCATTACTTTACCTTTACTCAGGTTGGGAGGGAGGAGCAAAGTGAGGATTTTCCCTCTAAGGCTCAGGCATCTGTCCCTGTCGCTGCCTCGCGTAGGAGGGACAAGGCGAGAAGGTATAAAAAAGAAATATCTTTTGAACGCATCCCTATTCATCTTTTTGAAATTAAATTGAATATCTACTAGCATATAGCTTATGGGTTTAGTGATACAAAGGCAGTGTTTTTTTTTTTTGTTTTTTTTTACTATTTGAGATAAAAGAGAGTGAAAAGGATTGGAAGACTTAGTTAGGAATGTCTTCATAACATAGTAAGATATGTTGTAGGATTAACTGTGCTAAAAGTATTATTGAACTCTGTTTAGGTAAGGAACAGGAAAGATTTAGTAAGGAATGACAATGTATAGGCCAAATATTTGCACTTTGGCTGGTCATGAAGAAAGATATAGAGAAAAAGAAATTTTACATGGCACTTATAATGTATAATGAATCAATAAAAGATTCTATAAAGTTATGGCCATTGTGTGTATCAAAGTCTGGTGAATGATGTTACTAGATGTCTTGATAAAAGTAATGTCTGAGAATGAATAATGGTATGAATGAGTGCAATGAAGATGTGTGGGTGCATTAGGATGGCTGATATGAAGATGACATGAAAATGTATCAGGATTGCATGCTGTCACTTTTATTTTGTGATTTAGTGGATTGGGTATTGATTGTAATAGGGTGAGATGAGGCGATAGTGGGATACAGCTGAAATATGGTGAAAGCTACTACACTTTTGTATGCAGATGATGCTTTTTTCTTAGTTACATTATAAAGAGGAGTTGGGGAGAGTGGTAAATTGCTATGATGATTAATGGGAGAATGTTGAAAGTAAATGCAAGAGGAAAGATGGTTTTTGAAAGAGAAGGGCTGTGTTGTGTTATTAGTGTGAAAGAAGAATTTAGATGATGTTTCACAAGGATGGCAGTGTGTGAGCTGAAGTTAAGTATAGCAACATAGAGGAAGGAGACTTAATGACAGCAAAAGATTTGGTAATTGGATAGAAGTTAACTGCACATTGCCCAAAAAGTCAGCATGATAGACTGATTGTTCCAGCTCTTACATAATGACTTGAAATTTGAGTTTTCTTAGGTACAGCAGAAAAAAAAATTACTAGGAAAAGATCTATGATTTTTGTAGTATTGTAAGATTTAGGAGAACAGAATGAAGGAAGATATGACTTCAGTGTGTGGTGTGAAGGAATTTGGAGAAGAATACATTGATGTGAAGCTGTCAAGTTATTCTAGCCATTTACGATGTTTAACAGATAAAAGACTACAATAGTGTGAGTAGATACAAGAAGACATTTGATCTGGAAAAGGGTGGACAGGTGAAGCAATTAAGCTCTAAAGGCCGAGGATAAGTACACCCTGACAATAATTGATAATTAATAAGTGTAGACATTTTGTTTAGAATGTAAAAGATGTGAGTTGAGACATGTGTTCATATGAGCACGAACAATAACTTGGGTATGATTTAGTGATGTGGAAAGTTTTATGCATTTTCACTCCTATATCATTGTGAGTAGAGTTAAAGGTAATGGATAGACATATAAGTAAATGCCAAAAGGCAGAAGTACAGGGAAGTTGTGAAAGAAATGTTTTCAGACCTAAAAGAAATATATATAAAGAGATAATTATCTAGAAGATTGATGCAGATTTCAGTAATTAAGATAACAGGAGGATGCTGCAGCATAGTTGTGGCAAGGAGCATAGTTACCAGTGGAGAAAAAGGTTGTGCTTTTTACCTCTTTCTTGGGTATTTTTTCCATAACTTGTATTTGCTTGTTTTTTCTGAATTGGTGTATTAATCGATTACTAGAAAAATATTTTTTTTGTTTTTACTAAGTTGCAGAAGTTGATGAACATTAGGCAGGAGCCTCTGAAATACTGCGCTAGAGTTGACCACTGCTTGGGTTCTCCAGGAGACTCTTGCCATGGCCACCTTCTTGAGGAGGTTTCCAGAGGGAACAGGCAACAGAGACAGTTACAGATAGAACATTGTTTGTTCTGTTGGGTGATTGTATTATATGATACTTACAATATAAACTTTCTGGATTCCTCTTTTACATGAATGGTCTTTTTTTCAGTTGGACCTGACATTAGCTGGTGGATCAGGATTCTTTGAACTTCAAACTGCAGAAAGTGATATTGCGTCCCTTGTCTATTTGGATAAGGACAGGATGGTCACTGTAAGTACAAATTTTCCCTTTCTCAAGATCTATTTTGTAAGTTCACAAAGAAATATTTGATTCTACATGAATAATACCCTGCAGAGTTTTGTGAATTTATTATCATGTTCTTATCTACTTTGCCAGGTTTACCCTCTTTTAGATGGAGAACTGACAGTCACTGTTTTGGATCTTTGTTTAGAAGCTGAGAGTCCTGGCACTTCACACATAAGGGTAGGTCCCATACCCATAATTGATATATTAAGATGCATCCCCAGCCTGTCCTAGCTAACACTGACATTAGATAACCCAAGCGTATCTTATTTATTAGGCAAGGTAACCTCTCCTTTTCCCCCTTTTTTTTGTTGTTTGGTGATCATTATGCTGGTAGAAGATTTTGAGTCCAAATATCTTTATATTTATTATATATTACACTTTGTCGCTGTCTCCCGTGTTAGTGAGGTAGCGCAAGGTAACAGACGAAAGAATGGCCCAACCCACCCACATACACATGTATATACATACACGAACACACACGCACATATACATGCCTATGCTTTTCAACGTATGCATATGTATATACATACATAGACATATTCATATATACACATGTACATAGTTCATACTTGGTGCCTTTATTCATTCCCGTCGCCACTCCGCCACACATGAAAAGACAACCCCCCTGCATGCGTGCAAGGTAGCGCTAGGAAAAAACAACAAAGGCCACATTCGTTCACACTCAGTCTCTAGCTGTCATGTACAATGCACCAAAACCACAGCTCCCTTTCCACATCCAGGTCCTACAAAACTTTCCATGGTTTACCCCAGACACTTCACATTCCCTGGTTCAATTCATTGACAGCACGTCTACCTGGGTATACCACATCGTTCCAATTCACTCTATTCCTTGCACGCCTTTCACCCTCCTGCATGTTCAGGCCCTGATCACTCAAAATCTTTTTCACTCCATCTCTCCACCTCCAATTTGGTCTCCAACTTCTCCTTGTTCCCTCCACCTCTGACACATATATCCTCTTTGTCAATCTTTCCTCACTCATTCTCTCCATGTGACCAAACCATTTCAAAACACCCTCTTCTGCTCTCTCAACCACGCTCTCTTTATTACCACACATCCCTCTTACCCTTTCATTACTTATTCAATCAAACCACCTCACATCACATATTGTCCTCAAACATCTCATTTCCAACACATCCACCCTCCTCCGCACAACTCTATCTATAGCCCACACCTCGCAACCATATAACATTGTTGGAACCACTACTCCTTCAAACATACCCAATTTTGCTTTCCGAGATAATGTTCTCACCTTCCACACATTCTTCAACGCTCCTAGAACTTCTGTCCCCCACCCTGTGACTCACTTCTGCTTCCATGGTTCCATCAGCTGCCAAATCCACTCCCAGACATCTAAGACACTTCACTTCCTCCAGTTTTTCTCCATTCAAACGTACCTCCCAGTTGACTTGTCCCTCAACCCTACTGTACTTAATAACCTTGCTCTTATTCACATTTACTCTCAGCTTTCTTCTTTCACACACTTTACCAAATTCAGTCACCAGCACTGGTGGCTGATTCGGGTGAGAGTCCAAATATGTATCGTCCAAAAACATCTAGAATTCAGGTGCCCCAGCATTTAAGATTCCTATTAAAATGGTGTATGCGTTTCCAGTGGTAATGCTCCTTGAATTTCTTTGATTTTTATGTTGGTTTAAATATGTGTTCTTATCCCTGGGGATAGGGGAGAAAGAATACTTCCCATGTATTCCCTCTGTGTCGTCGAAGGCAACTAAAAGGGGAGGGAGCTGGGGCTGGAAATCCTCCCCTCTCGTTTTTAATTTTCCAAAAGAAGGAACAGAGAAAGGGGGTCAAGTGAGGATATTCCCTCAAAGGCTCAGTCCTCTGTTGTTAACGCTCCCTTGCTAACGCGGGAAATGGCAAATACGTATGAAAAAAAATATATGTTCTGCCCTTATGCTGATGCCTAGTAAGTATCCAAACCCTGGCACTTCATCTATGTAATCTCTACATTAGTCTATGTTGCACTTGTTACAAACATTTGGAAATAAGAATTTTGGATGAATGCAACAAAGGAATGTTTTACATAGTATATATTTTGTATATGTTTGGTGGCAAATTCATGAGTGAAACTCAAGAATCTGATGAAAAAATGTGCAAGATTTTGAGAGAAGAAAGTTGAAAGAGAATGTGAACAAAAGTAAGGTAATGAGAAATGCAGTTGGGAAATGAATGGTGGGGACTAAGAAGAAGTAGATTACTTTAGATACCTGGGAATGGACTTGACTGCTGATGAAAGAATGGAGGTTAAAGTGTGTCGTTGGATGGAAGAGGAGGGAATAGCACATGTAAAAAAAAAAAAGGGTCTTTGTATATTGGGGCAAAGATGAGTGTGTTTGAAGGTATAGTATCCCCAGCAGAGTTTTATCGTTGTGAGGCTTGAGCCCTCAGTGGGAAAGAGCTAAAAACAGTGGACATGTTGGAAATTGAATGCCTGAGGACGGTATGGGGGGAAAAGAATGAGAGTTACAGACTGATGTGATAGTAAGCAGAGTATGATTGAGAAAGCTGACCAAGGTGTGTTTAGATGATTTGAACTCATGGAGGGAATGAGCAGAGAGAGATTGACTAAAAGGAGGGAGCAGAGGGGAGTGGAAGACTGAGAAGTAAATGGAAGGATGAAATGAAAGTGGCTTTGTGGTTATCAGGACCTGAGCATTTATAAGACTTATAGGCTTGCATAAGATAAAGTGAATTTGAGTGATGTGGTATTCAGGAGGCAATGTGCTGTCATTCAAATGAACCATGGCATGAGAATTTGGTTAGGGAAAACCAGAGTGGTGTGTGAGACTTAACTGTTTGATGGTAGACTGTTTCAGTGCATTATTAATGACAGCTAGAGAGTGGATATGAGAAAATGGGCCCATTGCTCACCTGCTTTTACTTCATTATTGCAGGAAAACGATGAACAAATATTAAACTTAATATAGTGTTAGAAATGAGAAAACCACACTGGAAAGATGAACACTCTTCCTAAGGAGCTTGCATTGTAGGACTTTTACTGACATGAAACGGTGAATTACATGACAAACATCTTTTCCCCCCAGAACTACCGTTAAGCAATTGACCACTTGTGCTAATTTTAGAAGTGGTTTTGGAGCTTGAGCTTTCCTTAAAAATGGAATTAAGAGTGAATTGTTAAGGTTGATCATGAAGTAATAAAGGCATTTCTAGATACGATACACATAGACATATAAGAAAGTTTTGGAAAAATCCCATGGAACAATGGAGGCAGTGTATATAGCTCATCAACCTTAGCAGTTCAGTTGTTTCAAACTTCCTCAGAATCTTTTGAAAAGAAATCCAGTTCAGTTTGTCTCCTGCCATACCAAAGATTATTTTCTATTAAATTTACATCATTCTCAGGCCCAGTTTTTGTTAAAGTAATGAACTATGTATAGAATTATTGTAGTAGCATTGTTTTATGAACTGACTTGAAAGAAGTGTATAGTTTAGAAATTAATATATGAAATACTGTATTATAATATTTCATACCATCCTTTCCACTCATTCTCCAAAGATTGCGAGCATTGACTCACTTGACTTGTTGATTGTTGATCGTGTGGAACTTGGAGGAACATTGGAGGCTGAAGTTGTGGCAAAGGATTCATCTGGACATCCATTACCTGCCCACAACCTCATGAATCTTACACCTCACCCTCAGGCCAATTTTATCTCAGCAAGGTAAGTGTTTCAACCCGAAAAAACTTAGTAGTGCTATAGAGCCAGTCTTTTGTTTTTTGTTTTGTTTTATTTATTTCCTTTTTTTTAAGATACATAGTAGACAAGTGGCTGTTCAAGGAGATGTATTGTAGTACAGTAGATGATAAAAAGAGGAGAGGTAGACCACAGAAGAGACGGATAGGTTGAGAGAGTAAAGTGATAAGGCTATAACATGCAGGGAATATAAGGGTATTATGCTTTCTCTTATATCCCCCTTATATAATTTCATAATTGCCTGTCATACTTCCTCCTTTTATAATTTCATCCTTTCCCATTTACTTATTTCTTCATCTTCTTATCACTTTTACTATTGAACAGTCAGACCATGAATTACTTTTACCCCTTCAGTTTTGAACTATATGACAATCTGGTGAAAGATTCCTAACCATTCTGTTTCATCTGACTTTGCTTTGGTAGCCCTGCTTTCCTTATATGGGAGTGCATGGAGTCACCAGTGATACTGTACCTGTCACTTGCCATAATGCTGTGACATCACAATTATACTCACATCGTTGCTGAGATGAAACCAGGGGTAAGAGTAATTTATTGTCTTCCTGTACCAACAGACATGTCACTTTTACAATCATTTCTAGTAAGGCTTTTTAGATGTTCTTATCTTCATTTTTATAGACTTCCTTTCACATTTGTCTTCAAGGTATCTTTTGCTCAGCTTTTTTTGACATGTGGTTGGAACAGGTCTCATGTCTGAATGATCATTTTGCCAATGCATGTTAAGAGCAGTTTGTAATTATAAGTTTACGTGATATATCAGGTCATTACGTAAATACACATATGCTTATTTATTACAGATATCATAGTGTGAATCCTGAAGGTAATGCTGTATATAAGGTTACTGGTGAACACTTGGGAGACACAACTTTACAAGTCAGTGCTGGCATTGATGATAGTGGGGGAGCCCTGATATTCAGTCCTGCTAAACCAGTTCAAGTCTTTCCACCACTCACAGTACAACCCAGAATTATTACTCTCATTGTTGGTGCTGTTTATGAGGTAATGATAATTATCTGATCACCATTTATTATTTCCCAAAATGTACTATTTTCGAGACACCTGTTATCATCTCGTTTATAAATAAGGTGCTGTCATGTTTATTTTGTATCAGACATCTTTTGGATTATACTTTGTTAACATTAATCTTTGTTTAGCTTGCTTTATATAAAGAGCATGATCTGAAAAATTAAAAAATCAGACTCTGAATTTGATATAATTTCATTGTCAGGTGGAAACAAAAGGTGGCCCCTACCCAGATGCGAGCGTGGAGTACTCTGTTGTTAATGAAACTATTGCCAGCACATCACATACAGGATTAGTCAGTGCTCTTTCTTTGGGTACAACAGTGCTGACAGCTCAGGCTGTTAGTGTTAGTAAAGAGACTGGACAAAAAGCTGTTTACTCCAAGGTAAAGAATAATTTTGGTTGTTTTTTCTTTTGTGCACAGCAGGATTTTGATCTGAATTTGTTACATTATACTTCACTACTTATAGCAAAATTTTTATATGTGTAAGACATCACTTTGAAGAATTGTTCACTGTCTTCATCATTGATCTATATTAAAAACTTAAGGATTGTAATCAGGTCACCCCCTGACTCTTCTCTTGTCCAATGTGGGTCTAGTACCATCTTTGTTGCTCTATGGACCTTATGTATTAGTTCTTCATGCTTATGTAGATGCACTGACCAAAATTGAGAGGCTTATTCTTCTTTTGGCCTTTTGTATGATAATAAGCAGCTTACTGAATAATTTCTTATCCATGAACTTGAATCTAGTTCTGCTGGTTTTTTATAGATACTTGGTCTCCTTTCATGTTCTCCTAAGGTGGAACTTTGGTGACAGGTTAGGACAGTGTCAATACCTTGGTCGTCTCACTCACATATTTTTGCTGTTTGTTTCCTGCAAGATGAGAATCGTATTAAGGCCTTACTTACTGACTTACTCAACAGACCTAGGTCTTAAGTGACTTGATATGTTGACTTTCCTGATCTGACTTTAAATGTCGAACCAATTTCCTTATGCCATACTATTGGTTTTCTTACAGTGTAATTTAGATATTGAATTAGTTTCTGCTCCTGAGAGAGCTGTCTCTTTGCATACCTTTGCTATTAGCTACCATCAGTATATAGCAAATCAGTGTATCGCATAATTCCTGTTTGATTACTTGCATCTCAGAAGTGCGTTGTTGTGATGGGTGTTTCTTTCCATACATCACCTAACTTTGAAATACTTCCTTCTTATGTCTGTCATAACATTTATGATATCCAGCCAACTTTGATTTAGTTCTCTTCATATATCTGTAAGATCTTAACCTCTTATTTGTCATAGGACTCCATCTGTTTGAACCTCTTACTAGTTGCTTTCATGCTCCACCAGCTTGAGGTCACACTTGAGTGAAAAGTCACCTCTGTTGAGGCTGTATCTGCATCACTTGGCAAGACAGTACAGTCTCATAAGAGATGTTTTCATCTCAAAGGGATTCTTCTTGTCCTTGCTACTGAGTGTAGTGCAACCTTGGAGCTGCTGAAGCCTCTGGATCACTAGTCACTGAGAATGGGGTTCTAGGGTTTTATGATAATGATGATAACAATAATGATGTAATACCAGCTTTACTGTAAGTTAGAATGGTTGCTTATTTATTCAAATGCATTTTCTTATTCTGTATTAGTAAAATTGATTTTCTTTTGACTTCTTGCAGGATACTGTGATCATTAATGTGATTCCCTTTGAGAAGATTCATATTCATGCACCAATCACCCATCTTGAGACAGGCACAACAATGCCTTTGTATGCATTTGGAAGTGAAGATCAGAATCCTTTAGCATATGCCACAGCTGTTCCACCACTTTCTTTTGAATGGTCCATTAACAATAAGCAAATTGCAACTTTAATTGGAGTATATAGAAAGGTGAGTTTGTAGCAGTTCTTTTTTATTTTTTTTTTTTTTCTGTTATGTATGGCAGATATGACTGAGAAATGATAGACACCTTTGGAGTGAGAAGTTCCTTAAAATGACTGTATTCTTGTCAGCTGATGATGATACAGCTGTGCTTAAGGTGACTACTCACTCACAGTGTAACCATAAGCAGGCAGAATTTGTCAACACCCTACCATCAGTGGCCCCACATGGTAGTACCTGCTTCGATGATTTTTAAGGAACCAATGATTTTGTTGAATGTGACAGCTGATCATATTCAGATTATCCATTTTCTGTTTTGTTTATACAACCCAATCAGTTTCTTATTCAGACCATCAGGCCACAAATGTGTTGTTAACTACAGGACTTTGGAATGCATAATGTAGAATGAATTAAAAGCCTTTCTGCTTGTAATCCATTCGCTAGAAGTCTAGTGTATTTTGTCTACCATTTTGTTTGGTTTAGTAATTAATGATAGAGTAAGGTAGGGGTGTGTTGATATGAAGAGTATGGTTGAGAGAACTGTAGATGTTATGCTGAAATGCTTTGGACTTATAGAAAAATGAAAGTTGACAAAAAGGACATATTTGTCAGAAGTGGAGGGCATAAGAAGGCAAAGACCAAATTGGAGATGAAAGGATGAGTGAAAAAAAGCTTTGAGTGACTGGGGCCTGAAAATGCAGGAGGGTGAAAAGTATGTATGGGATAGAGTTAATTGGAATGTGGTATACAGGGGTTGAGTTTCTGTTGAGGGACTGAACCAAAATATGTAAAACAGCTGAGGTAATCCATGGAAAGGTCTGTGGGTCCTGCTTGTGGATGAGGGACTGTGGTTTTAGTACATAGCTCATGACAGCTAGAGAATGGATGTGAACAAATGCAGCCTTCCTTCATCTGTTCCATGAGCTACCTCACTAATATGGGAAACGGCAATCACACATGGAAAAAAGTAAGAGAGAAAGTTAAGGCAGAGATAAAAAATTGTGGAGAGCATGTGGTGTTTCTTCAAGAATTTGATGAAAGCACCAGTGGAAGTGTGGCAAGAAAGTGAAAAGAGGAGGAAGTAGAGGTGTTTATGAGTGGTGATAAGGTGAAAAAAAAGACAATAAAAAACAAGAGGGAGGTATATATGAAATGTCTGCAGAATTTGTTGTGGTATGTTCAGGAGAGGATGAAACGAATAAATGGAATGCAATGAATGAATGCAGAGTATGTCTTTTAAGGAAAACTGAATGAAAAGTTCTAGGAGAATAGCAAACTATTGTAAGGAAATGCAAAAATGGAAGAAGGGAATACTTGGTATTGGTAGAATAAGAGATGCAGGAGAAAGCCTTTTGATGAAATCTGGAGAGATAGAATGTCTTCAGTCATGGTGACACTGAAGGAGGAGAATGATGTGGTTTTATAATGTACAGCGATGAAGAGTGAGGAGTGAGGATTCCAGAACAGGAAACTATCATTGGATTCGATAAAGTACCCATGAGCAGATTAAAGATTGGATGAGATGACAGCAGAAATTTTGAATGGAGGTTTTGTGGCAGAGGAATGTATGTAGGAAATATGTGTTTATGGAAAAGCAGGAGGATGCCAGGTGACTGGGAAAGATCGGTGATTGTTCCTCTGAAAAAGGGAAAGGCTGGTTAGGATAAGTTAAAAACTATAGAGGGATCAGGTTACCAAGCATGCCTGAGAGTGTTTATAGGAGAAATATTATTGTAAGGGTAAAGAACAGAAGAAAATGCAGGATAAGTGAAGAGGATAGGATTTTAGGAAAGTTAGAGTGTGTGTAATCAAATTTTCTCTGTAAAGATGGTAGCAGGAAATCAAATAACAAGAAGGAGGAAGTTTTGTGCAGCATTTATGGGTAGTGACATGCTAGAATAATAAGGCAGTTTAGAGAGAAGAGGGAGCCACTTCACCATTTGAATCATTCGTTAGTTTCCACTTGTAATGTTGATATGACAGTGGTGGCCATCATTTTGTGTGTAAATCATTTGTAATGATTATTTTCCCCTTTAGCTGCCAAAAGTGTTAGATTTACCATTTTCAAGTACAAAATTATAAGTATTTCAACTTGTGTTTACTCCTGAATCATAGATGATTTGTAAAACTGAACTAGGAGAAATTCTAGTAGGAGAACAGAAATGTTGTTGGAAAATGGAAATAAGGAAAAAGAGAATGTAGAATAATGCATTACTGCAGTCTTTAGAAACTGATTTGGAATTTGAGGAAAATGGCTTAGAATGAACCATTTGTGGCTAAAGAGCACATGATAATATTTTCATGCTCTAGAATGATGTATTTTTGTAACTGTCTCAGAATTGTGGTACTGCTCATATTTTTCAACTTTACATTTGAAATTAAAGGAGTTGTTTCTGTGTCAGATTGTATCACATTGTGAATGTAGATGTTGATTTTTTGCAGAATGGGTTACTGGAAACAAAAGAAAATAATGGCATTATGAAATTAAAAGCAGAACGGCCAGGACGTGTCACAGTAACACTAAAAGTAAAGCCCACTACACCAGCCAGCAACCCAGATTTCCAGATAATTGATAATGCTCTTCTTACAGACAAGCTAGAAATAAAGGTAAGTGGATATTTACATGTCTGCTTCTGTATCTATGTCCATTTCTTTCTACTTCTGTCTGTCAGCCTGTCTCTTATTTAACTGCCTCTGTCTACCTAGCTGTCTGTCTATCTATCTGCCTGCATGTTAGGGATGCACTGACATACCTACCCAACAAACCCATCCCCACACTTTTTGACCTAGGGTCCTGGCCAGTCGATGTGGCTTACATCATAAGTATCGCAGAAGCTACATGAAAAGGGATACCACAATAAGATAGATATTGATTTATCATTTGGTGTAGTAGTAGAAACACTTTGCACACCCATATTATTATGACTGAATCTCATTGGAGGTACTTTTAGGTAGGCAGGTGCTCTTTTTCTTTTAGCCAAGAGATCCAGCTTCATATCTTTCTTCCTCATCTTGCCAACCACTTCATCTAAATCTTAGGCTTTTTCTTTTCTTCCTTTATTAGTTCCCAGAGGGAACGGCCATCAGAGATATAGTTAAATAGATAGATTACCCCTTTTCATTTGCTTCTTTGTAATGTTCTCTTGTCCCAAATATTTTATTTACACTCATCAGACCAATCCTTTTTGAATTTTCATTTCAAGCTTTCAAGCAGTCTTGTTTTTCTATGCAAGCAAGTATCCGTATAAACATGGTGTGAATGGTGTGTCCATCATAGCCATAGTCATCACAGCTACATTTTTTTTTCTTAATGTTTAATTTATTTTTTCATAGGTATTTGAATCCCTGAAGTTGAAATTCCCTGATGAAGGATCATCTCAGTTGCTGCTGTCTCCACAAGCTGAAGCTAAGATAATGACTAACAGGTACAGCAGTTTCATATTTGTGAATTTCTTAGTGTACATGTGCCCACAGTCAAACCACTTACCACTTCTGAACCAGCCACCAAAGCCCAGTAGAAAGAAAGGTTACCCTTGCTTCATGCTTCAGCAACCAGTATTTACATATCCCTCCCCTCCCAAACAAAATTGACAAACATAGCACTTTACATAAGGGAGAAGACCAGGAATAAACATTTAACTACAGACCTTACTTGGCTCCTTGCCCTCTTCCTTCTTTTGGAAATCAACACGGGAAGGGAGGATTTCCAGCCATCTGCTCCAGCCTATCTGAGTCAGGTTCTACAAAACACAGGGAATACATAGGCAGCATATATGTATGTATGTTATTTATTTATTTGTTATACTTGATTACCATTTCCCGCGCCAGCTAGGTGTCACCAGAAAACAGACGAAGAATGGCCCATCCACTCATTTACACATATATATACATAAATGCCCATGCTTATACATATACATACACATACATGTACATACAATACACAGACATATACTTTCTTCTTCTTTCTTTCATACTATTTGCCATTTCCCTCATTAGCGAGGTAGCGTTAAGAACAGAGGACTGGGCCTTTGAGGGAATATCCTCACCTGGCCCCCTTCTCTATTCCTTCTTTTGGAAAATTAAAAAGAAAAAAAGAGAGGGGAGGATTTCCAGCCCCCAGCTCCCTTCCCTTTTAGTCGCCTTCTACGATACGCAGGGAATACGTGGGAAGTATTCTTTCTCCCCTATCCCCAGGGAGGACAGACATATACATATGTACTTATTCATACTTGCTTGCCTTCAGTCCATTCCTGATGCCATCCTGCCCCACAGGAAACAGCATCACTGCCCCCTGCTTCAGCAAGGTAGCACCGGGAAAACAGACAAAAAAAAGGGCCACATTTGTTTGCACTCTCTCTAGCTGTCATGTTTAATGTACCGAAACCACAGCTCCTTATCTACATCCAGGCCCCACTGACCTTTCCATGGTTTATCCCGGACGTTTCAAATGCCTTGGTTCAGTCCATTGACAGCAGGTCAACCCTGGTGTACCACATCGTTCCTAGTTCACTCTATTCCATGCATGCCTCTCGCCCTCCTGCATTTTCAGGCCCTGATTGCTTAAAATCTTTTTCACTTCATCCTTCCACCTCCAGTTTGGTCTCCCACTTCTCGTTGTTCCCTCCACCTCTGACACATATTTCCTTTGTGTCAGCCTTTCCTCACTCATTCTCTTTATATGCCCATATGTATGTGTGTGTGTGTGCTTGCATGTCACTTAATGAAAAGGAGTAGAAAGTCACCAGGGAGCTTCTCAGTCCTAACAAGTCCATGTTATTCCCTTCAGATTGTAATGCAGCCTCAAAACTGTAGAAACACCATGCAAGGGATCTTAGGGTTGTATACGTATAATAGTCATGGTTTATATTACTTATTTTTGTACCTCAGGATCCTCTTTTATTGAGCTTCCGTAAAAAGTGTGATAATGCATTTATGTCTGTGTGGGGTCAGGTTAGGGCAGCTAAGTTGTAAGTCCATTATCTTCTATCAGTCTATCTGTATATCTCATGCCCATTCCCTGCAGGAAACTGTAGAGAAATGAAGAATGAGTTGTATGAGTTAAGTGTTGTCAAGAGTTATGTGTGCCAAGAAAAGATTATATGTTTGTGGACTGAATACCAGTAGTCCAATTGTGGGTGAGGCAGAAAGAAATTACAGATACTTGGGTCAGATGAGTGCATCTTGACAACCACAGAAGTGTTGGCTAGCCATGCATCTGTCACAAACCCTCCTGATACCCAGGCAGGTAGCACCAGTAATATACCTCTCTCTTCAGTGGCTAATTACCAACTGCTGCTTAACACAGTGTCTTAACCATGAAAGTGTCATCTTTGGCATGAGGGCTGTTATATGTTGAACCATTGTTACCACATTTAGAGAGATGGGTGTTATCCACACTGGGAATGAGAAAGTGTAACTCATACATGCCTTGGGAGTGCAGTTTCAGATGAGTGTATGCATGTTGGAATGGAGTTTTGGTGGACAATTTTTTAGTGCTTGTCAGGTCATTACAGATATAAATATTTTTTGTCAGCTTTGTGTTTAATGGGGATGGGGTACTCTGTATGTATGAATTTAAAGGGCGAAGCAAGGTTAAGTTTTTAAATTCTACTTCAAGGTTTGTGGTTCCTTATGGATTGTACTGGTGGGGGGTCTATCATTGCTACATAGAACTAAAGGTAGCTGTATTGGAAATGGAATGGTTTGCAGGTGTTGAATGTTTGTGGCTGCAAGGTAGCCAGTGATTATTGTATAGTATGCAGCTTTGTTATACTCTGTGCTATTCGTGTTTTGAATCATGATATTTTGGTGGTTAGTTCAGTATTTTCTACAGCAAAATAAGCTTATGATTTATTTTATTTATTTATCATACTTTGTCGCTGTCTCCCGCGTCAGCAATGTTGCGCAAGGAAACAGATGAAAGAATGGCCCAACCCACCCACATACACATGTATATACATACACGTCCACACATGCACATAAACATACCTATACATTACAACATATACATATATATACATACACATATACATATATACACATGTACATAATTCATACTTGCTGCCTTTATTCATTCCCATTGCCACCCTGCCACACATAAAATGACAACTCCCTCCCCCCACACGCGTGCGAGGTAGTGCTAAGAAAAGACAACAAAGGCCACATTTGTTCACACTCAGTCTCTAGCTGTCATGTGTAATGCACCGAAACCACAGCTCCCTTTGTACATTCAGGCCCCACAAACCTTTCCATGGTTTACCCCAGATGCTTCACATGCCCTGGTTCAATCCATTGACAGCACTTTGACCCCGGTATACCACATCGTTCCAATTCAAATTATGAAAAACTTTGAGAACAGAGGCACAGATTTTGCTCTATTTTATGGTGTTAAAGTTTAAATACTCAGTGAACAGAAATGCTCACATGAGTGGATGGTGTTCATTTCCATTTATTCGAGATAGCCATTCATATTTATTGTACTGAAAATTTTTTCATTTTTGATAACTTAATTTCAGAGATGGTGATGGAAAGTTGTCATATTTGGTAGAAAAATGTGACGTTAAGAGCCCTGACATTATAACCGTGAGCCCTGATGGAGTGGTTAAGTCAGGCATTAGTACTGGTCAGGCCACTGTTATAATCACCAGTGAGGAGAATCATGGGATTTCACAGAGTCTGTCAGTTTTGGTGGAGGTAAGAGTATGAATATTGTATGATTGATTTGTACTCTAGGAGTGTATATCACAGCATCTTTATATTACATTTTGCTTAGTTGGTGATCATAATTCAAAGTGCATTCAGTGTGTTAACTTTATTTTTGAATCCTTTTTCATTTTGGAATTTCTTATGTGCATAGACTTGACTCCTTACCTGTTATCTTAGTGTCTTTTTCCACATGTAAAACTGGCTTGCTTATGTAAAATTTCCTTAAGTGATGAGCCTTTTTCTACATGCAGAGCTAGCATATTTAGAATTTCCCTAATAAGTGATTGCACTTTTGCTATTATTCATGCATAACCCCTTAAATATATGCATAAACTTCCTGATGCTTCTGATTAATATACTTTTCAAGTGAAGGGAAGTAAAATTCATTTAAGAAAATAACAGAAAATCAAGTTTGTGATTAGATTAGTTATAAGTCTCAGTAAAAGTCTCAGTTAAATCAAAGAACTGTTACAGTGATCCATAAGAAATGAGATGGCTTTAGGTGCCTTAACATCCTAAGTTTAAGAATAAAGTACATGTATAAGAGAATTCTTTTTATTATGATTTGATTACAGTGATCATACTATTTTTGCTTATAAAACATATTTTCACCTTAGGTTAAAAAGGTTACTTACATGCAAGCTGAAATAGGAGCCTTCATGAGTGTGGTTCCAGGAGAATCTGTCAGCACCATACCACTCGGAGCATCAATGCAACTTCATCTCACTTACCATGACAACCGAGGACGAGTCTTCCATGCAACAAATGCTCAACCTGTCTTTAGACCATCGAGGTATGATTATCAGTATATCAAGGTGTTGACCCCCCCTTAATTTGGTTCTCAAATAATTGTGGTCACTCTTTGTATATTTTTCATCAATATCTTACTTGAAAAGATAGAGGACTTTGTATATGACATATGTAGACCAAGAGAAAACATATGATAAGATTGGCATAGATGCCTTGTGAAAAGTGTAATGAATATGTGGTTGAAGAGGAAAGCTGTCAGTTGCAGAGTAGAGTGTATACTGGGGAAGAAGAGCAGTGTTTGAGGAGAGGATGGTGAGTGGTTCTAAGTGGAGATGGGTCTGTCAAGGGTGTGTGGTGTCACCATGGCTGTTCAGTCTGTTCATGGACAGCATGAAGGAAGTGAATGTTAGGGATCTTGGAGATTGGGATGAGTTTATAACATGAAGGGGCTGGGGGGACCTGGAAAGTAAGTCACCAGCCCCTACAAAGAGAAAGATAGGCTCACCCTTGTCCCACACTTCTGCAACCTCCATTCATAGATCCCCAGTTTGGGAGAATCATTGGGAAGCATCTTTATTACCTTAATTCCTTTTGCTCAGTTGTGAATTCCAGTTATCTGTCATGTAGATAAACAAGGTTTCATTGTACATTTATAGGTTTTGTGTGTGCTCGTATACTTTCCTGCTTTATGATATTTTGTATTTATGTTTTTCTTGTGTTTACTAAATTTTGCAGATTTGATCTTGTTCGTGTGAGCCATGGAAATACAAACAACTCGTTACAGGTTGACGTTAGGGGGCCAGGGCAAACAGTGCTGCACATATGGGATGAAAATGATGCCCTTATTGGAGTTTATTTGCATTTGTTTGCAGGTTTTGCAATCACTCCTGTTAGGGTAAGTTCCTGAAATACACAGTTCATTTATTTGTAGCGCAAGGAAACAGACGAAAGAAATGGCCCAACCCACCACCATACACATGTATATACATACACGTCCACACACGCAAATATACATACCTACACAGCTTTCCATGGTTTACCCCAGACGCTTCACATGCCCTGATTCAATCCACTGACAGCACGTCAACCCCGGTATACCACATCGATCCAATTCACTCTATTCCTTGCCCTCCTTTCACCCTCCTGCATGTTCAGGCCCCGATCACACAAAATCTTTTCACTCCATCTTTCCACCTCCAATTTGGTCTCCCACTTCTCCTTGTTCCCTCCACCTCCGACACATATATCCTCTAGGTCAATCTTTCCTCGCTCATTCTCTCCATGTGCCCAGACCATTTCAAAACACCCTCTTCTGCTCTCTCAACCACACTCTTTTTATTTCCACACATCTCTCTTACCCTTACGTTACGTACTCGATCAAACCACCTCACACCACACATTGTCCTCAAACATCTCATTTCCAGCACATCCACCCTCCTGCGCACAACTCTATCCATAGCCCACGCCTCGCAACCATACAACATTGTTGGAACCACTATTTCTTCAAACATACCCATTTTTGCTTTCCGAGATAATGTTCTCGACTTCCACACATTCTTCAAGGCTCCCAGGATTTTCGCCCCCTCCCCCACCCTATGATCCACTTCCGCTTCCATGGTTCCATCCGCTGCCAGATCCACTCCCAGATATCTAAAACACTTTACTTCCTCCAGTTTTTCTCCATTCAAACTTACCTCCCAATTGACTTGACCCTCAACCCTACTGTACCTAATAACCTTGCTCTTATTCACATTTACTCTTAACTTTCTTCTTTCACACACTTTACCAAACTCAGTCACCAGCTTCTGCAGTTTCTCACATGAATCAGCCACCAGCGCTGTATCATCAGCGAACAACAACTGACTCACTTCCCAAGCTCTCTCCTCCACAACAGACTTCATACTTGCCCCTCTTTCCAAAACTCTTGCATTCACCTCCCTAACAACCCTATCCATAAACAAATTAAACAACCATGGAGACATCACACACCCCTGCCGCAAACCTACATTCACTGAGAACCAATCACTTTCCTCTCTTCCTACACGTACACATGCCTTACATCCTCGATAAAAACTTTTCACTGCTTCTAACAACTTGCCTCCCACACCATATATTCTAAATACCTTCCACAGAGCATCTCTATCAACTCTATCATATGCCTTCTCCAGATCCATAAATGCTACATACAAATCCATTTGCTTTTCTAAGTATTTCTCACATACATTCTTCAAAGCAAACACCTGATCCACACATCCTCTACCACTTCTGAAACCACACTGCTCTTCCCCAATCTGATGCTCTGTACATGCCTTCACCCTCTCAATCAATATCCTCCCATATAATTTACCAGGAATACTCAACAAACTTATACCTTTGGCTTATTTTCACACATTGCTCACATACATATTTTGCCTTCATTCCCAAAGCTGTACCTACAATATGTTTTCTTTACTGACCTTATTATTTAGTACTTACAAGAAACTACAGGGCAGTACCATCATTTGATCTTGTAAAGGCCATTTGTTACTTCCTGACCTTGAGTTGCAACATATCAACTTGTGATATTTTTAACTCACAACACTTCAGAATTGGGTACATTTTATGGCAGATTTGAAAGAATTAAGATTTTATATCCTCATATTTGTCATGTCTAAAAATAGTTTTTTAGTAATAAAGTATATCTTCTTGCATTTAAATAATTGTGTCTTATAACGCAAATTTTAAGGATGTCATGGTAAAATAGCATTTGCTTTGTGTCTTTCCAAATGCCAAAATATGTGATAAAGATAATCATCAGAGTACACATATAATTCAGGGAGTGATGTAGATAACCATGGTGTCCCTCTTTCTCCCTACCAGTTTTCTCAGTCCATCCCATCCCTTTTCAGCAGTACCATAGGCCCTCATCACCATATTTCAGTACAAAATGTGTTTGAATCATTTTTCAGTAAATATGATAAAAGTTACATCATGACAGTGTGGTACTGTGTATGGACAGTAAGCACTTTCAGGCACAGTATGGTCCATTACTCTGTCTATAAGGGTTAGATTAGCAAGACTTTTCATCAGGAATGTGTCACTCTTATAACATAGGTTTCAGTGGTCTGACTTTCCACAGATTTGAGTTGTTACTGGTTTCCAGTAATGTAACCCCAATTAAAGCTGAGACCCTGATGTCTTCATATAACAGTAGTCATGAGTTGGATGTTTTAGGGTGACTTTGATACTATATCTTATTTGTTAACAGTGTAAAGGAACAGAAACACCATTCTTGAATGCATACCTGTAAACTAACTGTTCCATCATTCAGAAAACTGTGCTTGTAGATAGTGCATAACAGGTTAAGATGATTTTAGAAAGGGAAATGTGGAGTAAAAGAATGTGTTACAAAGAAGTGTTTAGATATCTGAAATGATTAAATCATGAAATATGGTACTCTGTAATGATGATAAATCAATTTAATACCTTTGATACGGGGAGTAGTTGAAAGTTACAGTACCTCAAAAAGAATAATTATGGATAACTATTGGAATTTCTTCAATTATTTCAGGCAGCCTTACCTCTTGGCAGCTTTGTTTGCTTCACCTCACCAGTAAGAGGAGAGGATGGGTCACCAGGAACATGGTCAGCTAGTGGGGGGATTATTGCACTTGATCCAATTTCTGGGATTGCTGCATCTCACCAGATTGGCCACTCAACAGTTTCCTATGAAGTCAGCCCTGTTCTTACAACTACAGTGGAAATCAATGTATTACCAATATCTCAAGTGAGTTTAAAGTGCATGTAATTGGTGCTTTTACTAAAGAAATTACATATCTAATGCATACTTCTAATATCAAAGTTAGTTTCTGTAACATTTAAATGATCACTGTCACTTCCATTCTGTTCTTTAACCATAGTTTCTTGCATTTTGCAAAGTATTAAAGTGTATTCATTGTTATATCTTTACCTTCAGCTATCAGAATGGTTTATGAGAAATCTTTTGACTAACAGCTAAGCTATTTTCTCATGCAATATTGGCAGAAATTGCATCATAGTGATGTTGAATTTAACCAGGTTACTGGTTCCCCATTTCAAGATGGTACTCAGGTTCAAATTAAGAGAGGGAAGATATGTTCAGTACAAGGAGAACAAATATTACAATGAATGGGGAGGGAAAGTGAGCTGAAGGGTATAAAGTGAAATCATTAGCATAAGAATGAATATTTTATAAGGGGATTTCAGATCATTTATGGAAAGAACAAGATTGAATGATGGAAGAGAACTTCAAGCAATACTATAGTATATAGATTAAAAGGGAGAAGTTGCATCATCAACATCTGCTGCAATGGATCAGCTAGAGAGAAATAGTGCACTAAGGAAAAGAGAGAAACTGAAAAACCAAAGAGGGTGAAGACTTGTGCCACACCCTGTCAAGTACTTTGGAAATACTGAAGGCCACAACAGTAAATCCATAAGAGAGGAGGTCTAGACATGAGTCTCACATTGGAGATCACCAGTGAAACTCATGCTGTGAGAGCCATGTTGCTAGTCAGAAGTAGATGGGATTCTAAGACAATGGAAGTAAGAGCAGTGGGTTTATAGTTAGAAGGGTTAAAATGGTCTTTCTCCATATGTCATTTATAATGCACCTAAATCAGAGCTCACCAGTCTGTCATGTCCCAAAGACTTTTCATTTGTTTCCCCTGAATGCTTCATATTTTCTTGTTCAGCCCTTTGACAATGCATCACTCTCATTGTACCCTCCTGAATGCTCAGACCATGATACCACAAAACCTCCTTCACTCTGTTCTTGTCTTTTCTGGATTCACTTCCCCTTGTTCCATTTACCTCTGGCATATAGATCCTCTTTGTCAGTCTTTCTGTAACAGCCTTAGTGACATCCCACATTGTAGGTAAGAACTACCCTCACTTTTGGAGCCACTCACCTACCTCTCTCCCTGTTTGCATGCATGCCTTACTCTTCCAGTAAAATATTGCACTTATTAGCTCCTCTCCAACACCATATATTCATCTGTTGTTAAAACAGAAATCATTTTCAGTAGACATTCTTCACTAACTTCTCTGTGTTGCAAACCAAATTTTATGCTAGACTATTTATGGCATTATATGTAAGATTGATTGTATATTTATTTTTCAGTAAAAGAAACATGGAAGATAATCACATTTTGTTAACTTTTTCCAGATCAATGTATTCAGCCCTTTGCAAGCTCTAGGTAATGGGCATCAAGGAGATTCTCAGTTGGCAATGGTTGCCTTGGAAGCAGAGGAAAGTTTATCCACCTATTGCAGCCCAGTTGATATCTCCACAAATGCTCCTCCATTTACCTGTGTTGTGGCCTTCCTCCCACCCGTTCCTGATGTTGATGTGAATGATGTGCTTGCTGCATCTTCTACTTACATACCAGAGAAGGGTAATTTGATGTATTTCAGTTATGATAATTTTCCATGTCTGTCTTGGTTGGGGTGTACATTTACCAATGAGTTTGTAAGAAAAATGTATTTACTTGAAAGTAGAAGAATAGGGCCAGAATGCTTAGATACTACTTAAGTCCTCCATATACATGTTCTATCTGTATCTCTGATGCTTGTTCCTTTTTGGAACTCCCTCAAGGGGGTGGCCATATACATATTTGAGAAAGATGAATAGTACTGGCAGGTAGAGTTGTATTATATATGGAAATATTTTTCAGGTTAAAAACAAGTCCTTTCTTTAACTGTCATTGACACAGTAGCTTTGCATGAACAAATTTTTTTAAAAAGGAAAATGGGATAAGATTTAAGTTTCTGTTTTATTCAGGGAACAATTTGCCAGTTGTTATGGACTGATAAAAATTTGCAATTTTTTAATATATGAACTCAGGCTCTTTTTCCAAAGCATAGAATTCAGGGAATTAAATAATTAAAGTATTTGAAATTTTCAGAAAAGAAGTATTCCACGGTCATAAATCCACACAGGATCTCATTCAAAGCTTAGAATCTCTTACTTTAACAGAAAATGAAATGAAATCTTGGGTGACACAAAGGTTTGGTCCAACTTAGTAAAGATGAGGATATTCATATATGTTTTTTATCATTTCTGAATTGTAACACTAGTTATCATCATATCATGTGACCCAAATTTCTAAGCAAGCCCTCCAAGATTAAGATCTTTTTTAATAGATATACTTATCTACTTATCTACTTATCTACAAAGGCAAAGGGGATAAGAGTGAGTGCTCAAATTACAGAGGTATAAGTTTGTTGAGTATTCCTGGTAAATTATATGGGAGGGTATTGATTGAGAGGGTGAAGGCATGTACAGAGCATCAGATTGGGGAAGAGCAGTGTGGTTTCAGAAGTGGTAGAGGATGTGTGGATCAGGTGTTTGCTTTGAAGAATGTATGTGAGAAATACTTAGAAAAGCAAATGGATTTGTATGTAGCATTTATGGATCTGGAGAAGGCATATGATAGAGTTGATAGAGATGCTCTGTGGAAGGTATTAAGAATATATGGTGTGGGAGGAAAGTTGTTAGAAGCAGTGAAAAGTTTTTATCGAGGATGTAAGGCATGTGTACGTGTAGGAAGAGAGGAAAGTGATTGGTTCTCAGTGAATGTAGGTTTGCGGCAGGGGTGTGTGATGTCTCCATGGTTGTTTAATTTGTTTATGGATGGGGTTGTTAGGGAGGTAAATGCAAGAGTTTTGGAAAGAGGGGCAAGTATGAAGTCTGTTGGGGATGAGAGAGCTTGGGAAGTGAGTCAGTTGTTGTTCGCTGATGATACAGCGCTGGTGGCTGATTCATGTGAGAAACTGCAGAAGCTGGTGACTGAGTTTGGTAAAGTGTGTGGAAGAAGAAAGTTAAGAGTAAATGTGAATAAGAGCAAGGTTATTAGGTACAGTAGGGTTGAGGGTCAAGTCAATTGGGAGGTGAGTTTGAATGGAGAAAAACTGGAGGAAGTGAAGTGTTTTAGATATCTGGGAGTGGATCTGGCAGCGGATGGAACCATGGAAGCGGAAGTGGATCATAGGGTGGGGGAGGGGGCGAAAATTCTGGGGGCCTTGAAGAATGTGTGGAAGTCGAGAACATTATCTCGGAAAGCAAAAATGGGTATGTTTGAAGGAATAGTGGTTCCAACAATGTTGTATGGTTGCAAGGCGTGGGCTATGGATAGAGTTGTGCGCAGGAGGATGGAGGTGCTGGAAATGAGATGTTTGAGGACAATGTGTGGTGTGAGGTGGTTTGATCGAGTGAGTAACGTAAGGGTAAGAGAGATGTGTGGAAATAAAAAGAGCGTGGTTGAGAGAGCAGAAGAGGGTGTTTTGAAGTGGTTTGGACACATGGAGAGAATGAGTGAGGAAAGATTGACCAAGAGGATATATGTGTCGGAGGTGGAGGGAACGAGGAGAAGAGGGAGACCAAATTGGAGGTGGAAAGATGGAGTGAAAAAGATTTTGTGTGATCGGGGCCTGAACATGCAGGAGGGTGAAAGGAGGGCAAGGAATAGAGTGAATTGGAGCGATGTGGTATACCGGGGTTGACGTGGTGTCAGTGGATTGAATCAAGGCATGTGAAGCGTCTGGGGTAAACCATGGAAAGCTGTGTAGGTATGTATATTTGCGTGTGTGGACGTATGTATATACATGTGTATGGTGGTGGGTTGGGCCATTTCTTTCGTCTGTTTCCTTGCGCTACCTCGCAAACGCGGGAGACAGCGACAAAGTATAATAAAAAAATAATACTTATTTTGTATATTTAGTTACTTCCATCTTTGCAAGGTAGCAACAGGAACAATTGGACAATGTTCTCATTTGAACAAATCCACTCTTCAATCATCAAGTATAATGCACCAAAACCAGAGCTAACCATCCACAACCAAATGCCCCAGCCACTCCATGGTTTATCTTCACTGCTGTTTGACTTGGTTATGATTACTTATAGCAAATTATCCCTTTATACTACATCGATCCAGTTCATTCTCTCTAGCGCAAGTCTTTAACTCTCCTGAATATTCAGGCCCCTGTATCCCAAGGTTTCCATCAATCTGTCCTTCCAACCTCCTTCTCAGTGTGCCCTTCTTTCTTGTTCCCTCCATTTCTGTCACATATATCCTCTTGATCAGCCTTTATTCACTCATCCTTTTGTTATGCCTGAAACATTAGGCATACCTTGGTCAACCCTCTTAATTAAGTTGTGCTTGTTACAATATATCTCTCTCAATTGCCATATCGTTTTCTTTCTGTCCCTTTCACTTCTTGCCCTATCAGTCCTCCTCACATCACATCATTCTCTGGCATTTTATTTCTGGCTTCTTCAGTGTCCCTTTTTTTCATTGCTTTCAGTACCCAAGACTTGCATCCAAACAACACTGGCAGGGCTGGTATACCATCAAACCTACTTGTCTTTCCCCTAACAGATTCTTCCCCCACTACTGCATACTCTTCACTGCACCCAAGGCCTTTCCACCCTATGACTTGCCTCAGCCCACATGGTGTATGTCTGTGGAGGTTGAGCACAGGACTGTTGGAGAGCTAGTGTTCAGTGTCTTCACTATGGAAGTTTTTGTGATATGTTGAGTCTGCATTTGGTTGGTAAAGAATTTGTAAGACTATGAGAAGTAGAAAAAATAAGCAGATGAGGCCACTTTACTCAGAAAAGGGTAGAGCCCCCACGTGGTGTAAGTCACATATTATAGTCATTTATTTTTCAGTATTAAAACATATGATTAACCCATAAGCATATTTTTCAGTTCCTCCTTTTTCCATTCTTTACAGGTTATGCATGTAGAATCAGTTCACTTGTTGGGCCATTATCAAGTATAGCATCCTTAGAATCTACAGTAATCGTAGAAGCTGTTGTTGTGGGTCAAGGTCAGCAAGGTGAAGTGAGGTCGGGTCAGGTACCAGTACCTTTTTACCCTTCACCTTTCGCTGACACTTCTGAAATAAAACTCACTAATGAAGAGCCTTCTGTTATCATCTTTCTGCAAGGGACATCACAGGTCCTTAGTAATGTGGAGGTTTGTAATTCACTTTTTTTAGGCTATTGTACTTATGCAAGTGTTAATCAGATGTGTTCTTATGGCCCTAACATAAGCAGACAATCCTGATCCAAGAAGATAAACAAGGGCTTGGAGCAATGAGTAAGTTTACCATATGCCAAGGATGGAGGGGCATGGCAGGTGAACCACTTACTGTTTGTAGAAGACATGGTCATGATGACACTTGATCCACTGTATTTAAGTGGGAACTGGGTTAAAGGTAATAGATAGATTCATTAGAGCACTTTGATGTTTCGTCAAAGCATTGGCCAGCTTTATCAACCATGCTGAATAAGAAGTGTTTGAGAAAATGGTCAATTACAGGGATGCTAAGAAAATGCGAAGAACAAGTTTCTTGTGTCTTAGAAAAAATTAGCATTCCTTGCATGGTATTTTTTTAGTAGAAGAAGAATGGAAAGTTAGTACACAATTTGGTTATTCTGGAAAGAATCAGGAAGGATTACGGTACCTTTTATGGCTGCTTAATCTTTTATTATCAGATTCAGATTTCAGCTTCTCAGTCTGTTTGTTTGTAGGTTCAGGCCTCAGCTTCACTCTCAGATGATGTCATGATTGTAATTTTTTGTATAAGGGGCATATTGAATCAAGCCTACTCTTTCATATATGTTTTAATTACCAGTCATCTTCACTATCACCTTTGAGAGTTGTATACCTCAGAGCAATGCTTAGAACATCTGCAGAAACTTCTGGGCATAAGTTTGGTTTGAATGAAGCCTTTGCCTGCTGGACATTAAGATTATATGAGTGTGGGGCTTGGGGTGGATGGGGCTTTGGTTTCAGTGCATTATACTTGATGGAGTGGATGTGAGTACATGAGACTATTCTTTATCTCTTCCTGGCACTGCCTCATAAACATAGGAAATGGCGAATAGTATGAAAGAAAGAGGAAACAGAAAACTAGTATTAGAAAAAAGAATGAAGGTTGCCGTATTAAGTGAACACAAGTAGTAAGTAGTAGTTGGCAGGCAGCCAACAACCAGGTGTATTGAGGAAGTTTCAGTTCGGAGCAGGCATCTGAGAGTGTTGAGTAAATGTGGGGAACAGGAAATGCAGAAATGAAAATGATAAGGTTGAAGAGTTGAAAGGAAAATAGTAGTCTGTGAATGTTAGTGCAGGAGTTTAAGAGTGTATCACAGACCACTGGATGTTATTGCTGTGTGAATGTGGTTAGAGGCATGTCTGTAGGAAAAAGGACATATGTTTTATCTCGTGATAGTTCATTGGCTAACTAGGACCAGCCAATAAATTGTGTAAGTTATAGTCTTTATATTTTATTGAAAAATCTATTTATTTTGATTTACAGATACTTGAATGTGAAGTTAGTGGTGTTGAGGTGTCGTTAGGCTCTCTGGAGGATAATAAAAGGCCTTTACAAATCTCTACCAAGGACTCACTGTGGACTTCAGAAGTGCTAGAATCACCCTTCACAGTCTCTGTTAGTTCATCTCTTACCAAGAATACCATTGAGGTAAGTCACTTTTATTCCCACAAATACCTTGCGAAAATGATAACAAAATTACATGCAAACGCATTAATATAATGAGAAGGTTCTTGTCAAACAAAATACACCCAGACGTTGTTTAGAAAAAACATTATATTCTTAGAGAAGGGTATTCTAATCAGAATAGCTCTAAAGGAGGTCACAGTGCCATTTTATACATGGGGATACATTCCCAGATCATTGTTACTGGATAAAAAGGAGTGCTGCCAAGTAGTGGAACTTCACTCTCCAGAGGAGTCAGTCATTTTCCAGCTACTGATTTTAGTGCAACTTTGACGATGCAGGAACCCTGTAAAGGGTCATATGTTTTTATTATTAAATTCCTGAGAGCCTTAGTATTTCTTGCATTAAAGCATATATGAGGACCTCATGGAGATATCTATAATAGCTCATATATTATTACTTATAGTTAAACTTTATTTTATAGATAAAAAGAACTATTGTGTTTCGTCAGAATGAAATGAGTAAAATTGAGCTTTCTTCCTTCTCTATTTCCCATTCATTTTGTAATAAATATGTAATGCTGTGCAATTCTCTTTACACCTGATCAGGTTAAGGTTGATCTAGAAAGAGTAGAAGTTGGAACCAGTGCCGAAGCAAGTGAATCTCTGGTAATCGTCCACCTGTTAATGGCAATTATTACCAACTATGACCGGTTTATTATCAGCTCAGCTTGTCTGGTCTTGATAGTTGCTTGCATTTTGATAGGTAAGTGTATGAGTAGAACAAATGATCATCACGTTCACATCCCACTCATAGAAAAAGCACTGAGCTGTTGCGGCAGTAAACTTCATTAGTATTTGATATTATAGTTGTTACCATCTTTCAGCACAGCCTGTCTTATCCTAACAGGTATATACACTATGTACATTTACAGTGTTTGAATATAGCAAAATTGATTTGGTGTTCCTTACTTGCAGAACACATATTAAAGCTGAAGTTTTGAATGGTAATACAATGTCTCTTATTTATAGGCCAGGTTGCTTATGAATGCAAAGAATTTAAATGTGGAGTGCAAAGATCTTACATGAAGGTATGTATTTTTCTGAAGTCTAATGTGAAGCCCAAGTGTCAGTAGGTCAGGGTTGATGGAAAATAAGAGCAATAAGATAAAGTACATAGTATAGGTATTGGTTGGTCAAGAAGTATAGTTTACATTAAAAGAAGAGATAAACTAGACTAAAGAAGTAGATGCAGTTAGAGAATTCTTGAGAGCTACAGATATTTCTGGTGAAATTATCAGAGGAGTGATATAGGAGTAAATGCAGTGGAATCATTTTGTGTGAAGATGATGTGAATGGAGACTTTTGTTTCACTTGACAAAGTATCTTAGTGTGAAAATTGGAAAATTAATGATCACTTTTATTTGCATGTAAATTCATATTTCACTTGGACACTCTTGAGTGTTGGTTATTAGTCTGGATGAGTGAACTTAGAGATTGAATGCACTTGATTCATTGCATGGAATTGGGAGCAGAATTGTTCAATATATATTGAGGTGAGTCAGGTGTTGTTCGCTAATGACTCAGCAGCATTGGTAGCTGATTCAAGTGAGAAATTGCAGAAGTGTAAATGTGTGAGGACATATGTGGTGTGAGATGGTGTGATCAAGTAAGTAACAAAAGAGCAAGAGAGATGCGTGAAAATAAAAAGTGTGGTTGAGAGAGCAGAAGAGGTTATGTTGAATTGGTTTGGACATATGGAGAGAATGAGTGAGGAAAACTTGACAAAGAGTATATATGTGTCATAGGTAGAGGGAACAAGGAGAACCAGGAGACAATATTGGAGATGGAATGATGGAGTGAAAAATACTTTGAGCAATTGGGGCATGAACATGCAGGAGGGTGAGAGGTGTGCACAAAACAGTGAATTGGAACAATGTAGTATGCTGGGGTCAACATGCCATCAATGGACTGAACCAGGGCATGTGAAACATCTTGGGTAGACCATGGAAATGTCTATGGGACTTGGATGTGGATAGGGAGCTGTGGTTTTGGTGCATTACGCATGACAGCTAAAGAATGAGTGTGAGTGGATATGGCCTTTCTTCGTCTGTTTCTTGGTGCTGATGCAGGAAACAATGATCAAGTATGAAAAAAAAATGCACATGTATGCATTTTTTATTTTCCAAAAGAAGGAACAGAGAAGAGGTCCAAGTGAGGATATTTCCTCTAAGGCTGAGACCTCTTTTCTTAATACTACCTCGCTAATGCGGGAAATGGCGAATATGTATGAAAGAAAGATATATATATATGTATGTATGTATGTATGTATGTAACATACAGCTCCGAGAAATTTTTTGCCTTATTCAAAATAAAAAGCAAGTTATTTTCTTTTTTTTAAGGTTATCATGCTTTGTTTGGCCCCGGGTACAGGCAAACACAGCAAACGGGTGTGTTTGCCAATTCCACTGTACCCCCACCTACTCCAACTCCATCACCTCCCCCAGGCAAGTAAAAAAATTATATTGCTTGGTAGTGTATATTCACCCATGTATTTTGCTGTTCAATTTTAGTTTAAATCTTCTTTAGAACATTAATTTTCTTTTTGTCTTTCATTAACTGAACATGTTCTTTATATAAAGTCTTGGCAAAAAAGGCTATATACCTTGGAAAAGTTGCTTCAGTAGTCTAGGCCCAGGTTTCAGTTTCTCATCATTAATTTGTTGGGAAAGTTCTTTTATGCAACTCAGTGCACCAACATGGTAAAGTTGGAGGCCAATAAGCAGACCACGTTCTGGATAAACAAAGCCTTTTCATCATTAAGAAAACCTGCAGAAAGCTTTACCCCAGGAGCTTTCTCAGTTCATTAGTCTGGTGAATAGATATTTGGACCCTCCAAAGACCTATTCCTTGGACAGCTCCTCTAGTTGGTTTGGGCAGACACCTTGAGTCATAGGTGGGGCTTCCATCCTGAAGTGTGGAAGCCCTACCTATGAAGGTTGATTAATTGCAAGTGTATGGGAGGAAAAATCCTTACTTTTTGATATACATTTAAAAGATGTCATGGGTACTCATCTCCTATGTTGCCAGAGTCTGTTTCGTATGGGTTACACGCAGTCTGTTGCCTCATGAAGAATGGCTTTTTCAGATCCCTTTCCTCACCAAACCTAACATAAAATTTCCTCCTTAACAGTGTACAAAGGCTTATATCTCTAAACATCATAATTTCATGGGGTCTGCAGCATATATCCAGTGCCTTGTTGTGTAAATTTAGTGTTTGTGGAATTATTTAGTCCATTTGGCATAGCAAGTCTGGCTTTAATTCTGAGGTTGCCATAGAATACTGATGTATATATTGTTGTTTTGTAAAAGTAATTTATAAGACTAGTACATTTTTAAAATATGTCGATACAATTTTCAGTAGGCCAAGTTAGCTCAAACTCCTATTGAAGAGTGTCACATACATCATTTTCCTATTCCATTTTTAAGGAAATGCTGTATTATTTAGAGACTTTCTTTATCTTGCATATTTACAAATGTGCTGGCATATATTTGTGATGTACATTATACCCACATCCATATTTTTTTTCTATAAGTTTGACTGTCATGGCTGTCATATCATTGATTCATAGTAGGGTGGTATTGGCGAAAGTTTCCTAAAACATTTGTATAGTTGCCCTGTTCCTCATCAAAGACCCAAAAGTGTTGCCTGCAACATTTGATATATAATTTTGTAAGTTGGTATGGCAAATGCCAAAATTTATTAAAAGTCAGGGATTATGGGATACAAAATGATCTTGAGAATAAGGAGGGAAAATTACATAAAACAAAAGAGGGAGAGAGAGAAATACCTTTAGAAAAATGGCAACATCTGAACGATTGTCTGGAGTTTGAAAATGTCCTCTTACCCATAATTACTCCATAATTCCTTTTCAATATCAATTTATTTCATAGTTTCTTTATGATACAGGCAAACATTCCAAAACTTTAGAAAAACTGAAAAGTAATTACTGTCATTGCAGCGTTCTCAAGTACCCCATCTCCACAAAGAATTATGCTGTGGAGTGACAGTGCAGATCCAATTTATGGTGCGTCTCCATACAGAAGAAAACCTTGAGGAACCTACCACTTACAGTGGAACATGAAATTATATTTTATAGAAATGGTGATGATCTCTGTTGTGATATCGTTGGTTTGCATAGAGCCAGCTACTGTTATTCATGTGTTCATATGTCTAGGCTGTTTTAAGCCTAGAAAAACCACTTTTTATTTATTTTTGCTATGTTACTTCTTGCATGAAAATTTAGATTTATTTATAATTTTTTCCATGAAATAATAAGAGTACAATTTGCACAGTTGTATATTTAAGGGTCAAGTCTTTGTAAATCTTGTTTTAACAAGATGCAGAAATTTAAATACTGCATTTGAAATTCTCTTTATAGAGAAAATAGTACTTTCTTCATGAAATCATTTGTACAAATCCCAATTTAGATGATTTTATCTTCTGAAGGTTTGGTTAAATGTTGGGGCAAAGCTAGAATTCTTTGCTTATGCATTTGCAGATTTTATTTTTCCCTATCCATTTCATAGTAGATGATTATCCTTATTGATAGATATATTTAAAACCTTGATATGGTCATGTTTTACGTAAGTTTAAAAAGAATTTGAGAATTTGTTTTGCTTCCAAAGTATTATTCACATTCATGTTAAATTGGTTATTTGAGAGGTATTTGGATATGTTGGCTATCCCCTTTTCAGATATTTAACCTATAACCTTGAGTAGTTGATTACCCTTCAGCCATATATAATCATAATTATTATGGGTGGCCATATGAGCAGTGCTGCAAAGGCCAGTATCTTTTTCAGATGAGGCTGTTTGTGAGCATCATTCTAAATGGCCCACCTGGTATCACGAGACTTCACATGCATGTCGTAATACTGCGAGTGGAGTCATCTTCAGCAAGGCTGTATCATTGTCAGTGGATGAAAAGGGGTACATTCTTGTCAAGGTACCTCTATTTCCAAGGAATCATCATTTTCCTGCTCTTGATGAGAATGCATCCTTAAAGCTTCAGGGGCGAAAAATTAAATTGAATTATGGAGGACGTACTGTTTTGGAACTACTGCATTGTATCATTCTTCCTCCCTGCAGTCACAAGGTATTTAAGGGTTTTATTTTGTCTCTAGCTAGAGGACTGCCTTCCAACAACAGTTCAGTACTCTACTAACCAAACACCACTAGAATCAATGGGCTCTGTCCCTAATTTGCTCACAGCCCTAGGTTGAGGCTGGGGGGTGCTGTCATTTCCTTTTCAGTCCACTTATTACAAGATGTCAGGCTTGAGATGTGTGAAGACTGTTCCATCAGGGGATGGCAGAAGGCAAAGCTTACCCAGCCTCATCTGGGGGACTGTGGAGCCAGTGGTATCAGGGGTCTGCAGTGCTGGGGAAAACACTGCCCAGCCATTTACTCTTAGTCCCACATTGGAGAAGGGGCCATTCCCTCCACCCTCTCACCTAGTAGTCATAGGATGCAGAAAGCTCTGGCTTATTTCCCTCATAACTCTGCTTTAACCTCATGTTTGTGATGCCAGCAAAAAAGTGAAGCACTGCCTCATAACTCTGACAGTTTGCCTCCCATTATTAACTGAAAGGCCTTACCCATGTTTAAACATATTGCATCCACCCAAACTTCGCACACTTTGTTTTCAAGCACAATCCTCATATATTTTTTGTTTCTCATCAGTCATGCTTTAGTACAAATTCAGATTTATCATTGTAATATGTGCATTAATATCCCTGATACTTTGTGGTTTCCAGGACTCTTAATGAAAAATGAACACCATTAGTGATGGTTACTACTCACTTTGACTAGATACATCTTTGTTTACCTTTAAATCAGTCATGCTTACTTCTTAGAGCATCCCATACTTGTGCTCTCTTTCCCTTCTCACTATACACCTGGAACATTCTAGTCCTTCCCCCATTAATTCATCATCAGGTTTTTAGTCATGCCTATTTTCATGTGAAGACAGTAAGTTTACATACTACACCCTATAATGCTGAATACAATACATGTGACAGGCAGTAAAATGTATCATCTATATATGAATAGTGGTTCTTCCTAGAGATATTAATCTTGGTGAATATATGTCAGTGATCACACTTTTGGAAGCATCTGTAAAGAGCAACTTACTTCACATTACCCATATTTATTGATGAATGAATTTTTAATATTATTGCAAAATTTTTCTTCTTTGCATGAGAACATAAGTTTTAAAGCTGTTTAGCTGATACATGTTGCTAATTCCTGCCTAAGCCTTAGCTTGGCAAAGTTGGTGAATGGTGAGTGTATTTGTGTATGGTAATGTACAGTAATGCCTTATTTCCATGTATGTTTGTAATAAAGTTTTTTCATGTTATTTAAATGTTAACTATATGTAAGTGAACCCCTCATTATTAGAATGGTATATCTTTACATGAGGATAGACTTAATTTTAGGTATAGTAGTCCATAGTAGCTATGCCTATTAATTCTATCAACCAGCATTCTGTAGATGCCTTGGGTTACTACATGCAGGTGTGACATCTCGCTTATTTAGGCCTCTCAACACTTTACGGTGAACCACATCTACTTTCAGTTTTTTGGTGTGTGTGTTTATAGGGCTTTTCCTATTCGAAGCAGTTATTAGACAAATGTTGCTCACAGGAAAGTGCCTGTACCTAAGAATAACATTTATATGTTAATCGAGGTGCTTTCAAAATTTTTATGTTACTGCAGGAAGCCGCGTTTATATATATATATATATATATATATATATATATATATATATATATCCCTGGGGATAGGGGAGAAAGAATACTTCCCACGTATTCCCTGCGTGTCGTAGAAGGCGACTAAAAGGGAAGGGAACGGGGGGCTGGAAATCCTCCCCTCTTGTTTTTGTTTTTCTCAAAGAAGGAACAGAGAAGGGGGCCAGATGAGGATATTCCCTCAAAGGCCCAGTCCTCTGTTCTTAACGCTACCTCGCTAATGTGGGAAATGGCAAATAGTATGAAAGAAAAGAAAAAGAAATATATATATATATATATATGTGGATGGTTGGGCCATTCTTCGTCTGTTTCCTTGCACTACCTCACTGATGCGGGAAACAGCAGTTAAGTATAATAAATAGAAATACACTGCAGGAAGCTAATGTGTGGATAAAGTCATTGGTGACTCTGCTAGGCAAGCATTCAAAGATATGTCATACAGAGTGACACACTACAGAAATTTGGCAGGGAGTTTGTTAGCTTGATAGTACCTTTAACAGACTGTTCAGCCTTTTGGCAGTGGATTGATTTCCAGCTGCATTCCAAGGAATGTGAATTCCCTTGTAAAATATGGAAACTTTTTTTTTTTCTAGGTAATACCATGAGCATTCTGACAATATGTCTTAACAGCAGAGCTCTAGAGAAAGAAATGATTTTTAAACAATTTGAATCTTCCATAAGAAAATGAAACACCTTGAGACTACCGAGGCATCTTTTAGTGAAACTTTGTGAGATGACACCAGAAATCTATGCTTTTTAAGCAAGACACATTGGTTATGGAGGTGTATGCATGAGAATTAAACTGCTTGCCAATTCCTTTAATTTCTTTGGAGACCTATCATATGAGCATTGGCTGTTGTGATGCCTACATTTCTTGCATAGTGAAGCTCTGGTATTCTTTTTGTATTGTTTTTCTTATAGCCTTTCCACTTTCATAAGTTAGGTCTATGTACATCTAAGCAGCCCAGGTAACACCCATATTGATTTTTGTAATATATATATTTGTTTTACCTGTACAACATACAGCAGCTTCAAATGGGGTATGCGTTTGCCTATGCCATATCATCTGCTTTGAAAAAGTACTAGAATGTAAATAGGAGATAAAAGTTGCCATATTTACCTCTAGTAAATGTATGTCAGAGACTGGTCCAGTGAAAAGCATAGTAACCCCTCCCCCACACACACACACACTTGTTCACCATCTCTTGCAATAGCAAGGTAGTGCCCGGAACATGAAGAATAGCCTTATTTGCTCACATCCACTCTTTAACTGTCATGTATACAACTTCAAAACCAGGCCCTATGTATATCTCTGGTTTCCCCTGGCTGCTTCACATAACCTGGTTCACCCAGGGTATGTATACTGCATCATTCCAGTTTCCTGTATCTCTTGCACACTTCACATCCTCCTGAATGTTTGACCCAGACATTCAAAGTCTCTTTCATTCCATCCTTCCACCTCCATGGTTTCCTCTTTTCCTCGTTCACTCAAGTTCTATCTCAGATGGCCATTCCCTTCGGGAACTCCCTTGAAGTGGTAGCCACGGCAAAAGTCTCCATAACAGGTCTGTTCTACTACCACTTCTTTATTACATGTATTTTGATTGCAAATTTAAGAATGAAATGTAATTTGTTTGAAAAAAATTAAAAATTTTACTTAATTTATTTCAAGTTTGGCAGTGAAGACATGGATAAGGTTAATATGGAATTGTGGAAGACTATTTTCATCTTAGCTTCTGTGAAAATAAGGAACAGAGTAGGATAACATCGGTGGGCTAAAGAAAACGCTGGACATGTTTTGTAAAATTCCTGTATTTTGTTTATTTTTTCATTATAACAAGCTTAATGAACAATAGAATTATCTGCATGTTTTGAATAAGTTTTACACAAGAAAGTAAAATTACATTGGCATGAGTAAGACCTCTTGTACTTCATCCCACAAAGTCAAGTAAATTAGTAACATTTGGTCATGAAAAATTGTCAGAAATATTTAATTTCAATAACATGTGATAGCCATGGTAAATATGCTTGCAATAGAGCAAAGGTTTATCAATTAATTGATGAAATAAAGGATTCTTATACCTATGGAGGTTTCCAATGTATTCTCTCAAAACTGTATAGGTACAAAGCATGCACATTAATAACCATGGGCATGTGAATGTCAAAAATTTCTCAACCATGAATGAAAATTGCAAGTAATCTACCTGCATAAAGTAATTTGTAGAGTTAGCATCCTTTTGATGTATCACAATTACCAGATATGGAATAACTACTATACGGTGAACTACTTCAGATATTACAAACACATCATTGTGAAATGCTTATAACCTTATCCCAGCACAATGATATACATTCCTGAAAAGTTGATCATTACATGAAACTCTTGTTGGCAAAACCCATTTTAACATTATACTACTGAGGATGCGTTCCTCCAGAAAAACTTTCATTCCCAAGACATAAACAAACTTAAGAATACAAGAAACCTTTTTCAAACACATATATATGATATAAATATGATTTAATAAAATATTGTGTGCTGAAATGGTATGGACATATGGAGATTTTAATATAGTGTACTAAAATGGTTTGGACATATGGAAAGAAAGAGTGACGAAAGGTTGACAAAGAGGATATATGTGTCAAAAGAGGAGGGAACAAGAACAAGGAGACCAAATTGGAAATGGAAGGATGGGATGAAAAAGATTTTGAGCAATCACAGCTTGAACATGCAGGAGGATGAAAGGCATTGCAAGGTAAAGTAAACTGGAACGATGTGGTATAAAAGTGTTGAAGTGCTGTCATTTGACAACTAGGGCATGTGAAGCATCTGGGGTAAACCATGGAAAGGTGTGAAGAGCCTGTGATTTTGGTGCATTACCCATGACAGCTAAAGAATGGACATGAGCAGATGTGGCCTTTCTTCATCTGTTCCCAGCACTGCCTTGGTAACAGAGGAAATGGCGATCAAGTACAAAAAAAGTGTTAGATATGAGGCACAACAAATGATTTTTTGACAATTACCAATTCATGCTGAACTTTTTTTTTTTTTCCAGGTAACACTTCATGTAATCTTTTACATAACTTCTTTGGCAAGTTAACTTCATAGCACCTAAAGGTGTAGAAGGACGAGAAATGCCCATTCTTTTGCCTTTCACATCACATATAGTATTGTTTCAGAATTGGTGATAGTAGGTCCAGTGGCTTTTAGAGTTTAGCTTGGTTTATCAAGTTTTCTTCCACTTCAACAGTTATAAGGCTTTTCTTTGTACCTTTGCTACAAACAGCATGAAATACTCCTCTTACTAGTCACCAAAACACTATTACTGTGATTCTGCTGCAGAATAAAGGGTGAAATACTGTCAGGATAGGAGATATGTTCATCATATGATGGTGATGCCCACAATCATTCCACTAGCCAAAATAAAAATATTTTGAAGCTGTGTATGGGATTACCTACAGTGTTCAGAAGTAATAATTAGTCAATCAAGGACAAGTTTTCTGTAGGTGAATTACTATTACAAATGATATCCTGAAAGACTGAGCACTGTAAACACTGGTTCCTTCAAATGCAGGTGGAAAGATAAGATTATACTGCTGGGCTAAGTTTATGACACAGGTCAATTAACCCATAACAAAAGACCATAAGTAAACTATTTATGACACAGGTCAATCAACCCATTACAAAAGACCATAAATAAACACGCAAACACTTAGTGTGTCTCAATGGCCTGGTCATCCATCCTATTACAAGCAAACAGAATAAAACTATAACCACATAAAACAAAGTACCAAAACTAGTCGTAGGTTGCTTAGTAATGAAACATTCAACATCTACTCAATAAAAAATACTTCTAATGCAATGCCACTTCAACATGCTTGGGATCAAGTTCTACATAGCAGCTTATGACCCATTCCATCCAAACTAATTTATTACCGTCTATCAACTCTCAAGAAGAAATAAAAAGCTCAACCTGACCTCACACTAGCAACACACTTGCAAATCCCAAATTCTATCTACAAAAACAATAACGAAAAATGCAGTAAGGACTTAACAAGCACTAAACAACCACTCCCTAACTTACTCTTACATACCATTCCACTTGAATAAAATCACCTGAAACTACACATCCTATGCATGTACATCTTACACTTTTTCATCACCAACCAAGACACCATATCAAGTAAATATATCACAAGACCCCTCATGTCCCTGATACGAATTCCTCACAGAAGACACTGAACACCTACGCCTTTATTGTGTTGAACTCGACCTACTATGACAAAACATACATCAACAGACTTCTTGACTTGTGGACATGGTTTATAGGCCTAACTATAAATCATACATTTAAAGTACAAATTTTAATCTATATATATCTATATATATATTTTATATATTTATTTTATACTTTGTCGCTGTCTCCCGCGTTTGCGAGGTAGCGCAAGGAAACAGACGAAAGAAATGGCCCAACCCCCCCCATACACATGTATATACATACGTCCACACACGCAAATATACATACCTACACAGCTTTCCATGGTTTACCCCAGACGCTTCACATGCCTTGATTCAATCCACTGACACCACGTCAACCCCGGTATACCACATCGCTCCAATTCACTCTATTCCTTGCCCTCCTTTCACCCTCCTGCATGTTCAGGCCCCGATCATACAAAATCTTTTTCACTCCATCTTTCCACCTCCAATTTGGTCTCCCTCTTCTCCTTGTTCCCTCCACCTCCGACACATATATCCTCTTGGTCAATCTTTCCTCACTCATCCTCTCCATGTGCCCAAACCACTTCAAAACACCCTCTTCTGCTCTCTCAACCACGCTCTTTTTATTTCCACACATCTCTCTTACCCTTACGTTACTTACTCGATCAAACCACCTCACACCACACATTGTCCTCAAACATCTCATTTCCAGCACATCCATCCTCCTGCGCACATCTCTATCCATAGCCCACGCCTCGCAACCATACAGCATTGTTGGAACCACTATTCCCTCAAACATACCCATTTTTGCTTTCCGAGATAATGTTCTCGACTTCCACACATTTTTCAAGGCTCCCAAAATTTTCGCCCCCTCCCCCACCCTATGATCCACTTCCGCTTCCATGGTTCGGTGCATTATTACATGACAGCTAGAGACTGAGTGTGAACGAATGTGGCCTTTGTTGTCTTTCCTAGCGCTACCTTGTGCACATGAGGGGGGAGGAGGTTGTTATTTCATGTGTGGCGGGGTGGCGATGGGAATGAATAAAGGCAGACAGTATGAATTATGTACATTTGTATATATGTATATGTCTGTGTGTGTGTATATATATGTATACGTTGTGATGTATAGGTATGCATATTTGCATGTGTGGACGTGTATGTATATACATGTGTATGTGGGTGGGTTGGGCCATTCTTTCGTCTGTTTCCTTGCGCTACCTTGCTGACGCGGGAGACGGCGACGGGGCAAAATGAAAAATATATATATATATATATTTGGATACACCTTATGCAAAGAGCACTTGCATATTTGCTCCATATCTTAAATAGCTTATTCTCTGCAGCACAACCTGTTTTGCACTTATGGTAAATCAGTAAAAAAATAATACAAGTAATTTGATATAATCTTACTTCATAATTTCTTTTAACATATCTCACACTAGATCCTACATCGCATTTACGTTGCTTTTTAGGCATAAATATATTCCTCTGTTAAAAATATTGAAATTGTGCCAGTTATGTCATACTTAAAACATTTGACACGAGGCCCTTATAACTAAATTAAAACTGACCCTTCAGGATGTTTCCATATTCCTGTCCCACTGGTCAAAGTCAATTTTTTCTATTTCTGAAATGTTAAAGATATTAATCATGACATGATAGAAATAAAAAATAGTTTTACCTTGGTAAGGCAACTTAGAAGATAGTACATCATAAAAGGAAGGAGGATTCTATAAGACTCAAAGTTAGCCACTTTTGGTCGTACAAAAACAATTGCCAAATGCATTCTTAGGCCTGGTAATACTGCCTGGTTTTCATGTAAGCTATAAACACCTTCAGCAACCAAAGGATACATACAATTCTAAAAATTTAAGATATCATATCACATGAGTCAATGTATCCTAAGCTCAGGACTAAGCAACAGCTGCCTTCTACAGAGTATCAAACTTGTAAATGAATAAGCTCAGATGAAACAACAAAACCAGTAAACATTACTTGGATAATGTCATGGGACTGTACGGGACATTCAAGACAGGGCCCCAGTAGCATAAAACTATCTATCTCTATTGTAATATTAGTTTAAGAGATGGCACCCCAGCAGTATAAAACTCTCCCTGTACTATAATTCTATAATGGATGTTTTAAAAGATGGAGCCCCAGCAGCATAAAACTCTCTCCTAGTACTGTAACAGACATTTAAAGGATGGGGCCCTGCCAACATAAAATTCCCTTTCTGTACTAGATTGGATGTTTAAGAGATGGGGCTTTGGTAGCATAACACTCTCCCTGTACTTTGATGGAATATTAAGAGATGGAGTCCTAGCAGCATTAAACTCTCTTCCTGTACTGAGACAGAAGTTTAAGAGATGAGGACCCAGCAGCATAAAACTCTCCCTGTATTGGACAAATAGGTAAAAAATACACAACCACTGGAGTCCCAAGTGTTAATTAGAATACAGCTAAACAATAAAAAACCATAAAACTTATGTACTTAAAATGAAAATATGTTTGCTAAATCATGAATTACATCTTCAATAAGCTGAAAAAATTATGACTCCTCATATCTAATTTATAAAATTTCTTAACACATATTTCATTGTATGATTTCATTGTATCATGACAAGAATATAGTTATTCTTAAGAAAATGTTACAAGATTTCAACTAAGTACATAGATCAATATACAGAATAAACATACCTAAAATTAAATACCTTTTGAAACAAATGTAATAATACAACACTTCAATATGAACAAATACAAGTTTTCATCTAACCCACAAAGACATCCAGTTAGGATGAAAGTGAACACTTATGGCACCATTCTTGAGCAAAGTTGAACAATTTCATGAGTTGAGCTTCAGGCTCACTTCTTAGTATAGTAGCTACACTTGATGAAAGGCATCTTGGATACCGTTGCTGGGATAGTCTTCTTGCGCACTTCAACACCGAGGGCAGTGCCAGCCTTGGCTAAAGCTGCAGGAACATAGGCCATGGCTACATTCACACCCAGTGATGGTGCAGGACAGCCACTGGTCACCTGCAGAAACATGGGAGGAAAGAACATCATGACGGTCAATCCTCAAGTGGCTACACAGAAGTTATGAGACACTTATTACTGGGATTTGCCCCTCACACAGCAAAAGAATATCACTACTTGCCATAAACATTATGTTATGAATACTTGTCACACAAACCCTTAATCATGAAAGCTTAACTTACCTCTCCAATTTTATTACCATCAGCATCCAAAATAGGACAGTGTGATCGAGAGGGAGGTCCACTAGAAGTAAGACCGACTCGACGACGCTTTGGCTTCTCCTTTAGTTGGCGCAGGATTATCTAAAGATAAGATGAACCTTTATTAAACTGATTTCAACTTTTGGATTATTAGTAAATAAGAACTAATTTTGATTGTAAAAGAACATGAATCCTGAGGGTTTCAGTGTAGGAAAAGAAATATGCCTGTATCTGAAAATGAGTAACAGGGAGGTGCCTACACTTGAGTAATGCCAATCAGAAATTAAAGGCAGGAGCATTAGGCTGAAGTAGGTAAGAACATTAGGTAGAAGTAATCAATAGGAACATTAGCAGACTGTTTGCAGAGGCTTCAGCTTAGAGTAGCCCTCTGCCAGTGGCCTGTTAAGGGTGAGGCACTAAAGGCTAAGAAGCAGCACTGGAGTTCACGAGTTATGGAGACTCTATTGCCGTGGGCACCCCCTTGAGGGAGTTCCAATTGGAACAGGTGTCAGACATATTGATATATAGACAATGGATTTATGTATGCTGGACCTTTAAAAAAGTTAACAGATTTCCAATCATATATATACAGTCCCATTACTTTATGTTTGACAAGGTCCAAGGCAAGTTTCACATGCACAAACAATATAAGTGACTAATATGGAAAAGAATTATGACACCAGGTCAGCTTTGGGTAGTAAAGTCTGTGAGTGGATGGGGGTAAGTAATATTGACCATGCAGTTGTGTTTGCATTACATTGCTGTCATTGTCTAACCAATGTTGGAAGGTTGCCTGAAGAGGTGTAAACAGTGATGATGCAGCACGGATAGGGTAAAGTTATTCTGAAGGCCATGCAATGTTGAGAAAATGGCCTTCAAAGGTAGAATGAAAACAAGAAGTTAAGTTACCTGAAATAATAATAAACACATTTTTCTACAGCATTACAAGACTGGTGGAATAAGAATGTGGATGTAGCCAATATAAAAAGGACACCATTAGCTTGGATGATAATCATGAAACATTATGGGCATAATCACCTCGGCTCCTATGAAATCTGCAGTTTGTCTCCGCCTCTTTCCAATAGTCCATGCCAGGCCTCCCTCAATAGGAGTTGTAGTATCATCAATATCATTACCATAGAGACATAGTCCAGCCTCCAACCGAAGGGAGTCACGAGCACCCAGACCTGCTAACTGGACACCTAATCCCACAAGAGTCTCACAAAGCTCTACTGCCTGCAAATAAATAAAAGGGTGAGCTGAAATGACTTGGGTATAAGGAGGGGGTGAAAAAGAGGATATGTGTCAGAAGTGGATGAGATAAGGGGAATGGGGAGACCAAACTGGAGATGGAAGGATGAAGTGAAAAAGATTTAGAGAAACTGGGGCCAGAACACACAGGAAAGTGAAAGGCATGCATAGTATGGATTGAATTGGAACAATGTAGTATACAAGGGGAAACAAGCTGTCAAAGGACTAAACCTGGGCACATTAAGCACCTGGGGAATCTTGTGGAAAGGTTTGTGGGGCCTAGTTACTTAAAAGCATAGACTTCCTACTCATTAAATCATCAGTGAAACATACATTTACAATTAATACATTCTCAAGCGTGCAAAATTTAGCAAAGTTTTCAATTCTGAAGGAAAACTTTCATTACTCCCTCTGCGCACTAAGATGAGTTTTATATAGCAATGTTATCTCCAATCAATCCTCTACCCTTGCACATGAGGTACCCCGACTACTAAAGATCAACAGTAATTCCCACAATATCCTCATCTAAAACTCTTAAACCTTCAATAGCCCACCCTATGAAAACCAATGCTTTACATCCATACAAAGGAACTACGACAAATTACCCACGTTTCTTGTAAAATCCTATTCACCGAGGTGCATAGTGCACCTCCAATCCATCTCCTCAGCACTGTTCAACCCTCATCTCCCTTCCACAGCAATCCTTAAAGATCTCATTCCCAAAAGCTGAATCAAAACTGTTAAACAAATTCTAACAGAATAAAATGAAATGCAAATAAACCAAACAAAGGTATGCCACAAGCAGTTCCCGCATAGTAAAGCCAATGACAAACATAAAAGGGGGTGGGGCAATGTACCTGACCTTTTAAGTAATGTCATCCTATTCAAGTAACAATAATGAAACAAAAATCCTAAAAGAATCAATTTGCTATGAAGCATCACACACATGACTTATTTGTCAACTTGAGTAAGTTTTGTTATAATTATCAATAATGTTAAAAACATGTGAAATGAAATTCTGAAAATATCATGAGCAGTTCCTATCATACTTCTTTAAACATCTAAAAAAAAAAAAAATGGAAAAGCACTCTTTCTTCAGAGATGTGCAATCCTTCTAAGTTTATTAGTTGCACTGTACATTCTATAGCTATGAACGACAATCAACTATGACACATCACAGTGCTAGTACTTTATACCAATTTTTATCAAGTGTTTTCATGTATGTCACAGTGAAACAAATATTACTTTATAATAAATTATTGTAATTACTGAACCACACTTGAAGTACAATGAAAATCATTAGCAAGCAAAGACATAGTCAACAACAAACCTTATTGCTAGGAACAGAGATTTCCACCCCATCTTCACCAGTATAGCCACATCTCGTCACTCTACATGGGATGCCTGCCACATTCATCTCCCCTGTATTCATGAAGTAAAAATCTCCCAAGTCTCTCTCCGTTATGGGCTGCCAATGATAAAATAATAGATCTAGTTTTCATGAAATATAATGTTTTCTTATTAAAGATCTAGTTTTCATGAAATATAATGTTTTCTTATTAAACAAAACATGAATAAAGAAAAAGTAATCCATGACCTATAGACATTATTCAAATAAAAAATTTCTTTAGCTCAATTACAAATACTGTAGTTACCTTATTATACCTATTCAAGCAAAAAATTTTGTAGTACAAAATTTCTTTATGTGAGCAACTGAAATCTACTATATAATGGGGGCTAAATTCCTATACCCTAATTTTCCAATATATAAGAAACAAACTTCTATGCACTACTTACCAAACTTACATTTATAGGTCAATATTCAATAAAAATTTACGAGAGTTTCTGTACAACCTACCCTAAAGTTAATCATTATCTCATATAGCTCTGTACTGTCATTAGCTGTGAAATTTTCATAGGTTCTCCTAATTGTTTTTCATGTACATTACTGTACATATTTTTACCTTAACACCACATCTTCCCTGACAGCTGCACCAGCATCACTTTCTTTAATGTCGTTCTGTGTGATAATAATTCAGTCCTCCGCAGTTATATTTCTGCAGCCACAGCGAACAAAATAAAAGTACCTAAACCATATGTAACCTTTACCCAGAGATATTTCCAATGCAGAGCTAAAATAGAGATTCACCAGGAGGGAAATCATGGCCATGCTTTTAAGGACCATTACCAAGGAGAGAGAGAGAGAGAGAGAATCATTGTGATATAATTTCCTGCAGGAATTCTAAGTATCATTAACAAGGAGAGAAAGAGAAAGAGAAAATCACTGATATCATTACCTGCAGGAATTTTAAGGACCATTAATAAGGAGAGAGAGAGAGAGAGAGAGAATCATTGTGATATAATTTCCTGCAGGAATTTTAAGTATCATTAACAAGGAGAGAAAGAGAAAGAGAAAATCATTGATATCATTACCTGCAGGAATTTTAAGGACCATTAATAAGGGGGGGGGAGAGAGAGAGAGAGAGAGAGAGAGAGAATCATTGATATAATTTCCTGCAGGAATTCTAAGTATCATTAACAAGGAGAGAAAGAGAAAGAAAAAATCATTGATATCATTACCTGCAGGAATTTTAAGGACCATTAATAAGGAGAGGGAGAGAGAGAGAGAGAGAGAGAGAGAGAGAATCATTGTGATATAATTTCCTGCAGGAATTTTAAGTATCCTTAACAAGGAGAGAAAGAGAAAGAGAAAATCATTGATATCATTACCTGCAGGAATTTTAAGGACCATTAATAAGGGGGGAGAGAGAGAGAGAGAGAGAGAGAGAGAGAGAGAGAGAGAGAGAGAGAGAGAGAATCATTGTGATATAATTTCCTGCAGGAATTCTAAGTATCATTAACAAGGAGAGAAAGAGAAAGAAAAAATCATTGATATCATTACCTGCAGGAATTTTAAGGACCATTAATAAGGAGAGAGAGAGAGAGAGTACTAGTGTGATATAATTACCAGCAGGCATTAGAGTGTGACCTTACCTGCAGGATCTGCACTGCACGAGGCCCCTGGACAGCGACGAGAGCGTGGTCTTCAACGACCTCCAGTTCGGCGTCACCTCCGGCTGCCTTGAACGATGCTAACTGCTCCCTCATGTGCGCCAGGTCTTTCTCCTTACACCCAGCATTGCTCACTACATACAGGTAACCCAGGTCAGTCTTGCTGCAGATGAGGTCATCGATAATGCCGCCTTGGTCGTTAGTGAAGAGAGATAATGTCCCCGTGTTCTCCTCTAGGCCTTCAACGTCCCCTACGATTAGCTTTTCTATAAATTTAATGCGGTCTTTGCCATGGACCTTTGACTGCAGCATGTGTGACACATCGAACAGACCACAGTTGCTGCGCACCTCCTTGTGGGAGGCTGCTATGCCAACCTTGCCATATTGGACTGGCATAGAGTAGCCAGCAAATTCGACCATCTTACCTCCATGGGCCACATGGAAGTCATGTAGGACAGTATTGTGTAAGGCTGATACTGAAGACGTGTTCAAATACCTCGTCTGTGATGTGTCACGCACTATCCTCTTCACTAATATATTCCTGAACATGTTGGTTATACTCGCACTCAACACCACACTAGAATGACGCTGGAAAGGGGAGAAATATGAAATTTCTCAGGTCAGCCTCAGCTGATTGTTACAAAAGCCTGTTGCTGGGGAGAACTGGTAAGTACTAGGTAGGGAGGTAAGGGGGTTGTGATTGAGTAATAATATCTCTAAATTATCTTCCTTCTTGCTTCATCTTTAATTGTGCATAGATTTAGCTAAATTCATATATGCCTTATATATATGTACAACTCCATTTTGTAAGTCAAATACGTTTGGGGTAAATATGCCATGAGGGTTGCTAATATTAGATTGTTTTTCTTCGAAATTTGAAGTGTTTGATAAGCTATATATTATTTGATATAGTAAAGAATTTATCAGATTTTATATAAAACAGATATACAGTCTTGATAAATCTTAAAAAAAAACAAACTTAGTAACAGGTACTATTAATGGCTTAGTTTGGGACATTAGATTTCTGTTGTTGTTCGGCCGCAATCAATAACTTAGAATTCTAAATCAATTTCCCTGAAAAGAGATTTTCCAATTTCATAGCATCATTTTAGGAAAAAATAGGCGCAAAATATAAAGTCAACGCTAGAAACTTAATAACTAACTAAAGATATGCTTTGATTTGGAATAGTAATCCACATAATGAAGAAATCAAAAGTATATCTGATTCTGAATTGTTGGTCGAATTCAGCTTTTCCTTCTCAAGTTGATTTTCAAGAGGGAAAGTATGCGAAAAATGCAACATTATTTATAAAGAATTAATGCTACATTACCGGCAGAATTATTTACATAAATGAATCACCGTCTAGCATTCAAAAATGTCAAATTAACTGGAATTACATATATCTTAAGGTTACAGTGAAGCCATGGCGGGTTTTCTTTGATTTCAAATCTTTGAGAGTATGGGAATAGGTATACCTTAACTAACCTGAAATACGAGTTCTAAGGCCTGTTTGATTAATAATTGATCTAAAAGTAGTTTTTTTTATATTGACAAAAAAAACATGGTAAAGTTTATGTCAACTTCACAACGAAATTAGCTTATGAAAATTGCCACTTAAAAGTTTAAGGTGTTTTGTATAGTTCGTTTTTGTTACCAAAACAGATACAAAGCATGATTTTAAACATTATATTTCATTAAAGGATATTAATTAGGATAAAAAATCATATATCAGGGGAAATTTAAGGTAAATCAAAGTATAAGTAGGTCATACATTTATGCAAAATCAACAGGACTTCTGAGCGCCTCATGGAGGTGGACCCATACCGTCAAGATTGGTCTTATTATTTCAGTGTTATCGTCAAAATGTCTTCACCATTTCCTACAACTGGGAACGACTAATATACAGCCGGATGTCTACAAGCGTACAAGACAGTGAGGTGCTACATTGATGCTCTCCTTTCAGCTACAAGGTGAGGTTTTTCTCCTCGCTTTCTTGATGGCTTACGAGAGTATTACCTCCTTCTATGTTGACTCCTCCATCATTTTCACTGGTGTACACAAAGCTTACGCTTATTACCTTCTCTGAGATCTTCTAGAGAGTTTAATACTCCAAATCATACTTGGATATTGTAGTAGACAGGCCATATTTATCCCCAGGGGTTTAGAAAGCAAAATTGTAGCCATTAATAATGATTAATGGCTACATATTTATCATTATCAACCCCTCTTTTATCCTTGGGTTGCCGCCATATTGATTCTGGAAGTTTAGTGTCTGTGGCATTTACTTGTTGTTGGCAAATTGCTTCCTCATGTCCCTCCGTACGCTGAGTCACGACCCTCCGTACACTGTCATGTCTCTCCGTACATTGAGTCATGACCCTCCGTACATTGAGTCACGACCCTCTGTACACTGAGTCATGTCATGACCCTCCGTACACTGAGTCATGTCCCTCCGTACATTGAGTCACGACCCTCCGTACACTGAGTCATGTCCCTCCGTACATTGAGTCATGACCCTCCGTACACTGAGTCACGACCCTCTGTACACTGAGTCATTTCCCTCCGTACACTGAGTCATGACCCTCCGTACACTGAGTCACGTCCCTCCGTACACTGAGTCGTGACCCTCCGTACATTGAGTCATGACCCTCCGTACACTGTCACGACGCTCTACACTTGAGTCACGACCATCCGTACACTGAGTCATGACCCTCCGTACATTGAGTCATGACCCTCCGTACACTGAGTCACGACCCTCTGTACACTGAGTCATGTCCCTCCGTACATTGAGTCATGACCCCCCGTACACTGAGTCATGACCCTCCGTACACTGAGTCACGTCCCTCCGTACACTGAGTCATGTCCCTCCGTGCACTGAGTCATGTCCCTCCGTACACTGAGTCATGACCCTCCGTACACTGAGTCATGACCCTCCGTACACTGAGTCATGTCCCTCCGTACACTGAGTCATGACCCTCCGTACACTGAGTCATGACCCTCCGTACACTGAGTCACGTCCCTCCGTACGCTGTCATGACCCTCCGTACACTGTCATGACCCTCCGTACACTGAGTCACGTCTCTCCGTACAACAGAATTTTGCAAAACCTAGTCATAACTATTTGCCATCAGTGATAAATTTGCACATAAACCTCGTATATTCTGTTCTGGTGTCCTTTATATATCTTTTCAATATTTTTACTTATTACCTATTACCTATTTTTACCATTAGATAATGTATATGAAAAAAAAAATCCTTTCTAACATTAGTATTACATCTAGTAGGTATAAGCACCATTTCCTTTATAGTGTCGAATTTATCTAAAATTTTGACTTGTAGCAAGGCAGTGCGAAGTTTAAGTCTAAGAAAAATAGAATTTAGTTTTCATAGCCTCTTAGAGTTGAAATTAGATCTGTAGTTTATTTTTTTATTCATTCAAGTCTATTCTAGTTTATCCTAATATAGTTGAAATTAATTCTACGTAGCCCATCTGTATTTATTTAAGGTTATCATAGTAAAATGAGTTATGTAGCCTATCTATTTATTCAAGGTTATCCTAGTAGAAATGAAATTAGTTTTGTAGCCTATCTATTTTTTTACGTTCATCCTAATATGGTTGAAATTATTTTCACGCAACCTATCTGTATTTACTCAAGGTTATCATAGTAAAATTAGTTTTGTAGCCTATCACTATTTATACAAGATTATCCTAATAGAGTTGAAAGTAGCTTTGTAGCCTGTCTGTATTTATTTGATATTGTTGAAATTAGTTCTGTAGTCTATCTTTATATTTATTCAAGTCTATTCTAGTTTATCCTAGTACAATTGAAATTAGTTTTGTAGCCTATCTATTTTTTAAGATCCTAATGTGGTTGAAATTATTTCTACGCAGCCTATCTGTATCTATTCAAGGTTATAATAGTAAAATTAGTTCTGTAGCCTATCTCTATTTATTCAAGATTATCCTAATAGAGTTGAAAGTAGCGTTGTAGCCTGTCTGTAATTATTTGATTTTATCCTAATATTGTTGAAATTAGTTTTGTAGCCTATCTGTATTCAAGTTTATCCTAGTGAGCTTAAATTAGTTATGTAGCTTATCTGTATTTATTAAAATTTATCCTTTTAGAATCGAAATTAGTTCTGTAGCCTATTTGTATTTATTCAAGTTTATCGTAGTCGAGCTGAAATTAGTTCTGTAGCCTATCTGTGTATGGTCGTACTAATAGATCCAAATGAGTCGGGATAGTTTCTGGAATTTTATAGTTGATGTTCTTCTTAATGAATCCTAGTCTTCCATTGGTCTATTTCTTTGGGCTATACAGAGTTGAGATTTCTTTAGACTGTTGCTCATAAGAACTCCAAGATCAGTTACTTGATTCAAGAAAACGTCTTTCCGATTATTTTACAGCAATGTTATATTTCGTTTGCATTGTGTCTTGACTATTTTGCTAACTTGTCAAGATCTTTTTGAATGATCTAAGTCTTGTTCATTTATGACCCTTCTTCTCACTTTTGATTATTTGCATTGAACTCATCCTATCAATCATTCTTACATATTTTCCCATATAGTCTGGACTCTGTAACACCTCATAATTATTTCTAATTCATACTTTCCATCCCTGGTATTGATCACAGAACGTACAAGAGATATTTCTGTCTGTCTTTGCGAAGAAAATTATACATCAAGTTACTTTGACAGGTGAGATGATTGAACCCTTGTTTGTTGGCGGGTTGAACTAAGGAAACTCCAGTTTAATGGAGAGCCAAGTAAGCATTTCATAGAAGCAGAGTAGGGAGGGCGAAAAAAAAAAAATAGTTCAGGCTCCATAGGCAGGACATTCGTGTTTAGGGGTAAGAAATTCATCCTCCGTACTTAACAATTGATTTATGCGTCCCCGCCTTACTGTTGTCAGTTTAAAGTCACTTTATTCGAATAGTTTACAGAGACAGAAGGAATACAGTGGTGAGTTACTAAATTGATTACTGGACTGAGAAACAAATCCTATGAGATTCGAGTTCATTCTGCTTGGCTTTATTTCATTTTACACAAGAAAACTAGGAAGTGATTCACTGCATGTAATGCAGTTTCAACTTCGACAATATTTATTTAGCTTCTTATGGATTTAAAATGTTCTGTTTCAAATGTGGTAAATCATGGAATGATTTACTAATGAAAAGTATAAAGCAACACCAGGAATACATATAAAGTAGACTCCAAGACTGACAATATTTGTGCCCTCACAGATAATATAGTTAACATATTCTTCCATAATTTGTTTGCCTGTTTGCTTTCATAGTTAATCTCTGACCTACAATATCAAGGAACCTTAAAAGAAACTATTTATACGGTGTTGTTTGTTTGCATTCCTTTGTGTGTAAATTACCAATTCTTGCAGTACGCGATGGGACATCTGACCTCGTGTTAACCCATCTCAAACTTTACTTTGTAACAAAAAAAATCTTTTAAAATATTCATCTGGTCTGCGTTGATTCTCGAGGCATCTAAAAATTCAGTATTGTGAAAATGTTTCCAAACGTATCGTGAGGAGCAGCTCAGTGATGACCCCATCACGTTTATAGAGTAATTTACATATTGTTATAATGTGTTCCTGCTATCTTTGTGTGCTCCCAAGGTGAGTTATTCCATGGCCGTTGTAGCTTCCACCTTTAAGTTAGCTCCCTGACTTCTGTTACGATATTCCTTGCCCGCCTCTGGCTGGACCCCCTCCATCCCCCCTCTCTTAGCAAGATCAATATCCCCACCTTCAGGTTGGGTGACCAGACTAGTGCTGCATATTCTTAATTTGGGTTTAAGGTTTGATGTCTTTATTTTGATTACTCCTGTGCGTGCATATATGTGTGTGTGTGTGCGTGTGTGTGTGTATGTGTATGCACGACTGACGTAACCGTGAATCCGGTATAGATGGATGCCGTTCGAATATATATATATATATATATATATATATATATATATATATATATATATATATATATATATATATATATGTAGGGAGATAGATAACTTATTTTCGTTGATCCTCCTTGAAGTGAAAGAATCCTGTGGGCAATTTTCCTCTCCCTTTCTCAGGAAATCAACACGTCTTTCATCATACACCTACATCTTCATTCATACATATTTTTTTTTTTCTCTCTCATGAAAGTATATTCCGCAGTAAATTTACTGTCAGGGTGGGTCCGTCCGGAGCGCTGTGTTACATGACTGGACTGAACCGCGTACCGTTGCCAGCCGTACGAAAAACCTATATCGGAAGCATTTCTTCAAGAAGGTGTACCCCGAGGTGCCTTCTCAGATATGACACTAGAATGTGCCTTCAGAGTTGAGATCAGTAGTAAAAGTGTTTACAGAAAAATATGCCCTTAAACATTATATAACATTCTTAAGGTTCTTATGTAAGGTAGGTGATGATGCCAGGGTAAATCATTCGCTATTTAAGGTTTTCCTCTTTTTCTGCTGTTTGTTGACCAGATGTTAGCAAATAATCTATCTTTTCATCAAGTAAGTAGTACCATGCGCGAAGCTTACTTGTCATAAGCAAATTTTAAATTGAAAAGTAATAGTTAAAAAATACACCAAGTGGAGCCTCTAACTATAGACGAACAAATGGTCTACAGAGTAAACAACTGAGCATCAGAAGGTGTTCAGTAAGGTATTTGGTAGCGTTAAGTTACTACTCGATTCCCCTTGAAACGAACCAACTCCTTTCCAAATATGATTTCTCCCACCGATACTAATCCGAGTTTGCAACCTGACTAGTCTGGTTCTGAGTCTTCTTGAGCGAGTGTACTGCGCGTGTTTTCGCGGTCGTATTTTACAATGAGTGGCCATGACAAAATAATTGATAACCCATTATACGCAGGAATGAGTTTAAAGGATCTATTGGAGACGGCAGATCTGTTCGACTTAGGATGGAAGGACCTGAAGGGATATGAAGGTAAGAATTAATCCCAGGCATAGGCCGAAATGTTTCTTGAAAACATTTAAATGACCGCCAGATTTTTTTTTTTTTTTGAAAACTGCAGAAATATATGTATCTGTATATCAAACATGATGTGTTATGTGAGACTTTGATGAGACAGTTGGGCTGAATGTATTTCAGGTTGATAGGCAGGTAAACCATGCAAGGAAAAAGATTTACCGGGAAAATACTTTGAATATACGTTTGTGAAGACGGCGTTGTCGTTGTAATGCAAAGCACTTGAGGATAGATATGAGCCAGTACTTCATGTTTTATATTAAACTATATAAATACAAAGCTGACATACAGGTATAAGGTTAAATTGATGGACGTAGGTGTAAAAATCACCATAACTACATAACTATTAATGATGTATAAATACACATTTGTGAAAAGTTTGTTTGATGGTATTTTGAATATTAAAAAAAGTGCCAAGGGACCATCAGTCTTGCTTCATTAGTGTAACGTACCCTACCCTATTTTACCTTAGTTAACCTAACATGGTCAGTCAGTTCATCATTTAGAATTCCCGAATGTTAGTAAAGCAAGTCTTGAAATATTATTTACCTGCGCGTTCTCCGGCATTTTGTCCATTTCAGCCAAGAATATTCGAGATTTGGTGTTCCAACAGTTGTGGAACACCCTCCTTGTACTGGAGAAATAGGTGATTAAAGATAGGTTCCGGTAATTAATGGTGATTCCATTAGGTAATGGCAAACACACGCCTAACTTGTATGAGTGTTATTGATAATTAGAATATTGACTGGCCAGCCATCTCTTACCCTAAGCCATCATGTGTTTCTCGAAGGATTATGTTGTCTACCTTTTTATAGCCATTGTGTTTGTATATATATATATATATATATATATATATATATATATATATATATATATTATATTTATATAAGGTTTTGTAGGTCATTTAGTTAACTTATTATTACTGTTATTGCTGCTTCCAGTGTATATTATCATTATTCATACAACGGTGTCTTGATGCTGTGGCTGTCCCAGCAAACCCCATAAACATTATGGACCCGGGTTCGTGCACCGGACAGGGCACAGGGATTATGTCCAACCCAAGGGTTTGAGGATAATATATATATATATATATATATATATATATATATATATATATATATATATATATATATATATGTGTGTGTGTGTGTGTGTGTGTGTGTGTGTGTGAGTAACGACTCCGCCTGCCGAAAGTCAAAGTATAAGTTAAGATTCACCAATTGCTAAGCTGTATCATTAAGAGTACAGTGGTGTCAAAGAACTTATGTCTCCAAAGAAGGCTACACTACCCTGCCACTGGAAATAGCGCAGCATTGAGATGCTGGAGCCTGTAGAAGGGTCTTGGGTAACACCGAGAAGCTATCATAGAAATTGAAAATGATATGCGTTGCTACATTAGGTTACACCGTGAGTGAAAAGTCACCTTTGGCAAGGCTGTAGCTTTGGAGGTTGTCACGTCAAGGAACTTTACATTCTAAAGGAGTCCCACATTTTCTAGGGAATTCAGAGGAGGATACTAAAGGTGGTACTGGAATTACGAGAGCCGAGTTTTAGCGAGAGGTTAGAAAACATTACTTTTGTGCTAAATGGAAGAGAGAAGAGTAAGGGGTTACTTAATCATAGCCATTAAGTTTTATACCATATTTATTGACGTTAACACTGAACAATTAGTTGTTCCAAAGATGCAAGGATGGAGCAACGACTAGCCATAAAATGAAGCTTATTAAGAGACTATATGGGAAAGATGTAATGCACAATTGTTGCGTACGAGTTGGGCATGACTGGATTACACTGAGGACTTTGTGTATGCTTGACAGCATACAGAAGTTTGAAAAGTTGTGTGATGGCGAAAGTTTTGAGGTTGGGTCCCAGTAGTTTAGAGAGCTCTCTCTTCGTACAGTACAAATATAGGTAAGTACATTATGTGCGGTAGAGAATGTTTTTGAATATGTTGGAGCAAACGTGTTTATTGGAATAAATATATATATATATATATATATATATATATATATATATATATATATATATACATATATATATGTATATATATCGAGCATAGCACAAGGAAGACGGAATTTGTGTGGTGGTGTTGGGGATTTAAAAGCTTTGTTATTTGTATGCACCTGATGTGGATAGTTTCTGTGAAACATGTAGTTATGCAATGCATGCATAGAAAAATTACAAATTATATAAAAAATCTGAATTACTGAATTGCTGTTACACCTTCATATATTTACATATTATTTCTGTACTTCTTTTTGCTCAACAACAACTTTTCCTGAAGTGTTTCAGCTTTATCCATGCGTAGCTACTATGTTGTGCAGTTATGTTCCTATCTTTTTATCACAGACGTGTTTTCTCAGTTCCTTTTTTTATTACTTTTTTTTTTAACGTGGCCGCCGTTATTATCATATCAATGATGATTATTATTTTCTGAACACGGCCGCCTTCCTGCTTATATAGCCTAGCAAAGTTTCTCTCTAATCTTTCGTAATATGGCCGCCTTCATGTCCGGATAGCCTAGCCCTTCCCTCCGTATTCCTTGTCTAACACGACTGCTTTCATTCCCGGATAGCCTAGCTGTGCAAGGTCATTTCCTTGCCTTTCTTGATATGTTGCCCTTCATGTTTCGATAACTTGGCTTTTCAAGGTCATTTCCTTATTTTTTCCTGATTCGTTGGTCTTCATGTTTCGATAGCTTAGCTTCCATATTTCGGCGTACCGTTTTTGTTGCCTATTATTGATTTAGTAGAGTTGCCAGACTGATGTAACGTATTCCTTATTATTAGATACGGTAAGTGAATGATTGTATTATGCACGTACTAAGGTACTGGAAGCGATTGGGTGGGGTAAGGGCAGGTGTGTTGGTTTGGGAAGTATATGGAAGGTTCATGAATTTAATTGATGTTTAATTACCACATAGTTTACTTCCTTTGATGTTTCTAGTGATAGATTGTGGTGCTAGCTCAATGCCTGGAATCTCCTTACTTAGAGAAGTTCTTATTTAGCAAAAGTTTTCTTTTTACTACATCGTGTCTATGCAATCGCAAGGTAGGCTGAATTTCATGAACCATAAATCTTGCAAATCTGGAGCATGTCTGTGCGTTTTTCGATCTAGCGAAATAGCTCTGTTTAGTTCTGTCTAGTCATTGATATTGATTCCAGTCTGTGTGGATAATGTCAAAAGGCCATTTGGAAGTGCAAGCATTCTCAGTCCGTTTATTTAACATTTTTCTCTAGAGATGTAGAAGATTCGTTATCTGTGATTTCTCTCCTCTTATCCCTGACTATCTCTGAAGTAGTTTCTCCTCTGTAATTACTAATTTATCTGCTTTCCTGTTGATATCATTTTGAAAATAGTGGTTGTCAGTGATAACGAGCCTGTATATGTACCTGTTTTATCAGTCGCCTTCCAAAAGAGATATACGACACTCGACATCTTCTAATCTTTTCGCGATCATTTTTCTTACATCGAATACTTGACGTGTGGTTAGTTGGATTGCTCCCTGTTAGTATTGGACTTCATCTCCACTTTCTACCGTCTGGCAGTAGGCAAAAGAATAGCAGTAGTGCCGCGCTAGGGAGAATTGATAGGGCGAAACGACAAAAGAATCGCAAAATCCCCAGGAAATTAAAGGAAATGAAAGTTCATAGTTAAAACATTTAAAAAAAGATTAAAATGACATTAACAGCTTCGTGAAATACCTCATCATTAACTTTGAGTCCTCGGTTACGGAGTTGCTGAGTAGGAGAAATAGTCATCTGAAAATGTCAAAATATTATGGATTGGAAAGATACGTTATTAAGAAGGTATTAATAGCCTAGAAGCCATTGATGTAATGGAGAGAAAAGATCGTATGAAAAAGGAAGGTAATAGAAATCAGAAAATGAAAATGGCCTAACAATTGATAATTGTAAACTAATAGATTTAAAGTAAAACGTTAATGAGTAAAGTAAAACGTTAATGAGTGGAAAAAGTCTAATTCCAGTGTATTTACAATAGGCTTGTATTGCCACTATAGAGGAGAAGGGAGAGAATTTGCGGAAAGAATGCCTGTATGCGCCTGCAGGCACGTCCAAAATTGAGTGCTTGCATGGTTGCAACTGCACAAAACCCCTTTTTTTTCTGGTCAAGCCAAGCGTCAAGCGAAGGCTGGCTTTGGTAGGCAAGTTTGGATCGGCGGAAGCCGTAACGTTATGGTTGCTTGGTGGACAGTAATTCTCCGGTCTGTGCTTGTGTCGACGTAAGAGTCAAGTCATCCACCAGCTCAACACTTGCAGCGGAACTGCAGTGAAAATTGCATGCATTACCCTTCTCTCTGGACCCGGAGGTAGTGTTTACGAAGCAGTGGTGCCTCTCCGGAGGTTGGTGGTGGTGTGAGCGAGCAACAAAACGCAAGTCGGCACACCCGATGGCCGGGACCCCGTGGAACGCTGCTGGTTGGCTGTGCTTGCTATTTATAGCCGTCCTCAGCAGCTGGGGCCCGCTCTGCTGGAGCCGCTGTCTGGTAGTAGCTTGCTGATCGTTAGGCAGGTGTGTTTTGACGTATGGAAGGCACAGACCTGGCTCTCACGGCCCGAACCATGATCTGTCGCCGTAGTGAGGAGGTAAGTTAAGACCCCGTGTGTCCTGACGGTGATATGTAAAGAGGTGTGTGTGTGCGATTCCGCCGTAATTTTGTAATCTTGTGTGACCGTCCCTCTGCTTGAGCCAGGGAGTGTGTGTGTCTGGGGGCGGCTTATCGTCCGTCGACGTGGCACACTAGTACATCTTGTTATTACGCAGTGACGCATCTCGGGCTCTGTCGATTTACCACGCATTACGAGCGGGGTTATGGATTCTGTAATGGCAAGTCCAGGGGTAAGAACTGGGTGAGTGATGGAGGTGCGGGTTGAAATTACGATGGAAAAAGGACTAGATGAAAGCGGTGGCCTTGGTATCGCTGGGTTGCCAAGCGGATCTCACGACACTTCTCGCACTTCGATATATATATATATATTTTTTTTTATTGTGAAACGTTAACCGCTTTGCCGCCTTCCTGGAAATCTTGAGTGGATGTTAAGATGCTGGTTTCTTATGTATACAAAAAAAAAGGGAGAAGTATTATTATCTCCGTAACGTATTATTGCTGTCGTGATTCAGTCATTTACATAGAACTAGAAATATGGCCGCCATCCTTGCTGCATACAGTAACTATTGCCTCGTATGTAATTCATCCCGAGAATTGAAAGATTATTTCTTGTGATTCGTAGAACTTAGAAAGACCAGTAAACATTGAGTACAGACTGGGAAATGAAGTACAAGAAGCTTTTAAAAGATTGTTATCTATGTGAATAGAAAATAACTCCTTTACTGTACGAGGAGGAATTTTACGTTTGTCGGGGCCCATCTCTTGGAACTTCTCCACTATCGCACACCTTTTTAAACTTCTTATATACATTTAAGAGCACAGTATTTCTTTACGTCCATTTTAGCAAGATGCTCGCTTGATTTCATGGTATGTCTCCTTGTTCTTTTCCTACATCAACTTTTTTGTGTGGGCATATTTAAGACTTCTGACCTTCCGTGTTCAAGTCAGATGTAATTGTGGTACAGACTGTGTGTCTAGACCTTCGCTTATTAGCTCCTTGTACTTCGTGATGACAGAAACTCGAGAAGCATTTTCATGTTTCGGATTTTTATGTACGATATGAACAGTTTGTTGGATATTTCCTTAACCCCAGTACTTGAAAGGTTTTCTGATACTTGCCTGTAGACAGATAGTTTCCTTAACGTGGGATTCTGGCAGCTTGTTTCCTTATATCACTTCTCTCATAACCTTTGCATCATCTACACACATACTCATGCTAGAGTCTACACCCTCTGGCAAGTTAGTCACATCAAGCAAGATTAGTAATGGTGACCTCACTTAATTTTTTTAAGAAGGCTTCTCTGACGTGGCGTTCTTTTGTTCCCTTCTACGAAGATATCATAATGCAGCAAGATGATGCAGTTGCGGAATGAACTTCTCTAATTATATCTTGCAGCCACGGTTTACCACGAACTACTATGTAACGAGCTTACATGGGCTACTACTGATATGAAATTGTCGTAAAGCAGTGTTGATTAATCGTGAAAATACTGTATGTTTTGATAGCCCAGTGTCACTCAGCGAAATGAGCTTAGGGCCTTATATACGGAAGTGCTTGTTGAAAATGTCTTTTGTTATACGCCGTTGTGAACCAAGATTTTCAAGTGACGTCAGAATGCCCGGACCAGTCAGGAGGGGGGGGGGGGGGTGGATCACAGCGCCCATTGAATTCGAAACCTGCCGAAGGGGTGGAAGTCACTTGACTTTGAACAGAGTCCCGCGAGAAACGTACACGTCGTGTGCTATACAAGGTGGCGGCCAGCATTCTCCTCCACCGTACAGGAGCGCAGCAGCTCTCTCTCTCTCTCTCTCTCTCTCTCTCTCTCTCTCTCTCTCTCTCTCTCTCTCTCTCTCTCTCTCTCTCTCTCCCCTGTTCACGAAATGACGCGACGCTGGGTTCGGAGACGCGTAGGGCCAACGCACTGGGTGGATACGTCGTGGAGTTAGGTACGAGACCGGCGGTCGACGGACGCCACGTTGCAGAGAGGCTGAGGAGGAGGAGGACGACCCGCCACACACAACCGCAGGAATATGTGTCTGCGGAGCCCTTGGGTCGCCTTGCGGTAGCCAGGCCAAGTTGACCGCTGGCTTGATCGAGATGCGGCTGTGCTCCAGAAACTAGGATCGAATGTAAACAGTGACCGAGGGACATTTTGGTATGTTTCCCCACGACGCCTCCTGGACCATCAGGAAGGCGTCGCCAAGGCAAAAAAAACGACATTGATTTGAGTACGCTCCCATGTTCTACCGTTAGGAAATCTTACCCCCCAACGGTTGGGTACTGCTTTAGAGGGGGGGAGGGGACCAACGGTGACCCGAGACCACGTGGCAACGGTGATGGACCATATACCACGTGGAACCATCGCTCAGATGGCCACCTCCATACGTCACACGTGGCCACCACATCGTAGCGGCTGTAAACACCGCGGCCGAGGCCAATTTTGACCTTCGACCTTCGAGATCCACTCAAGCTGCCCTGCGAGACGGGCTGAACCTACTCCAAATTATGTGAAACTTATTGTGAAAGTGTAATTAACGTCCATAAATTACCGTGATTATATTACTAATGACAGGAAAGCCGTGAAGTGGACTGATGTGACGCAGGGCACTCGTCAAAAGGGTAATATCGATTTCATCCCATAATTTTGAATACCCGGTAATTTTGAGCAGGTGTCTTGTAGGAGTAATTAAGCGAACTAGGAGTTCGAGTTGGTTTACCGACACCAGTGAAAGGCTGTGATTTCACCAGAATACTCGGGGAATTTATACTAAGATTACCATCGACTCGAGACATACGTACATTTTTATGTCCTTCAGTGAGAACCCACTTCATGTAAGTCTACTCGAATTTTGAAAGTGTGTGTGTGTGTGTTTAGATAATGATTTAATTCGTGCTAGGGTCTGGGGACATCTGAATTAGGTATTCGTGGAAAATTCCCTCAACTTAAAAACTTGTTTGACCCGACGAGAATAATTGATGCAAAATCACATACACGATGCGGCATACGTTGGGGTTAGAAAGGTGTCATGCAGCAGGCGGTAAGGCAGGGAAGTTTCATAATAATTTATAATGAGATGGGAAGGTGTCATACGGCTGACAGATAAGGTTAGATGACGTAAGAAATTGCAGTATTTGGATGTGTCTTCTAACGGTGTTGTAATATATATATATATATATATATATATATATATATATATATATATATATATATATATATATATATATATGTTATTTTTCAGTGAATGTGCGTGTTCATTTGCAATATATATATATATATATATATATATATATATATATATATATATATATATATATATACATGCAGTTGGTTTATAAATGTAATTGTTCTTGCTATGTTAAGGAATTTTAGGGAATTAAAACCTGGAAATATTTTGTCTTTACCGTCATTGTTCCTTGATTTCAGCTCTTGACAGGATTTTTGTAATGACAAATATTTCATGTGTTTTAAGACCTAACATCTTCAGTGTCTTCATTTTGGCCTTTTGATAATATCTACGTGTTATCTATTAGTTTTGGTCAGTTGTTCAGCTGTCGTTAACCGTTAGTTTTTGGTTAATTTTTCAGCTCTTGTGTCATTAACCATTAGTTTTGGTAATTTGTTCAGCTCTGTGTCGTTAACCATTAGTTTTGGTCATGTTTAGCTCAGTGTCGTTAACCATTAGTTTTGGTCATTTGTTCAGCTCTGTGTCGTTAACCATAAGTTTTGGTCAATTATTCTTCTGTCGTTAACTATTAGTTTTGGTCAGTTGTTCAACTCTGTGTCGTTAACCATTAGTTTTGGTCAAGTTTAGCTGTGTCGTTAACCATTAGTTTTGGTCATGTTTAGCTGTGTCGTTAACCATTAGTTTTGGTCATGTTTAGCTGTGTCGTTAACCATTAGTTTTGGTCATGTTTAGCTCTGTGTCGTTAACCATTAGTTTTGGTCATTTGTTCGGCTCTTGTGTTTTTGAGTGGTTAGTTCAGCCAGTTTTATCACTTTCGCAAGTCGAATAAGTTGTCATTTATTCACTGCATATCTTTCAACCCTTGATTTTGGCCATTTATTTTAGTTTACTTCTGTTAACCTTTAATTGAGGCCATTTATTCAGCTCTGCTTGTCGTTGTAACCTTTCCCTTCGGCGTTGTTAAATGATGTGAATCAGTCTTATGCGTGCATCAAGTCAGGTTTTCATTTCGTGCGCGTTTATTGGTACGTCAAATTTCGTTAAGTAAAGTCAGTCATGAATTTGTGGTATCGTTGAGTAAAGTTAGTTATGAATGTGTAGTACCGTTAAGTAAAGTCAGTCGTGAATATGTAGTTTTATTAAGTAAAGTCAGTCATAAACATATAGTATCGTTAAGTCCTTCCTGAATTTGTAGGATCGTCAAGTAAAGTCCGTCGCGAATTTGCAGTATCGTTAAGTAAAGTCCGTCGTGACTTGGTTAGGATCGAACAAAGTCTGGCTGAGAAGAGAGCAGAGCGTTATGTAAAGTCATTCTTGGATCCTGGCATATGCTGTTACGTAAAGTCTGTTTTGTTACGAGTATTCCCACTTTGAGGAAAGTCATTTCTATTTTCGTTTTTTAGAGATAGTGAACATTGTTACGCAATGTAGTTACGCTTTATACGGAACGTTTGCTTGAGGTACGAACAATCCGTTAATACGAAAATCCATTTTAAACGCGAGGGGTCTAGTTACGTAAAGTCGGGCCAAAGAGATCCCCTATGTTTCTTTTTCAAATTTCTTTTGTTAAATCCGGCTTGCATTCGGGTACATCTGCAATCACCGCGTCGGTTGGGGGGGGGGGGGGGGGCGCAGTTCTTACTAGTAGTTGGTAACTTGACCGCTTCGATATGTGTGGCGCTGTTTACGTAACGAAGTTTTAGAACGATGGAGGTCTGGTGTATGCATTTACGGTACGCATCTGTTGCTGGCGTGGTCCGGTGTGGTCTGGGAAGTCGGGATTTTGGTTCGCTGTTAAGAGTCTTACTCTGTTATTGTGAATGGAAATTCCTTTTGTTCGCCAGTGTTGTGACCTCCCGAAGTCTTTGTTCCCTGGTCTTGTACAGAATTACCTAAGTTTTTGTTCGCCAGTGGTATGGCATCAAGAAGTTTTTGTTCGCCGGGGTTGTGAATTCCCGAAGTTTTTGTTTGCCGGTATTGTGATGTGTACAGTTTTTATTTTCGCCAGTATTGTGAGTTACCGAAGCTTTGTTGCTAGTAGGATGAATTCCCGGAGTTTTTGTACACTACCTTTGTGAGCTAAGTTTTTGTTCTCCAGTATGGTTAGTTATCCAAGTTTTTGTTCTCCAACGTAATAAGTTCCCGAAGTTTTTGTTTGCCAGTATTGCGAAATACTGTTTTTTTTTTTTTTTTCTTGGCGTACATTCCTAACAGCTTACCTCTTTTGCAAGACCCGAATTGTCGAAAGCTTTAGATTTGCCTAAATTTTTGTGCACGCTGGAGAACGTGAGAGAATGAGAAGAGACGGTGTATATAAGAATGGCTTGGGAGGCTTTTTTGGGTTCAGCCCGTGGGATGGGTTCGCATTGTGTCGGGCGGAATGAGCACTTAAATCCCAAACTCTGGGCGCATTGCATTCGTAGTGTACATTTCCCGCGACACCCACATTTGATAAGATACATGGCGTTGGTTTGAATGGGGCTGTTGATAAAGGAAGAAGATGGAAGCCTCGGTGATTATGATATATTTCAAGAGTTCATTTTCCGGTTTATTTACGTATATGACGAGGTGGAATTGCGGTGGCCATATATATATGTTGTGTTGGTGTTTGAGTAAGAGTTCATGGTGTGTGTGTGTATGGTGCTAGGGCACGCTTTCCATCCCCGTATAGCGTAGTGGGAGTGCGTACATCCAGAGACTTGTCATTATGTAGCGATCGTGCACTGGTATGTTGTGGGGTGTTGCCACCCTGCTTGTGTCCTGCTGTCCTCTCTGAACACAATATAGGGTCGTGCCGTCATGCTCTAGGGTCGTACCATCGTGTGCTCGAGGGTCGTACAATCGTGTGCTTCTAGGGTCGTACCATCGTGTGCTCGAGGGTCGTACAATCGTGTGCCCGAGGGTCGTACAATCGTGTGCTCGAGGGTCGTACCATCGTGTGCTCTAGGGGCGTACCATCGTGTGCCCGAGGGTCGTACAATCGTGTGCTCGAGGGTCGTACCATCGTGTGCTCTAGGGTCGTACCGTCGTGCTCGAGGGTCGTACCGTCGTACTCAAGGATCGAACTCTTGTTCTTAAGGTGTCGCTCCTTCGTTCTCAAGGATCGTACTGGCGTGAAAAGACCCGGGACATTGTACGTAAGAATGGAAACTGACGCACCGAGAGCTGTCTGTCTGTCTTTGTCCCGTGTGTGTGTGTGTGTGTGTGTGTGTGTGTGTGTGTGGGGCCGCTCCCGATCTTGAACACACCTCTCCCCACCTCCTACCCACTTATATAAGTGTGTTGCTATCTCCCACCTTCACTCCTCCTTAGGGGGGGAGGGTAGTGGAGGAGGAAGGGGGGGGGATGGATTTTATAAGTGGTCCTGCATCTCACCTGGATTTTAAATCTCTTGTTGTGTTTTTGTTCGTGTGAATCCGGGTTGTGGTGATGAGGGGGTTGTTGCACGGCCGGCGTGCGTGAGTGTATCTTTATATTGGCAGTGACGATTAGTCTGTCCGCTTGTCATTTTTTTTCTTTTTCTTTTTTTTTTGTAGATGGGGCGTGGATGATGAGGTACAGAGGTCATCTCTGTGCTTTGGCGGGAGATTGTGTGTGTGTGTGTGTGAAGGGGGGGTAACAACACACACACACACACACACACACACACCCAAGGCAACTGGTAATGAGTGTGTTGAGGGGGGGAGGAGGAAGTGCGTCACTCACGTATCGGCTGAATGAGCAGGTCTCTCGTATTGTGGTGTATGTGTGAGTGAGTGAGGGGAGGGGAGGGTTGGGACGGGTGGGTCGGGGGGTGTGTGCCGGTGAAACTTGGGGTGCGTTGACGTAACGCACTCTTACGTAAGGCAGACTCGCCACTCCGGGGGTATGAAGGCGAACACACCGCCAAGCCACCAGCCATAGAGCCTTCTGTGAAATATACGTGATCGCTAGAGGTCGGGGGAGACCAGGGAACAGACCAACTGTTGGGGAGACTAGGGAACGGACCAACTGTGGGGGAGACTAGGGAACGGACTGACTGTGGGTATGACTAGGGAACGGACCAACCATGGGGAGACGGGAACGGACCAACTGTGGGGGAGACTAAGAAACGGACCAACTGTGGGGGAGACTAGGGAACGGACCAACTGTTGGGAAGACTAGGGAACGGACCAACTGTTGGGGAGACTAGGGAACGGACCAACTGTAGGGGAGACTAGGGAAAGGACCAACTGTAGGGGAGACTAGGGAACGGACACCCTGTTGGGAGACTAGGGAACGGACCAACTGTGGGGGATACTAGGGAACGGACCAACTGTAGGGGTGAATATGGAACGGACCAACTGTAGGGGAGACTAGGGAACGGACCAACTGTAGGGGAGACTAGGGAACGGACCAACTGTAGGGGTGACTATGGAACGGACCAACTGTAGGGGAGACTAGGGAACGGACCAACTGTAGGGGAGACGAGGGAACGGACCAACTGTGGGGGGAGACTTGGGAACGGACCAACTGTTGGGGAGACTAGGGAACGGACCAACTGTTGGGGTGACTAGGGAACGGACCAACTGTTGGGGAGACTAGGGAACGGACCAACTGTGGGTATGACTAGGGAACGGACCAACTGTGGGTATGACTAGGGAACGGACCAACTTTAGCGATGTTGATGCCTTTTTTTCAGTGTGTGTGTGTGTGTGTGTGTGTGTGTGTGCATACTCTCCAGCTGTGCCCGCCTTCATCAAGTGCTGGGGTTCGAATGAGCGTCCGCTACGCTTCGAGTTGAAGGTGTCGTCGTCTGATGGGTCGGGTGTGGTAGGGTAAGGCGGCCGTTCGCTTGATGGGTAGTGGGGAGATTGACTTGCTCCCTCCCTCGTTCATCTCCCATGAACTGCGGGTCCGGAAGTGGTATACACACAGAGACCGTAAAGCATCACATGTATTTTATATGTATGATGTTCACCACCCCCTTCCCCTATGTGTACTGTATTTCAAGCCTGCAGGAGGGTGTGTTATACAAGCGTGTGGTCGTCCAACCCAGGGTGTGGGAATGTGTGTGTGTGTGTGTGTGAACTGTGGTCGCCGTTCCTTTGGTTGGTGTGAGGTGGCAGTGGTAGGGAGAGGGTACCTCAGTAATGCGGTGCGGTGCGGTACAGTACGGCAGGGTACGGTGCGGTACAATACGTTACGGTACGTTACGTTACGGTGCCCTCCCCCCAGTAGTCGTGCAGGTGTTAAAGTTGCCCTGACTTCAGGGTGGGAGGAATCAATAAGGGGTTAACAGGTGAGAAGCTACACCCCTTTTTTTAGGGTCGAGGGTGTCACGGGAATGGGGGTGTGTGGGTGGATGGGGGATGGGAGAGGTGGGTGTGGGGGCCTTTTACGTAATGGTTTAGGGTGGTCAGGGAGTAGTGTGTGGTGGGGGGGGTTGAGGGTGTGTGGGGGGGACGCCGTGCCAGGTTGTTATTGATTCCTGCGCTGGGGACCTGAAAGGCTAATCCCACTCACCCTATATACACCAGGAGAGGAACCTTAGAGGGAGGGAGGGGTGAGGTTGAGTGAGGGAGGTCAGTCAGTGAGTGGTGGGAAAACGACCCAGCTGACCTCCCCCCCCCTCCCTCCCCCCTTGAGATTAGGCTCCTTTGGTTTCATTGAGTGCCACACGTATTCGAGGAAGAGAGAGAGAGAGAGAGAGAGAGAGAGACAGAGAGAGAGAGAGAGAGAGAGAGAGAGAGAGAGAGAGAGAGAGAACGTCATGTCATCTCCTCCTCCTGAGGTGAGTCCTTCCCCGGGTAGGGGAAGAGGTTCGCGTGTGAGGGAATTACAGTCATTGGGACTTCTTACTCCAGGTCGGGGGTCTGGGCAGGGCGTTAATCTTCCCGTCATTTCGATTTTGAGAGTTTTATAACGTCTGTGAATTATCCCCCCCCCCTCACACACCCCACCCTCACCCCCTTCCCAGCCCTTCCCCTTGTGCGTGGAGACGGGAGTGTTTTTGTGCGTCATGCGATGTTATAAGAGGGATGAGTTGCATGCATGCGTGCGTGTGTGTGTGTGTGTGTGTGTGTGTGTTAGCCAGATACGACGCAGATGCGGGCGGCGGCCACAGTTGGGTGGGTGGCGAGAGGGCGTCGGGCTAGCGAGAGGAAGGTTGCACAACTGACCCGTACCACCTCCTGCTTGCCTGGCCTGGCCTCCTCCTCCTCCTCCTCCTCCACCATGCTCACCAGCCATTCCACCTCTCCACCTGCTGCCTGCCTGCTTGGCCTGACCTCCACCACACTCAGTCCACCTCTCCTCTTACTCTTTGCTTAGCCCTCATCACATTCGCTACCTATCCTCTTCTGCTGCTGCTCGTCTATCCTCCGCACCACAGTGGCTGTCCACACTCCCCGTCCAATCGTCTCCATCGACCTCTCCATCCCCTTAAAAAGTACCGTTCTTCCTCAGGTTCATGAGGATGCACGTTTCTTTTTAGTGTGGAGGTGAGCATTAGCCTAGAAAACAGATCCGGTTAGTTGGACCCTCTGTATTTGGACTGCCAGAGAGCATTTGACACCGTGTTTGGACTGTCTGAAAGCATTTGATGCTGATTTTGTATTTGAACTGCTTGAAAAACGTTTGGCACTGCGTATTTGGAGTGTCTTAAAGGATCTGAGAGTGTGCATTTGGACCTTCCGAAAGCACTTGTAACTGGCTGTGTATTTGGACTGCCTAAGGGAGTTTGTCACAGTGTATTTGGGCTGCCTGAAGCGTTTGACATTGTATTTGGACTGCCTGAAAGTATTTGACTGTATTTGGACTGCCTGAAAGCGTCTGACCCTGAACTCCACAGATGATTAATGAAAGTAATCAGACGTATGGGGTATATGCAGAGGGTAAACTCGATTTGGTGGATTAAAAGAAATTGAAAATGAAGGGGAGCGGAGAACATATCCCCTAATGGTGTCCTGCAGGACAGAATCTTGGGACCGCTGGTGTTTCTGATCTATTATGATAAGTCACGAGGACTCGAGTCATACTTAGGCATGTTTGCTGTTGATGCCGAACTCGTGAGAGACACAAGGGGTAATCTGGATTACCACAACCTACCATCAGACCTACAGAGAGAGAGAGAGAGAGAGAGAGAGAGAGAGAGAGAGAGAGGGAGAGGCCACTCATATTGCCAGCGAAATTATACTCAATTGCAAAAGTGTGGTTGAGAACAGCGAATTAAGGCCAAACTATGATTAACATTTCGCGAGGGACGGCATGGCAAGAACCATCTGACTGACTCGGGCAGGAATGACAACCCCAGAATTGTCACACAGATAACTTCAGTTAAGTAATTTGGAAAGGATGGTATTGGATCATATTATCGTCAGTGTCGAAATTACCTTTCAAGTCCAGAGATAGATTAAGGCGTAGGTCAAAGATCCATAGTAAGTGCATTTGTCACCATTTCCTGTTTCACCACATCCATCCACCTCTGTTGAGGAGGGACGCAGGTGTGTTAGGGAACGTCCAGCGACTAATAGCTCTTTAAGATACGTGCGAAGCAAAGCCTTTCTGGCGCAGGTAGAAGGCAGCGACCATAAACATGCCCGCAGTGGCCCAGAGAAGCCCGGGAAATCGCAACTTTCGCCTCCACCTTATGGAACTAACCTGACCTTGTCGGTATGAAGCTGAGGCGTCTGGAGAGAGAGAGAGAGAGAGAGAGAGAGAGAGAGAGAGAGAGAGAGAGAGAGAATGATGAAGTCTGCGACCGAGAAGGAGGGAAAGAAAAACGTTGGTAGGCACACATGATGAAGTAATACACACACAGACTTGTTCTTTGATCGCTTTGAAGCACTTTGATAAATGGTATTTGTACATACTCGTTGTCAAGAGAGAGAGAGAGAGAGTGTGTGTGTGTGTGTGTGTGTGTGTGTGTGACTTCGAGTGTCCGGAGACCTTTAGTCCGTCAAAGTTTCATCACCGTGTACGCATCAGAGCGGACTGTGCTGGTAGGCAATCCGTCTCGGAGAGCGAGTGTCTCTGCGTTTCCCTGGCTCACTTCGCGAGTAAAAAGTCGAGGTGTTGAAGTGGCATCGCCGCGAAAGAAGATGGCTTGTGCAAGTGATGCTCTCCAGCAGGAAATAAGCTGCAAGAATCTGTGTACCAGACTTTGGAGTTGATATCATCCCTTGATTGTCCAGAGTCCCGCCGTAGGGCATTAAATAAGACAAACTGTCTGCTGCCAGATATTAGGATAGTGTTATCTATATGGCTATAGAAATACACAGCAAGATGTTTAAATCCTAGATCATGGTCGTCGCATTTAGGGAAGCACAAAGAACCAGTAGAGAAGGTACAGAGGAGGTACAGAGCTGAGTTACATGGAAAGTTAGGTGCTTTGATTTGGGCTTTGATTTTTGTAATACCAGTATGTTGAAGTCAGCAGTGAACAGTTCTTCGAAAGATACGAGGATAGAACAACCAGAAGTCATAACATAAGATCAATAGAGTTTCGAGAGAAGATGTAGAGGATTGCATTCATAGGATGAAAGTGGTGAACGCGGACTGCAAACGAGTTTTAAAAAGAGTTGTGAGTGATAAGAGTTCAAGGGATGGGGCCCCACGAGTGTAGAGCTCCCTTCTCGTATGCTACAGAAAAAGTGTATAATTACACTTAACACACGGCATTTATTTATTATGACAGCATTTATTTCATCTTTTACCGTGGGCCAGACCGTCCAGATCAATATTTCCGGACGTCTTTGCCAGAATCGCATTGCTCGAATATCACCTTACCTGCGTGAGGGTGTGGCATCCAAACCTATGGATATATAGGGCCGCCAAGGTGTAAGTGTGGGGGGGAGGGAACGCAAGTTGGCAATATTGATGATAGGTTGGCAACACCCATCACCACCGTTGCCAACAGACCAGTGTGATACCGCCTCACGTGATCGCCACCGGTGGTCCAGTTTAAATTCATCGAGAGAGAGAGAGAGAGAGAGAGAGAGAGAGAGAGAGAGAGAGAGAGAGAGAGAGAGAGAGAGAGAGAGAGAGAGAGAGAGAATATGCTCTTTATGAAATAAGTATCATCAAATACAACCTGTGCTGAAATTGATATTAGCCACTTGGATCATATTCTTGAGTAGTGGAAGTGATTATTGCGCTTGAATGGCTTCGAAATTGGTGCGTTTATTTTTGTCATGAAGTGAATGGTATTGGTTCGGTCGTATGCATCATGTTTACCTAACTTTAATTATCATGTCATGCAGTTTCAGTATCATTATACCTATCATTAATATACCTATCATTATACCTTAATGTGTGTGTCATGTCACTTGGCTGTGTGCGTCATGTCACCTGGTTGGATGCGTCATGTCAGTTGACCGTGTGTCATGTCACTTGGGTGTATGTATCTTTGTCATGTATACCACCGAAGCTTGTAGAATGCTAAGCATTGCAGTTGATGTGTGTGTGTGTGTGTGTGTGTGTGTGTGTGTGTGTGTGTGTGTAGTTTTGTAAACATGTTATTTGCAATTTACAGATTGCGAAATTAGTTTAATGAAAAAAAGTAGAGTTTATAAGTGTCTCATTCATCAGTATATTATATATCTATTATACGGTTATGATGGACGAAATCAACTCTTGACCGTTAAAGTCTGTTTCGCATGGTTTAAAAAATTCTGTGTAACGCACATTCGTTGTTGCGTATAGAAAAGCGTAAAACGTAGCAAGCAACGTAATGTGAAGACTGTCGAGTGATGGGGGCACACAGGTTCGAGCTGTCCCTTACTTGGGGACGACAAGTTTAGGGTGGATGGGGCATAAAAAGAAAATGGGGGAAAAAAAGGAAATTTGTGAGCATGAGTGTTGGAACAGGACGCTTGGGAGATTGCCACGTAGGATGGCTGGGTTGAAACAGCTCTTCGCCTCCTGTTTCATTGTTTCATTGGCGACATCAGTTCTTAGAGGAACCGTTTTGAAAGGGAAACTATCTTGAATGATAGTTTGATTCACCTGCTCAGTGTATGGAAGTGCTGACTTTGTATTGACTATTTTTTTTTCTATTGCGTTATCGAAGATATTTCAATACAAATAGCTGGCATGAAGCCGGATTAGCAAGTATAGTTTATGATAAATAGCTGTTGTTATAGGTTGTTTGTAGATGGCGTAATAGGGATGGGTAATTTGCGTGTCAGGTTAGTCGATGGTATGTTGTATTAACAGATGCTGATACAACTTTAATTCCTCGTATGATTTGCTCTTATTCTCGTATGGCTCAGCTGGTATTATGTTATGAAACATGTAGGTATGAGAGCTCCTATGATATGGTGTTGAAGAGGTAATATCATGCATTGTTTATATTTATAAGGTAGGGTGATGTGGTACCATAGCCAAGCGGGCAATGAAGTGGACATCGAACACAGAATAAGTCGGACAGACAGAACCCTCCCTATGGTCGTTAACCCCTTGTTCACATGACCCTGAAGCACGCCGGTACGACCCTTGAGCACGGCGATACGATCCTTAAAGGTATAATAGCCCGACCATTGAACTGAACCCAGGACCCATCATTGTGGTTGAGACGGTCAGCAATTTCTTCCCTCCGCATGGCCATAGTAGTAGTACCATTGCCCTCTCTAACACAAGGTTGCTTGTTACCTTTACCTGCTTCTAAAAAGTTATTTTTTTTTTTTTACAGATGATATTGATTGATATAGAGTCACATTATTCCATTTGGGGGTCTGACTGTTTTATACCAGGTTGCGTAACCGTAACATAGGCGAAGGGGTCTTGCTGCTTAACATTTAAACGCTCTGCTGGGCTTGGGAGACGTTATTTGAAGAGTCAGTACCAGACGCACCGTCTCTCTCGGTGTGTGTGTGTGTGTGTGTGTGTGTGTGTGTGTGTGTGTGTGTGTGTGTGTGGAGGTTTTGGAGGGATTGGGTCGCTTTGGAGTGTGTGTGTGTGTGTGTGTGTGTGTGTGTGTGTTGGGTATATTTCTAGGATGGGACGGGTTGGGTACACCTGGCCCCTTGAGAGAGTTGCCGGGCATGTCCTTAACTCTTATTAGTCCTCTTCTTTCTTTTTTTTTTTCTTAACTTTCCTTCGCCTGGAGTGTCGGGTGTAGGGGGGATACTGTACACCGATTATGTGGCTTATGATTTTCCTGATTTTTGGGGACTGAGAATTGTGTTTCGCCTCTCGTTTTGTGTAGGAGTGACGGTGCGTTAAATGTGTTGACCTAATGAGAGTCGCACGAAGGTACTTATATATATATATATATATATATATATATATATATATATATATATATATATATATTTCCCGCGATAGCGAGGAAGCGTTAAGAACAGAGGACTGGGCCTTTGAGGGAATATCCTCACCTGGCCCCCTTCTCTGTTCCTTCTTTTGGAAAATTAAGAAAAAAAAACAAGAGGGGAGGATTTCCAGCCCTCCGCTCCCTCCCCTTTTAGTCGCCTTCTACGACACGCAGGGAATACGTGGGAAGTATTCTTTCTCCCCTATCCCCAGGGATAAGGAAGTTCAGGCGAACCCTCCCCCCCCCCCTACACACACACACACACACACACACACACACACACACACACACACACACACACACAGAGCAGACTAGAGCCGGAGACGCATATCGTATCTATATAACGTTTAGAAAATGGGAGTTCGAAAAATATACAGGATTACATAAATCACAGACTTTTAAAAAAGAATAGAAAAAAATAATCCGTGGGTGGGGGAAATTAGCGAAGTGTCTGTACATCACAAAGATTAAAAAAATGAATTTGTGGGTGACGGTTGTCGGGGGGGGGGGGGGGAGAGCAAAAAAAAAACAAAAAAAAAACGATGCGGATTAAAATAGTACCGTAAGAGTGAGGGAGATGGGGAGTCAAGCGGCCATTGCTACAGTAGCGGGCGGGTTATGTAAACACACTCCCTCCCTCCCTCCCTCCCTCCCTCGCCTCCCGCCCTGCCATCTCCTGCACCCCACCACCTCCTGGGGCTCCTTCCCCCCCCCCCCCCCTCCCTTGCTGGTACGGGAGAAATAACGACGGAACAGTTCCGTAATCCTGATCTTGTGAGAGGCTAGGGCGAGGGTTCTGTTGTTCAGTGTGTAGTGGCAAGAGGGGAGGAGGGGTCGTAAGTGGTGCACTGGTATGTTTCTCTTTGCTGCAGTGGCGGCGGCGGGTTTAGAAGAGAGATGAATTAACGTGTTATTGTTGACTGTTCGATGTGTGACGTTGTGGGTGTTTCCCTTGGAAGGGCGTTGTTACCAGTAGGGGGTTTACACGGCTCGTCCCGTCCCGTGTACCGAAGTGTATACGGCTCGAAGCCATTGTGCGAGTGCTTGGATAAGGGGTCGTGCAAGTTGTTTGGGTAATTATGATAATGATGCGGTTTGTTCATTGTTTTTTTTTTCGCTGAACCGGTAATTAAACGTCAGCAAACAACATAGTCTTTATTAGACGAAGGTCATGGCTGTACAGATGTTGTACTGGTATTGGGAGAGTGTGGGAGAGGGAGGTCACTATTTGCATAAAGGCAGACCTTTCCCTCCCCGTGTTCCTGGCCCTTCCTTCCCCCCCCACCTTTCCTCACCAGTCTTCTCCCCCTCCTCCCTCCTCTTCTTCTCCCCCCTCCCCACATCGTCGGGCGAGATCAAAGCATGGCGAGGCCCTTGTATAATGGACTGATGAATTACGTAAAGCTCTTCCCGAAGGAATTGTTACGAGGGGAGAGGCCAGCAGACCCCCGCCGGATACCTACAGCAGACCCCCGCACTGCTTTGCTTCACCACCACCACCGCCGCCTTCGGGTCTACCACACAGCCTCGTGCACCCACCCACACAAGTGTTATGACCAGCCTACCTATTTCTGAATCACAGTGGAAGGGCGGATTGCACTCGGTGGGGAGACGGGGCTCCTCCCTCTCCGTGAATTGCTTCCTGATTCCCAGGTTGGTCGGGCGCGATTTTTGGCTTACGAACGACAGTTGGGTCGTTAGAGGGCGCGAGCGCCAACGGACAACCACCATTCGATGAATCGGAAACGCTTTTAAACGATTCTGTCCACACGCTCTCACGGATTGCATCTCCTTCAGACGCAACGCTCGTCAAACATCAGTTTATCTAGCGAAAATTTCATACGAATACAGATACCGATATATATATATATATATATATATATATATATATATATATATATATATATATATATATATATATATATATATATTTACACTACCGCTGAAATCCGTTGATGTGATATGCACAAAAAGAAACAACGTTTTAAACCTCCGGACCTCAAGACCCTTCATTGCCTTGCCTGCTGTCATCACAGACACCTAGGAATGCACCGTAGAGTAGGTTAAGAGTGTCGTGGGTAAGCACCTACAAGGTGTACCAGACCAGCCAAGCTGTAGGGAGGTGGTGTTAAATGGGCCTGGGGACTGCGGCTTCCAACAGCTTGGTCGACCAGACGACCCAGCTCAACAGCTGTGAGGGTGGACATCACCCCACAGTCAACGTGTGGCCCTCTGTCATGGCATATATAAGCCTCTAGTCATAGTTTAAAGTTCAGTCGGACCTGGCGGTACTCACAGTCTGAGTATTTTGAGTGTGTTTTTTGAGCATACAGACGTCGCGTGTGGTTGAAGTGGGTCTTGTCTCGAAGCTCCTAATCTCACTTGGGTTCATACGACTCCAGGATTACATCATTAGCCTCGGCGTTATCTTGGGTGATAAGCTGGTGGTGTGTTGTGGATTAAGTCCCCCGCGTGTGATCGGCCAGACTTGGATCGTAATGGACATCAGTGTATCTTGGGGTTAGGGGCCTTCTTTACATTTGTAAGGGTCGGGTCAATGGTCAAGACATCGTGTCCAGGGGTCGTACCGTCGTTTTCAATGGTCGTATCGATGCGCTTGGGTCGCACTGACGTGCTCTGGTCATATCGTCGTGCTCTGGTCGTATCGTCGCGCTTGGGTCGTACTGACGTGCTCTGGTCGTATCGTCGTGCTTGGGTCGCACTGACGTGCTCTGGTCGTATCGTCGTGCTTGGGTCGTACTGACGCGCACTGGTCGTACAGTCGTGCCTGATGGTCGTACCGTCGTGCTCAGGGGGGGGGGGTCAAACTTGTAACTGGTTGGTTTTGAATAGATTACGAGAGAGAATCGATTTACTGTATAGATTACAGTATTCGATTCTGTTCGTGTATGTACGCCAGCCTGTTAAACTTGCCCCTCCAGACTCAGTGGTAGGCGTATGTATATACCTAATTTGCATAGTGGTAGGCGTATGTATGTCCCTAATGTGCATACATCGTTGTGGATTATATTACTTGAGCTCAGTAAAGGACGTAGTTATGTAGACGTCGTGGAAGCTGAGAACTTGTCAACACTTCAGGGCTTTTGCAGGTATGCAACATGGTGAGGTTGACTGCAATGTCATCTCGGTGACTCATGTTTGCCTGGGTAAAAAGGTAGATGGTTTAGGTGGGTCAAAAGTGTCGACTGGTTGTCTCCATTAGGCAGTAGGGCTGCTGCTGCCAGCAGCTCGGTCGACCGGCGGCGACCCAAACCAACAGACAGCATTATGGACCCAGTGCGAAGACTTCACCAGGTTGTCTCGTTTATATTTGAGCTGAACCAGGTGGACGGCTGGTGATCTGGAAGGTTTGACTGGAACCAAGTGGACGGCTGGTGATCTGGAAGGTTTGACTGGAACCAGGTGGACGGCTGGTGATCTGGAAGGTTTGACTGGAACCAGGTGGACGGCTGGTGATCTGGAAGGTTTGACTGGAACCAGGTGGACGGCTGGTGATCTGGAAGGTCTAACTGGAACCAAGTGGACGGCTGGTGATCTGGAAGGTCTGACTGCCACAGGGATGACACATATCCCCGTTGTGTGTGGTGCCACGTTGATGTGCCGTGGTGACGACTCTCTATCAGCCATAAAGGACACAAGGGAGGTGAATATCCCGAAGTATATTCTGAGAATACTGAAATATCGCTCGGTGTTGGGCGCCTTGTGAACTGTTAACACGGGCAGATGTGTGATGGTTTATCCCCTCCCACATCATGTAGCCTCGTCGATTATACATGACTGATAATAGAGAGAGAGACACACACACACACGCCACTCTAAGAACCAGTCTCTTCGTGTTGGCGCTCTCCCAGTGTTCGTTTTCACCCCGCGGGGTCTTAGGGGGCGCCCCTTGGGGGAGGGGGAGAACCTTCGACTTTGGGGAAATTCACCATCGTCTCCCAGAAGGTTTAGACAATGGGATGATAGAACAATGTCATACTGTGTAGTGAAGATCACGTGTCGACACAACCCTGTTCCCCAGAAGGGAAGATCCCTAGGTGTTGTTGTGTCATTACGTCATGCAATTATGTGGCATTACTTGATGATCTTCCTTGACAGGATAACTTTGTTTAGTTGCCGTAGGTATTAATGTCAGGTGGTATTATTGTAGATGTAGATAATACTTCTAGATAGAGATACTAGATATGGCACTGCGAGATCTCTTAGTTTGATAGGATAATGGTTCTAGACGCACTTACCAGAAGACTACTGGTATATAGTGCAACTAGTTATTGTGCTGTTAGATTTTAAGAACGATTTGTTTCTATAAGATTTCTTTTCTTTTTTTTTTTTTTTAGGTAATCAACATCAGTGATTGTTACGTCTTTTTCTTCTTCAGTTTCACATTGGTAGATTTGAGGATCGAGACTAGCCATGAAGAGCGTTGTGTAGATAGAGTTAGGGGGGGAGATGAGGTCGAACCTGGGGACCCCCTTTAGGGAATACAACAACGAAATCGCCTGCGCGCGCCTCTGGTCGGCGGTGGAGGTGTATTAAAGAGAGCCGAAAACGGGCCCGCGTGGTCTATGTCTGGCTTCGAACACACACACACACACACACCCGGGGGGAGATAGGGAGAGAGAGAGTTGCGCGGCGGAAGGTCCTCGCCGTAGTTGGGCATAGAGAGAGAGAGAGAGAGAGAGAGAGAGAGAGAGAGAGAGAGAGAGAGAGACGGAGGGAGGGAGCGAGCGTACAGCATTTTTATGTTTTTTTAGGGACGTGTCCTCGTATTCAGTCACTGACACACTCGTTGCGATTCCACCTTTGTTTTTTTTTTCTTTTTTTTTTTTTTGAAATGCGTTGATGATATTGCCTGGGGTGTAGGAGATAACGCCTGGTGGGTCTCCTGTGCTCCTGGCCTTGACGGAGTCGTGCACGTTCCCGTGGAGGGAGGCAGATGCTCGGTTAGGCCTACCCTCCCACTGGTCACGACGGCACGACCCTTGAGAACGGTGGTTCGAGTCTCGAACACGACGGTGCGGCCCTTGAGCACGACAGTACGAGTCTCGAACACGACGGTACGACCCTTGAGCACGACTGAACGAGTCTCGAACACGACGCTACGACCCTTGAGCACGACTGTACGACCTATGAGCACGACGATACGACCCTTGAGCACGACGGTACGACCCTTGAGCACGACGATGCGACCCCAAGAACGACGGTACGACCCATGAGCACGACAGTACGACCCTCAAGAACTACGGTACGACCATTGAGCACGACTGTACGAGCCTATAGGTGTGTAGTGTGATAGTGTGTGTGTGTGTGTGTGTATCCTGTAGTGTGTATGTCTGCTATATTGATTCTCAGGCTTCGGGAACCACACGTTGCGTAATAGTCCCCCTACGCTGGCTGTGTGTGTGGGGGGAGGAGGGGACTTTCTGTTCTCATTGGGAATTATTACGCAATTCCCCTCCCCCTCCCCTTACCCCCCTCCCGTTATTCTTCAGTAGATATCTAGTTCCTCTCTGTTACCCAACTGTATTAACAAACCCTGGTTTTGCGTGGTTCGTCACCGCTCTGATGTATCCGTGTCGGTTGGATACAGTATTATGTAATATGATATTTTTGTAAGGCGTAGGTGTAGCTGGTTCGCTTACGTCCCTCGCGCGACCGGCAGGCGTAGGTGTTGTAGGCGTAGTGTGGCGTGTAAGATGCGTATAGGCCAGTTCTAAGTTGTGGCGTTCTGGGGAGAGAGGGGGGGGGGGGTGTAGGGTTGGGGGGGGGGTGGGGAGGGAAGAGTGTGGGGAGTAGCGGGAGATTGCCTCCCCGCGAGCCGCGGGGCAGGACGCGCGCGCTCTCCCCTACCTTACGCAACGCTGTCGTCTGCTCCTGAGGGGGTTGGGGGGGTGGAGGAAGGCTAAATCCCAGCTGCTGCTGGGACTTTGGGAAGGCTAGGTTGGGGGGGGGGGGGGCTGCCGGGTCACTGCTGGTGGCTTGGGGAAGGCTGGGGTGCTGCCGAGTCACTGCTGGTGGCTTGGGAAAGCCTGGGGTGCTGCTGGGTCACTGCTGGTGGCTTGGGAAAGCCTGGGGTGCTGCCGAGTCACTGCTGGTGGCTTGGGGAAGGCTGGGGTGCTGCCGGGTCACTGTTGGTGGCTTGGGAAAGCCTGGGGTGCTGCCGAGTCACTGCTGGTGGCTTGGGGAAGGCTGGGGTGCTGCTGGGTCACTGCTGGTGGCTTGGGAAAGCCTGGGGTGCTGCCAGGTCACTGCTGGTGGCTTGGGGAAGGCTGGTGTGCTGCCGGGTCACTGTTGGTGGCTTGGGAAGGACTGGGGTGCTGCCTGGTCACTGCTGGTGGCTTGGGGAAGGCTGGGGTGCTGCCGAGTCACTGCTGGTGGCTTGGGAAAGCCTGGTGTGCTGCCTGGTCACTGCTGGTGGCTTGGGGAAAGCCTGGGGTGCTGCCGAGTCACTGCTGGTGGCTTGGGGAAAGCCTGGGGTGCTGCCAGGTCACTGCTGGTGGCTTGGGGAAGGTTGAGGTGCTGCTGGGTCACTGCTGGTGGCTTGGGGAAAGCCTGGGGTGCTGCCGAGTCACTGCTGGTGGCTTGGGGAAAGCCTGGGGTGCTGCCAGGTCACTGCTGGTGGCTTGGGAAAGCCTGGGGTGCTGCCAGGTCACTGCTGGTGGCTTGGGGAAGGCTGGGGTGCTGTCGGGTCACTGCTGGTGGCTTGGGAAAGCCTGGGGTGCTGCTGGGTCACTGCTGGTGGCTTGGGGAAGGCTGGGGTGCTGCCGGGTCACTGCTGGTGGCTTGGGAAAGCCTGGGGTGCTGCCGAGTCACTGCTGGTGGCTTGGGAAAGCCTGGGGTGCTGCCTGGTCACTGCTGGTGGCTTGGGAAGGACTGGGATGCTGCCGGGTCACTGCTGGTGGCTTGGGAAAGCCTGGGGTGCTGCCAGGTCACTGCTGGTGGCTTGGGGAAGGCTGGGGTGCTGTCGGGTCACTGCTGGTGGCTTGGGAAAGCCTGGGGTGCTGCTGGGTCACTGCTGGTGGCTTGGGAAAGCCTGGGGTGCTGCCGGGTCACTGCTGGTGGCTTGGGAAAGCCTGGGGTGCTGCTGGGTCACTGCTGGTGGCTTGGGAAAGCCTGGGGTGCTGCCTGGTCACTGCTGGTGGCTTGGGAAGGACTGGGATGCTGCCTGGTCACTGCTGGTGGCTTGGGAAAGCCTGGGGTGCTGCCAGGTCACTGCTGGTGGCTTGGGGAAGGCTGGGGTGCTGCCGGGTCACTGCTGGTGGCTTGGGAAGGACTGGGGTGCTGCCGGGTCACTGCTGGTGGCTTGGGGAAGGCTGGGGTGCTGCCGGGTCACTGCTGGTGGCTTGGGAAGGACTGGGGTGCTGCCGGGTCACTGCTACAGGGATCTGGGTGAAGACCAGCCACAGGTGGAGTGTGTGGGGAGGTTGGAACGTGTGAAAGATTTTTCGTGATGACCATGTGTTGGTGATTCTGTTATATACACTGTTTATATGGTGCCCGTATGATCCTACTATATACATTGCTTATATGACTCCCGTATGAAGATCTTATACACACTGTGTATGTTGTTCCCGTATGATCCTTTACACTATTCATACGGCTTCCGTATGATACTTATATATATATATATATATATATATATGTATGTATATATTGCCTGGCCCTATGGATGTAGACTCCCTCTGACCTCAGAACTAGAAACCCTCCTCCCATGGCCCCATCCGTAATCGATAAACTGTCGAAAAGAAAAAGAGAATATACGTAACACTGCATCGTTCCTATAACGTGCGTCTCCCAGCCAGATTAGGTTTCAAATCAGAGTCTCGAAACGTTTTGTTTTGTTCACGAGAGAAGGAGGAGGAGGTTGATCACGGCTGCTGCGGTACGGGTGAGGTGTGTGTGTGTGTGTGTGTGTGTGTGTGTGTGTCGCGTCAGTTGGGGGTTCTGTTTTGCCTGTAGGCTGTGGGGAGCCCAAGGGCCCGGGCGACCAACGACCCTGCCCATCAGCTGGTATATATATATATATATATATATATATATATATATATATATATATATATAAACTCGTAGTTCTTATCCTGTAATATCTTTCCAGTGCCTCCGGCTCTCTCAACCTCTTCCCTTTGAAATTTGTTCTGTGTTTCTCGCGTAGGTTCAGGCACGTGACAGTCTTCCTCCTTCCTCCAGCGTCCGTGTAGTGCATTATGATCAACCAGACCATTCCTAGCTACTCCAACTTGCATACTATATATATCCAGAAAAAGTAATTCAGAATTCCTCCTTAGTCTTTTTTTCTTTCTAAATTTACCTCATTTCCCTGCTTTAGTAGGCCGCATTTTATAATTACAACATCCCCAGTTATTTTTTCTGTTTACCACGAGCATGTTTAAAGTAATTCGTTGATTACTACATTAATTTTTGTAAGTCCACCTCTGTATTATCCACCTTTCTGAGTGTTGTTGATATCCGTATGAGGACGCCTTTGGCACTCGCTCTTTGACGCTATGTGTCTCGGTTCTCATGACTTGTTGTCCACGGGACGCCCATATACGGTAGTTTGTGTCCCATCTCTGTTCCTTCCCTGTCCCTTCCCGTTCCGTCCCACTCCGTAACCCAGTGTGTACGATGATCGAACATTTTTTTTAAGGGGTACGTCAACTTTACTGCTGAAGTACGATGACCCAACTTCCAGCGCACGTCAACTACATCCATTTTCACCTTCTCCCTCTTTACCGTCCCAGTTACAAACCCTCCTCTGAGGTATACACCACGTCTCACTCTGGTGGCTTTCTGCTAACCCTCAAAAGAAGTCTGTCATCTCGACAGGTATTGTACCCTACTAAGGGAGTTGTAATAGCGCTTGGCTGTGGATGGTGCATTCTGGTTTCGATGCATCGCACGCGACACCCGGAGAGCGGTTGCTTGCCAATGAGGCCCATCTTCCGTATACACACCTGACGCCACGCGCCAAGGCGGGGAAAGTGCTAGTTAGGCACAAGGGGAAAAAAAGACGACGTAATTCTGTCTCTTCATCGTAGCTTCATGATGGCAGCTGATGCTCATGTCGTTGTTCATCAAAACAAACACGACGCGAGACGACTCCAGAGCTGCGCTTTGGCCACTGGTTGTCTACCGAGGCTTTGTCGAACTCTAATTTTAGAGTTCCAGTCATGTGTGAAGGTCAAAGAGTTGTTCCCGTGACTTTGCGCCGGGAGATTATACCAACGCTGGGGTAATTACATCATCGTTTGGGGGAACACGCTGGCTATAATGGGTGTAAATCATGTGCTTGGGGTATTTGAGTCACACACACACACACACACACACACACACACACACACACAAGGGATGGTGGGGTTCAGTTGCCTCCTCCTGTTGTGTTATCACTGGCTTTGTTTTGATCAAAGGAAGGTAGGCCCTGAGGGTTGGTGGTATGTTAGGGTATATGTGCTCCAGGGCTGGTCTTGTAGTTGGTGGTATGTTGAGGAAGATATACTCAGGGAGGGGAGATGTGAGGTATAACGGTTACAAGAGCAGGATTGTGTTGGACGTTTTGGACCCATTACCCTCACAGCAATGGTCACGGTAGCCTTGACCCACCTAGCTCCTTGTGAGCCATTACCCTGGCCTTTTCCCTGCGCTTGATACCTGCTTGATATCCTTTGCCCTGCCTGCTGCCTCTCATCTACCCAGGATCTGGGATTTAGAATTGTGTCTGATCGCTTGCAAGAGTTTGGTGTCACGTATTCGCACAGGACCGTGACTCCTCTTGCTTATTTCATCTTCTTTCTCTCTCTCTCTTTCTCTTATCTTTCCCTCTCGTCTCCTCATCATCCCCCACACTGCTTGTTAGTAATGGTCACAAGCTATGTAGTACAGGCTTCCCTTTTATGGCCTTATGAAAATATATATACCTTTTGAACTCCTTTATAGATGCGATCTTTATCACACTAACATTATACTCTCAGTCATGGCTCTAATGTTATCGTAGTAGGTGCTACACCGTCGCTGTTGGTTGGTTTATCCGTCTTGATTTGGTTCAGAAACTTGTGCAGTGTTTCGTGTGTTTCGCGGTGCTTCATGTCCCAGTTTCACGAGTTATGCGAAACTCGCTCATGACCCGAAAACCATAGGAGGGTTTGCTGTTACTGGTATTTGTTTTTCCTCTGTTGGAGGGGGGCAGGTGTGCGTGTGTTGGTGTAGCATTAATTGATTGATTATATAACGCCCTGGATCCCCCATTTATGGGGCTCGTGCCGTTGCGAGGCTGCGCTCCAATAAGAAGCAGGGGATGCGATGGAACTCCCCTAAAGCGAGTAGTTCAGGAACGAGACTTGTATCGCATGTCGTCCATCGAACTGTGACCTGTCGAAGTTGACTTTATTTCGCGTGCAGGCGGAGACCGGCAACACCTCTGTGTAGCGCCCACAGTGTCTGTCAAAGGAGGGAATGGCCGTATGAAGGAGGTGAGTTGCTGGATAAGTACCTACAAAGACCAGTCAGGCTGCAGGGGGCGCTGTGTGGGCTGCTGCAGGCTGCGGCTTCCAACAGCTCGGTCGACCAACGACCCAACCCAGCTGCCCAATGGCCCAGCCCGGTCTCTTGGGGTAGAAGACCCCTCGAAGACCTAACCAGGTAGTCACCTTAACGTGGATGGCACTAAGGAAGGACGAGTGGGACCCATTTTTTTTGCCAGTTGAGTTGACTGAATTTTGATAAGAATTTAAATAACTTTAGATAACTTTTTTTTTATCTATAGTTAGTTGGGGTTTGAGGATGGAGACGTGGTTGACTTAGGCCGGGCTCGTAAGATCTGTCGTAAGGTTTATTATCTTGTTCATAAAGGTGATCGTAGATTGTATTACGTTCCTCGTATATTCGTGCTGTCACATGTGTCATGGGTCGTCGTCTTAACGTATGAGATGGGGCTCAACTGTGGCTTTCCTACTTCCATCGTTGTATATATGGAGATGGAGCCAAGTCTGGCGTGGCTACTTTCATCATTATACACGAAGATGGAGCCAAGTCTGGAATAGCTACTTCCATCATTATACACGGCAGATGGAGCCAAGTCTGGCGTGGCTACTTCCATCATCATACACGAAGATGGAGCCAAGTCTGGAGTAGATACTTCCATCATTATATACGAAGATTGGGCCTACTCTGGCGTGGCTAGTGCCATCATCATATACATCATAGCTACTGTAGTTTCCATCACTTCATGGGGTCCCTATGTACACAGTGGGAGTGATTGTGGCCTTCGACTTAAGACCTGCAGAAGGTGTCAAAAGATTTTTCAATCATTGGATTTCTAGGTTGACGTTGACGGATTTTAAGTGACCCGATAGGCAGTTTGTAGGCCAAGATCCCCAGCTAACCTTTCAGCCATCTGGTGTGGGAACTGCTGCCGCACACGTGTAGGGAAGTGTAGGTGTAGTGTGGCTTAGGAGTGGGGGGGAGTAGCGGGTGTTGAGTGTGGTAGGTGGTGTAGGGAGTGAAGCTGCCTCCAAGGTAAGGGGTTTTTAAGCTTCCGCCTTCCTCCAGGTCGGGAGGGGCGAGTCTCCACTGCACAGGTCGTGCGTGTTATGTAAGTCGTAGATTTTGTTGGTGTGTGTAATGCCATATGCAGAGGTTAGTGTGTGTGGACCCTTTATCGTTTCCCGCTGTCTTGGGTCAGATTTGGTCCATGTTTTCACCATGTCCAGTGGTTTGGGGTTAGACAACCCGAGTGGGTCACAGATTCATGTCTGTGGACCACCCTCAAGGGATATTAAGTCTTAAAAACCTCCAGGGGACAATTTAAGGTCAACACGCCGCATCTTTGTGTTCAGCACGACTGGGTAGAACACGAGAGCGCGCGCCGCGAAGAACCACGTCTGACTTTGGATTTCCCAACACCTGAAACTTTTGACTGCAGTGGCCACAGTGTGGCTCATGTTGAAGGGGTGGTGGTGTGGTCGGCTGTGCCCTTACAAGGGATCTGCCCCTCAAACGTTGAGTTACGTGAGAAGTCTCCCAAGGCCACAGTAGCTGCCCTGCTCCTCACGTGTCCCCCTGGTAAGCCTTCCTTTGTCGTTGGTGTGGACGTGGCAACACCTGAAGGTGCTGCAGTGTGGTGTTGAGTGTTGCTGTTTGGTGTTTATTGCCGTGTGTACACTGGGGAGTGTGCGTTGGGTGTTGTTTACACGAGGAAGGAAGGACACACACGCATGGTGATCCAGGCAATCAGGTGGAGAGGTAGCAAGTAGGAGCATACGTATGTCGGGTGGCTGGGGCCCCTCTCCATCCCGACAGCACGGGTCAGGGATCATTTAGATTGTTCGTGGCTGTAGCCCGATTGCGAGATCTTGTCCGATCTCTCGTCGCGGTGGTCATGTACGCTGTTTGTGGCGGCTGCCCGCAGTTGGGCTTGAGATCTTAGCTGACCTCCCCTGGTGCTAATGATCCTTTAAGGTTGGTCGTTGCGACAGCTGGCAGGTGTAGTCGCCGTCACAGACCGGTTGAGCGAGGTAGCACTTCAACCCTCTCAGAATCTTCATGGTAATTGGTTCACGGTTTTTGTCGGCGGCGGATTCGACGCTGTCTCTTTTAATTCTTTTCTTTTATAGTTTCTTGAATGTCGTCCTGACTGGAGTTGTCGGAGATTGAAGTGCGACATCTTCCACGTCCATCACACCCGTGAGGTATACGGTATCGAGTCCACCCCATGGCATTGGCCGTCCTTGTCTTCTCCAAAGGATGAAGAACCCCTGTTTTGCTGAGGTCGTGTCCACGTACAGTGATGACCACGTACGGGAGGGAGGTGTCATGCCCACGTACGTTGGAGTTATTTCCACTCACGGTGTGTTCCCATATGTGCGTGATCCATGGTATGTATATACCTGTGTGACTGGTGATGTACCAGCCAGGCTGTGGGGGCTGTGGCTTCCAACAGCTTCGTCGACCCAACGACTCAACCCAACAGCCTTATGGGCCCAGCTCGGGCTGTGAAGGTAGGAGACCCTCCCCTACCAGGACTTCACCAGGTATTCACCAGGCGCTGAGGATAACGAGATAACATTGGTGATACATTTCCTCCCCATCAGCCCATAGTTAAGAACCTCTGTTGTTGTTTTTTTCAGTAGTTTCCAGTAGTTACGGCGCGCGAGTTGGGTCCTGCTCGAGCCCTGACCTCCCAATTGGGTAGTTTCCACTGCCTTTAGGTGTCAGTGACTTAAACCACCAGTGAGTGGATAGTACAAGAACCTTGACGAAATGTAAACCGATAATATAAACCGGATTAATTTTTTTCTCTTCTGCTTAGTAAGTGTTCGCAGACTCCAGCCTATCATTATCTTCCAGGAATTTTCACGAGTCTTTTTTTGTTTGCGTTTGTCGAAAGTAAGGTCAGCCCGGAACTTTCACAGTGACCCCTCTCCTCCTAACGGCGTGTCTCTTGTCTGTGTTTTCTGACTTCGTTGTGGCTTGAGGTTTGTTATATCCTCCGTAACGAAGGCGTTGTAATGATCCTTCGGTAATCCCCACCCTGAAGCATTGGTTCGACATTCTTCTGTTGGTGTCTGTTAGTGACTTCGTTGGTTGATGTAATGATGATCGTGGTATAGACAGGTGTGGTTTGTGTTTGTATATGTCACAGAATGAGGCCAAGACAGCAAGAGAGGTGTGGGGACATAGTCGCTGCTGCTGCTCGGGGGAACGTAAATATTTACGACAAGGTTTTAGCCCAGGTCGCTGTACAGAGAAGGATTTTGTGGATTCATTTCTCTTTTCTTTGTGTGTAAGTGTCATGTCGTGCCCGTTGACCCCGCACACACAGGACAGGAAGGTGTGTGAGAGAGAGAGAGAGAGAGAGAGAGAGAGAGAGAGAGAGAGAGAGAGAGAGAGAGAGAGAGAGAGAGTCAGGGTAAGGGAAGGAGCAGATACGGGAAGGCGAGAAAAGGTAAGACATGTATAGAGAGGAGATAAATATAGAAGCAGACACTGTCTTGTCTTGCAATCCAGCGATCACAGGGAGGGAGGTATTTGGTCGTGTGTTTAGTGATGTGTGATGACCAGGCTGGGCTGGGCTGGGCCTGGCTTCCCCCTCCCCAAGCTGGCAGACACCCAAATCTTACGTAAACACGGATTAACAACATCACAAGTGTACCTACATCGAGTCACGGGTGTTGAGGCGCGGGTGTTATATACCATTGCTCGCAGGCCACGTAAAGGTGTAGTTTACGCCAGTTTACATAGAGACAAGGGAAGAAGTTTACGACTGTATGCATACACCATGTGAAGTTATAGTTTACAGTATGTTCGAAGACCATTTGAGGTGTAGTTTTGTAGATGGAGTATGCAGTGTTAGAGCCGGGTTTAGGTATACTACAGTGTTAGAGCCGGGTTTAGGTATACTACAGTGTTAGAGCCGGGTTTAGGTATACTACAGTGTTAGAGCCGGGTTTAGGTATACTACAGTGTTAGAGCCGGGTTTAGGTATACTACAGTGTTAGAGCCGGGTTTAGGTATACTACAGTGTTAGAGCCGGGTTTAGGTATACTTTTCTATGAAGACATAGTGTAGATATTGTAGATATCAGGATTATTTTTGTCAGGTATACCATTAATCCTAGTGTGTGTAGCTCTGGTATAACCAGTACCTACTCTCTCTGTGGTCCAGGTATAACTAGTAATCCCTGGTCTCTACAGACGAAGTATAACCCGTGTCCCTAGTGCCTGTAGTCCAGATGAGACCAGCAATCCCTTGTGTTTGTAGCCTAAGTATAACAAGTGATTCCAAGTGTCTGTAGGCCACGTATAATTGGTAATCCCTTTTCTCTGTAGTCCAAGTATAACCAGTAATCCCTAGTGTATGTCGCCCAAGTATAGTCAGTAATCCTGTTTTGTCTATAGTGCAAGTATAATCATTAATCCCCAGAGTGGAAACAAGATGTTGGTACTGTATACACAGAGCGTAAGAACCATTAAATGATTCTGACCACGGCCATGAAGCTCAGGGAAACTGGAAGCGTTTGGAACATGTTTTTCCAGCTTGTCAACAAACTGTCCACAACACTGGACAATTACCTACATAGTGTACCGGACCAGCCAGGCTGTGGAGGCTATAATGTGGGGCTGAGGGGGTGGGATGATGGGGGGAAGGAGATGCTTCCAACAGCTTTGGTCGACCAACGACCCATCCCCAGCAGCCTGGGCTCAGCCCGGGTTGTAGAGGGTAGAAGACCAAATAGAACTTCACTTGTTGATTAGGAAGGTCAGGTCTTCCTCCCTCCCCCCAATGCACTATAGTTTATACCTCTTCTGTTTCACAGTCTCAGATCACGAGTTACATACACTCGGTAATGGAGGACACGAGGAAAGATTAAGCTGCGCAGAATACAGAAGAGAAACGGTGATGATCGTATTTCGAAAAGACTTCTTGGACGACATTGGAATATTGATGTCAAGCGACCTCACCTGCAGCTTACACAGCAAGACTAAAGAGTAACCTTTTCCGAAAAAAAGACATAAAAAATGGTAGGCTGGATCCTACGGACCACGAAGACTAAAGAAGAGAGAGAAAAAAAAATGGTAGGCTGGATCCTGCGGACCACGAAGACAAAAGAAGGGAGAGAGAGAGAAAAAAAGGTAGGCTGGATTCTGCGGACCACGAAGACAAAAGAAGAGAGAACCCAGAGATAGCGCTGCTCTCCGAGGCACCATGAATACCTTCACGATCAGGATCCGGCTGTGTACAGACAATCACCCACGCAAGGCGGTAGATATGGCAGCAGAATCAGCTCACGATGACCCGTTGAATGTACATGACCTGGCAACAGCTGAAAACACTCGGGGTCGTACTGCTGTTGAGGGTGCAGACGGCAGAGCTGAACCACAACCCTCACCCTTGGTTTGGTTCTGGAAGGCAGCAGGGTTCCCCAACAGACGCTCAGAATGAGCTGCCTTCGACGACGTCAGGCATGGAAAACAGTCTTGAAGGTACGACAGATTCACTTAAAAGAGAAAACGGGTCGAGCGTCCGGGACCGTGGATTGTCTAACGCAATTGTATGATGACTGTGGGGAGGTTTGGGGGGGGGGGGGGTGTTTCAGTCACGATGTGCCGCCCACGTATACCTGCGGCCCGCCGTCCCCAACAGCCCGATTGAGCAGGGGGCCGACACAGCAGCTTTGCCTCAGGCCGAGCAAAGGAGATAGACGCCCTTCGAAGCCGTCGTAAGGTTGGGTATGGTAAGTGTGTGTGTAGGGCAGATATAACCAGTGATCCGTAGGGTGTGTAGGGCAGGTATAACCAATAATCCGTAGTGTGTGTAGGGCAGGTATAAACAATAATCCGTAGCGTGTGTAGGGCAGGTATAAACAATAATCCGTAGCGTGTGTAGGGCAGGTATAACCAATGATCCGTAGCGTGTGTAGGGCAGGTATAACCAATAATCCGTAGCGTGTGTAGGGCAGGTATGACCAATAATCCGTAGCGTGTGTAGGGCAGGTATAACCAATAATCCGTAGCGTGTGTAGGGCAGGTATAAACAATAATCCGTAGCGTGTGTAGGGCAGATAGAACCAATAATCCGTAGCGTGTGTAGGGCATGTATAACCAATAATTAGTAGGGTGTGTAGGGCAGGTGTGGCCAACTGGCTGTAGCTTGTGCCAGGCGTATGATAAAGAGCGGAGCGGGACTTGTATGGGTCAGGGCTTGCGTAAATGGCAGAGTGACTCGGTAAGACTGTACCGGTAATGAAGGGTTCGTGTGTGTCGTATATAAGAGGTAATCGTAGTATTGGGAGCCCCGGTAATGATAGGGAACCGCGGTGTATGGGGCCAGCGGGCGGGCGTGTGTGTGTGTGTGTGTGTGTGTAGGAGGGAGAATAGGGCCGGGGGGTAGTCTCATGAGATGTTGGGGGCCGTCTGTGTGAACACCACCTCCGCCTCGAATTCGAACGCCCCGTTCGGTGAGTTGTGGTTCGTGAACGCACTTTGGATTGGCCTGCCGTGTCGATAGGAAGGTGTCGTCCGCTTACATACTTGCGTCGATGGCTCTCGCGGAACACGGGAGAACACGGTGTCTCGGGAACCGTATTGGAGGGAAATGATGTGCCACACTGGTCCTCGTGACCTGTGTGCTCTCTCTCGCCCTAAGAGTTAAGAGTCCACCAGACTTAAGGGTCCACCAGAGTTGTGCCTTTTTTTTTTTTTTTTCCCTTTTTTCTATCGGTGTCCAGCCTACACGGGGTGGGGGGGCGGACGTGACTTGCCGTCGTGTCCCGCGTGTTCCCATTGCTCATGCCGCACCATCTTTTTGACGGTCAGTGACCTGAGACGTTTCTGGTCATCCCCCACCAGCACTGTACCTGTGGCGTGAGAGGGGCGGGGTGGGGGGACGTAAAAGCACTTCTTATCTCACCGCTTCTTATCTCGTCTCCATTTCCCATTACTACACCCGCACCCGCCCTCCACCAGGTGTATTGTGCTGTATGTAGAGTCTTCGGTATGTGTGTGTGTATTCCTGGTATGTACGCCAGATAGGCTTGTTAAACCTATGGTTATGTAAATAGTTGTGTAAGTCGTTCTTATCTTCCTCACTTCTATATATATTTATTCATTTTTTTATTTATTTTGCTTTGTCGCTGTCTCCCGCGTTAGCGAGGTAGCGCAAGGAAACAGACGAAAGAATGGCCCAACCCGCCCACACACACACACACACACACACACACACACACACACACACACACACACATATATATATATATATATATATATATATATATATATATATATATATATATATATATTTTTATACTATTAGCCATTTCCCGCGTTTGCGAGGTAGCGTTAAGAACAGAGGACTGGGCCTTAGAGGGAAAATCCTCACCTGGCCCCCTTCTCTGTTCCTTCTTTTGGAATATATATATATATATATATATATATATATATATATATATATATATATATATATATATATATATATATATATATATTTTCTTTTTTCATACTATTCGCCATTTCCCGCGTCAGCGAGGTAGCGTTAAGAACAGAGGACTGGGCCTCTGAGGAAACATCCTTATCCAGCCCCCTTCTCTGTTCCTTCCTTTGGAAAAAAGAAAAAAAAAAAAAGAGAGGGGAGGATTTCCAGCCCCCCCGCTCCCTTCCCTTTTAGTCGCCTCCTACGACACGCAGGGAATACGTGGGAAGTATTCTTTCTCCCCTATCCCCAGGGAATATATATATATATATATATATATATATATATATATATATATATATATATATATATATATATATATATATATACTTTCACAGTATTCTTCCATTCATCCTGTATTATAGCATAATATACTTAATATCCATTAATTTCATACTATTAACTTTGGTCAATCCTTACACCTGCCCAGGTCACCACTCTCTCATCTCTCTTCCATGACGGGCAAATTTCAGGCCTCCTAGCCTTACCCCGTTCCTCGTGTCTCTCTCTCTCTCCTCTCTGGGAACATGTTTTGTCTCCGTTCCTCCGGACCTCCTCAGTTAGCTCCTTTGTGATTCTATTAGTGTGGGGACCAAACTTCAAAAGTTACATTCTGAAGGGCGTGAATAATATGTTGAATATGTGTGTGTGTGTGTGTGTGTGTGTGTGTGTGTGTGTGTGTGTGTGTGACCTAAATCATTAGTATAGAATTTGATAACTTTTAAATGTCAAAGTATGGCTGCATGCTGCGGCTGCGCCAGACCTTGCGCCATTGTAGTGCTAAGCCCCCAAGGAGAACCGTTCCCACACAGTACACGACCCAGGCTCCTCTCTGTCAGTGAACGTCCATATGGTCCTCTCCACCCAGGGTTACACCCGAGAAAACCGGCCTTAAGAGCAGAGCCGGGCTGAACCAGGTGGTTTACGTCTATATATATATATATATATATATATATATATATATATATATATATATATATATCGACTGACTTATATTTCTCTCTTGTGTCTCCCCTGATGATGTGATTATTACCCGAAAGTGCACTTAGGAACTTATCGTGTTTCATTTTCCCCGCGGACTAATAGGAATATATATATATATATATATATATATATATATATATATATATATATATATATATATATATATATATATATATATATATGTATATATATATATATATATATATATGTATATATATATATATATATATATATATATATATATATATATATATATATATATATATATATACATATATATATATATATATATATATATATATATATATATATATATATATATATAGGGTCACCTGGGAATTGAATTCAAGTTGGGGTCACGGTGGGTCAGGGGTCATATGGCTGACCCACTCGACCCAAGAGGAGGAGGTCAAGACAAAGTCAAGACACAGTCAGGTACGATGAGTTGTCGAAAGTCTTAAAATCACATCCGGTCCTGTGTTTACATATTAAAAAAAATATATAATTTTTTCTTTTTTTTACTGCTCGTTTATCTAGATATTCGTAAATTACGTTGAAGATTAACGCTATTGTAGTTGATATTGATTTGATTTTATACTTGATCGCCATTTCCTGCGTCAGCGAGGTAGCGTTTTCGTGTACGACAAAAGGGTGACCCCCCCCCCCCCCGAAATTTGAAGTAAAGCTCGGTCGTCATCGTCGTATGTGAAACATGAACGCAATTTAGGTCATGGGGGGGGGGGGGGTCACCGGGTCACGCGGTGGTGTCAAGTGGGTCACAGGCCACACCTCGTGGTGGTGACCTCCGCTAAGGTCGTTGACCTTTCTCCGGTGCGTCCTGGAGCCTCAGGTTAGGTTAGGCTGTTACGTCTTCCACGCAGCCCATGACTTGTGTAACGTAAAGTGTTACGTCACTTCCTGGCGAAGGTAATCGAATCTGGCGGCCACTGACGGACGGGATGACCTGGACCACTGGGTTGAGAATGATATTGGAACGGACCAGTGATGGTTGTGAACGTACCGTGAGACTGGTGTGACCTGGGTCATGATTTAGAACGTACCGTGAGAGTAATGCGACCTGGGTCATGATTTAGGACCTGAGAATGATGTGACCTGAGAATGGTGTGACCTGGGTCATGATTTAGAACGTACCGTGAGAGTAATGTGACCTGGGTCATGATTTAGAACGTACCGTGAGAATGATGTGACCTGGGTCGTGATTTAGAACGTAACATGAGAATGTGACCTGAGAATGGTGTGACCTGGGTCGTGATTTAGAACGTAACATGAGAATGATGTGACGTGAGAATGGTGTGACCTGGGTCGTGATTTAGAACGTACCGTGAGAATGGTGTGACCTGGGTCATGATTTAGAACGTACCGTGAGAATGATGTGACCTGGGTCGTAATTTAGTGCGTACTATATAATGTTTTGACGTGGGATGATTTAGAACGTACAGTAAGAATGTTGTGACCTCGATGAGAACGTACAATAGGAATGTAACCTCGATGAGAACGTACAATAGGAATGTGACCTCGATGAGAACGTACACTAAGAATGTTGTGACCTCGATGAGAACGTACAATAGGAATGTGACCTCGATGAGAACGTACACTAAGAATGTTGTGACCTCGTTGAGAACGTACAATAAGAATGTTGTGACCTCGCTTCAGTAGTCCCTAATCATATCTCGTGAGTTGGTGTTACGAACTTCAGAACAGGAAAAAAAAAAAAGTGTAGTAAAGTGTATTATTATCATAGATCCATTGATCAGACTTGACTATATAATTAGGGAAGAGCCTTCACGTTTTTGAAGCCTTGTTGGGCCACCTCATGATAAAATCGCATGATATGTGCATGATGTTTTCCTAGGATCCAAGTTGTGAATTTATATTTTGGTCTTGTATCTGTGTTGGGCCAGCACCATATTGCATATGATTTATTCAGTGACCCATACTACCTCCTGGTGAACACCAAATATGCGTATATGATTTTTTCCCTCCGTATATGCCTTAGACATATATGTTATATAGTTCCCTTTCCATTTATTAGATTTATTGTTTGTTTATAGCTATACGTATGAACTTGAATTCGTATATTCGTATTAATCTTTTCAACTGAATCGTTTCAAAGCTTTTTCTTTTTTTATTAAGCTTGAACGCTTGATTTTAATATTTTCTAGAAGGTTTGGTATATTTGTAGCTGGAGCGCATCACTCAATTTTGGCTGATTTCAAATGTGATTTTCGGGTGACTGATGGATGACTAGCCGAGCAAGAGATATTCAAGAATTCAAATAGTCCCTGGTAGAATCTGGCTGGAGCAAGAATACGTTTTCTCTAGTGTGTGTGTGTGTATCAGAGCACCAATATAGGAGTAACTGTAGAAAATATTTTAGTTTTTTTCTCATCATTATTATGAATATATATATATAGAACTTATTACTGAAATAAGAAGAAGTCGTTGTGTTATCTAATATTAATGACATGCACAGTTTAAAGGAGGAACAATAAGATACATTTTTTCATAAATTTCATTATTAGATCTTCCATATAAGCAGAACTTTGATAAATTATGTATCGTATTTTTTTTAAAGTAATGTTCCTATTAGACCCCTGGCAGGTGATAGGACTTAAAGCCCAACCAACCAACCAACCAACCAATCTCTTGGTGCATGAACCACATGAATAGTGACTGTACGGCGTTTTTGAATGATCCTTAACACACGAAGAAAGTGTCAGGGATATAGTATTCATATAACGAAACCATTATATTCTCCATGATGCATTGTCGTGCACGCCCATTAGTCGATGCTAGACCAGAAGCTTACGTAAATTAAGGTAATCCAATGAAAGGATTGATTGAATTATTACCACTGACAGTTATGTTATCAGTTTGATTGCAACACCTTATTTATTACTCTTGACCCAGTCTCCCTTTTGTTTTTTTGGAAGGGTAGAATACGGTTTTTGTCTGAAGGTGTGACGGAAAGGTTTTACGTAACGGGAACACAAACGCACTGCATCAAAAGTGTTACACAACCACATTCCTCAGGTTTTCTCACTTCCCCCACCACCCTTCACTGTCTTGACGAAACATGTCTATATGATTATAATGAATATGTGTATCTTAACGTATGATGTCAAGTGTAGTTGTCGTAATTGTATCTTAACCATGAGAGGAATGTGACGTAACCGACTCTGGGGCTGTGGTAGAGGCCCCTCGTACCATCATAGAAAACGGATGGGTATGAGAGAAAATGGCGTCATAATGCAGGGGTAACTTCTCCAAATGGATTGGGATTCTGTGGCAATCCTGACTTCGTATATCAAGAACAAGATTGTTACTGTAATTTGGTGTTATATATGATATATATATATATATATATATATATATATATATATATATATATATATATATATTTTTTTTTTTTTTATACTATTCACTATTTCCCACGTTAGCGAGGTAGTGTTAAGAACAGAGGACTGAGCCTTTGAGGGAATATCCTCACTTGGACCTCTTCTCTGTTCCTTCTTTTGGAAAATTAAAAACGAGAGTGGAGGATTTCCAGCCCGCCGCTCCCTTCCCTTTTAGTCGCCTTCTACGACACGCAGGGAATACGTGGGAAGTATTCTTTCTCCCCTATCCCCAGGGATAACATATATATATATATATATATATATATATATATATATATATATATATATATATATATATATATATATATTTATATATATATATATATGATCATTTTCATTACTGATGAGGGTGTCGATCGTAGGTGTATAGCTGATGCTAAAGGAGTGTGTGTGGGGGGGGGAGGGGGGGGCGTGACTTACCGTCACGTCTGCTTGACCCGTGACCGTCCTGGGGAAGTCACCGACTGCCAGACCCCCGAGGGAGGAGGAGGAGGGGGGAAGCCGTGTATGTTACCGCAGTGGGGGAGGGGGAGTCCGCCATGGCAACGTGAGTGCTATGTGATGCCCCTGGATGATGTTATGACGACGGCAAGACCTCTTTGTGTAATTCCTCTTGAGAGTTTTCCAGCAGACTGACCTTTCAGGTGAGATTAGAAAAGTAATTGTTCAGTAGAGGGGAGTCGTCTGGCGGCGGCGCTGTGTTCCACCGTCGTGGCTGCTGGCCTAACTATCCAACGCCAGTGTTCAAAGCATTGTCTACAACGCAGGTTACTTTTTTTTTCAAATAAGATGAGGCGGGACAGGGGTTAAGGAATAGTTTGAAATGAGAAGACTCGAGTTGTGTGTGTGTGTGGTGTAAGGTCCGTGTTATGCATATGAGTGACTTGTGGTAAACTTAGCCACCTCCCACACACCTCCTCTTTCATGCTCCCCCCCCCCCCCCCCACACACACACACACACACACGCGTGCGCGCGCTAGGATGAAGTTACGGGTGTGTAGGATGTGTTTGTGGCGTATTCCACCTCACGTCTGTAAGAGATCAAGATTGTATGTGTGATATATTTACACTGGGAGTGTGTTGGCGTATGTAGGGCATGAGTGCGTTTGCCTGGTAAGGTTTTGTATATATGTTTTGAAATGGTTTGGGCACATGGAGAGAATGAGTGAGGAAAGATTGACCAAGAGGATATATGTGTCGGAGGTGGAGGGAACGAGGAGAAGTGGGAGACCAAATTGGAGGTGGAAAGATGGAGTGAAAAAGATTTTGAGTGATCGGGGCCTGAACATGCAGGAGGGTGAAAGGCGGGCAAGGAATAGAGTGAATTGGATCGATGTGGTATACCGGGGTTGACGTGCTGTCAGTGGATTGAATCAGGGCATGTGAAGCGTCTGGGGTAAACCATGGAAAGTTGTGTGGGGCCTGGATGTGGAAAGGGAGCTGTGGTTTCGGGCATTATTGCGTGACAGCTGGAGACTGAGTGTGAACGAATGGGGCCTTTGTTGTCTTTTTCCTAGTGCTACCTCGCACACATGAGGGGGGAGGGGATGGTATTCCATGTGTGGCGAGGTGGCGATGGAATGAATAGGGGCAGACAGTGTGAATTGTGTGCATGGGTATATATGTATGTGTCTGTGTGTGTATATATATGTGTACATTGAGATGTATAGGTATGTATATTTGCGTGTGTGGGTGTGTGTGTGTGTACATTGTGTATGGGGGTGGGTTGTGCCATTTCTTTCGTCTGTTTCCTTGCGCTACCTCGCAAACGCGGGAGACAGCGACAAAGCAAAATAAATAAAAATAATATATATATATATATATATATATATATATATATATATATATATATATATATATATATTATATGAATGTTACCGGACCCCGCCTGCGTAAGGTTACACCGCAAGTGAAAAGTCGCCTTTGGCGAGGCTGTATCATTGGGAGCACAGCCTCGTCAAAGAACTTAATTCTGAGGAGTCTACACATCCCTGCTGCTTTAAGTAGCGCAGCCTTTGGGCAGCATGAGCCATAATGATGGTCGAGGGTGACGCCGGGACTGGACGTCCATCCTAGAAATTGGTCCTGGGGTCATTATAAGTAAATGGCTTTCCGTAATTAACGGTCTGTTGAATAGATAAATAACGGTATATATTGCGTTTTGCCAGCCTTTCGGAGTGCGAGCAAGGCGTTTCTTGCCGGACTGCCGTGTGTGCTGCCGGTGTTCAGTCAGAGAGGGTGAACAGGTTCGGGGAGCCAGTTGAGCGCCTCTTGGTTGGTTGGGGTTGTAAGCTGGGCCGTGCATGAATCTGCATGCCTTCCCTCAGCGCTCTTGCCAGCCGGTTCCCCCTTCCCTGGGTAGCTAGTTGTAAGGGAGGAGAATCAAGCTAGGGAGGCGTAGGCGAGCTTTTACGCATATACGCATGTGTGTATGTGTGTGTGTGTGTGTGTGTGTGTGTGTGTGTGTGTGTGTGTGTGTGTGTCTGAGGTCAGGATCGTCCATGATTGACGATGTGGGTAGGAAGGAGACTAGAGTGAGAGGAGTCGGAGTGAGAGAGGCGGGAGTGAGAGAGACGGGAGTGAGAGGTGTGGCTGTGAGAAAGATAGGACTGAGAGGGAGATAAGGGTGAGAAAGAGACGAGTCAGAGAGGGGGGCTACGGGTGAGAGAGAGAGAGAGAGAGAGAGAGAGAGAGAGAGAGAGAGAGAGAGAGAGAGAGAGAGAGATGAGGGAGGGGGGGTAAGGGTGAGAGACAAGCGTGAGAGAGGGGGCTAAGGGTAAGAGAGAGAGAGAGAGAGAGAGAGAGAGAGAGAGAGAGAGAGAGAGAGAGAGAGAGAGAGAGAGGGGGGGGGGGCGGAAGAGGATAAAGGTTATATGATAATGTTGTGGGGCAGATCGACCTTGACCTGTTGCTATAACAACAGTGACGCTCCGCACAGCCAGACGCCCCGGGAGGCAGTGGCCGACCACCGCTCACATGTGCTGTTAACGCTGTGTGGGCTGACCCCACGCTGGTGGTGGTGGTGGTGGCGGAGCAGGCCAGGGTGTGGGCTGACCCCACGCTGGTGGTGGTGGTGGTGGCGGAGCAGGCCAGGGTGTGGGCTGACCCCACGCTGGTTGGTGGTGGTGGTGACGGGGCAGGCCAGGGTGTGGGCTGACCCCACGCTGGTGGTGGTGGTGGGGCAGGCCAGGGTGTGGGCTGACCCCACGCTGGTGGTGGTGGCGGGGTAGGCCTGGGTGTGGGCCGACCCCACGCTGGTGGTGGTGGCGGGGTAGGCCTGGGTGTGGGCCGACCCCACGCTGGTGGTGGTGGCGGGGCAGGCCAGGGTGTGGGCCGACCCCACGCTGGTGGTGGTGGCGGGGTAGGCCTGGGTGTGGGCTGACCCCACGCTGGTGGTGGGGGTGGTGGCGGGGCAGGCCAGGGTGTGGGCTGACCCATGATGATAAGTCAGTTACTTCATGTCTATAACGTGTTTGCTCTGTGTTCGAGGCTGCACTTCATGCAGTAGCGGGGAAATGATGGACTCCTTTGGAGCGAGAAGGTCTTCGACGAGTGTGTTGTTGTTTGTCCACAGATAATTAGCCTCAGGGAAGGTGACTTGACGCTTGCGGTGGAACGAAGTACTGGCTGGGTCTGGTAATAGCTATTGTCAAATATATTTCTGAGATAGATAGATAGATAGATAGGTAAATATAGAGATGGGTGATGAGAGATGGGTGGTTTCTTGAATACTGGCAATAAGTAACTCCTGATATGCCTAGAGAGTGTAGTTTCAAGTGGGTGTATTTTCTTCTGCAGTCCAGTTGAAGATTGGGTTCTGAGGTTTTCTATTTAGTGCTTTTTGAATCATTATGGTCTGTATGTGTTTTACCAGTGATGTGTTTTTGTGGGTAAGTAGGGAGGGAGATGTGTATGATGTATAAGACACTGAAGTGTGAGGTAAGGGTAAACATACCAGTTTGGTAAAGGAAGTAGATTACCGGGAACGACTGGAGATCGACGAGGCCATACTCCGTGGAGCGCAGACGGGAGAAGTATGTCATTATTCGTACCTGGAAAATCCTAGAAGGCATGGTGCCCAACCCTATATTCGAAAATAACGACCCACGGGCACGTCAGGCGTAGAAGCCTTTGTAAGATATTACATCTGAAATTCAAAGGTACGATATGCACGAAAGTAGAGAGCACTTTAAACATCCGGGACTCAGGACCCTTTTAGCACGTTGCCATCTACCATCAGAAACAGCGTGTGATGCACGGTAGACAAGGCTAGGAGTTTACCGGACAAGTACCTGCAAAGTGTACCAGACTAGCCAGCCTGTAGGGGCTGTGTGGGGCTGAGGGCTGCGGCTTCCAGCAGCTTGATCGACCAACGACCCAGTCGAGCAGCCTGGGCCCAGCCCGGGTTGTGGGGGGTAAAGACCCCTAAAGACTTCAACAGGTTTTCACCATGATTGGTCGTTGGTTTTGAGGTGGTTTACATGAGAGAGGGATCTAATGGTTTTGTAAAGAACTGAGTGCCGAGCATATTGAGGGGAGTTTGTGTTGCGAATAAGTTTTTCAGTTTACAAAACACGTAGTTTGTCGTTAGTGCTTTTGTTTTGCTTGGTTTGAATCTTTATTGTTCAGACGGGACGGGGTGGATGCCAAGGCAAGAGAGGCATAGTTTACGGTGGAGAAGATAAAGTGTCGTTTAGACTTAAGATGATACTGAGATGATTTTTTTTATTTTTTTTGTTCAAAAGTGGTGCCAGTAAATGCTCTCTGGGCGTTTGTATTGTCGCATTCTGTTTTGACGAAGCCAGTGTCCTTGCTCGGTGTAATGTTTGCATATATGCTCGTGTTCGAGTGCTGTTATGGGCCTTTGATGTGATTGCGAGGTCGTCTGCTGACGAAGGGGATATCTCGCCGTGGTCTGGAGGTGAGGATGGAGGTCATGAAGTGTGAGGGTGGATGGGATTGGGGCAAAGATTTGCTTCCTGGGTGACGTCGCTACATTAAGTTTCAGGATTTTGGAGTTAAAATCTTCATGAGTGACTACGACTAGGTGGCTAGCTATATAATTGCTGACTAGTTTCTCTGTCATTTTTACGGAGGCTGATGTCAGATGTCTGCTGTGTGAGACGTATTGGGGGATAATGTGGAATGCATTGTTGATGTCTCTTGCCACTAGAAGTGTGCGGGAAGGGGGTCATGTTTTGTGTTCATGTATAGTAGTAGTAGATTGATAAAGGTGTCTCTTAGATTTTGAGTAATTTACTGAGATGTAATGACATTTTTTTCCTTTCTTTTGCTCCAGGTAAGATGAGTTAAGAAGTGGCGTGTGGTGACGATGATGCAGACAGGTAAGGTGAGTTAAGAAGTGACGTGTGGTGATGCAGACATTTCAGGTGAGTTGGATTCTGTTCGGGAGGGATTTCTGTTGGTCCAGATGGATAGTAGAAGACGCCCTACCCCTGCTACAGTACGTAACTGTACCCCACTGTAATATGATGTACAGTACAATTACCATTATACCGGACAGTGCCAGAGTACCATCTAATACCACACACTTTCCCCATTATTACGCTAAAGAAAAGACAATCATACTGCTACCTATCTGTCTGTCTCTATCTATCTTTGTCTATCTGTCTATCTATCTATCTATCTATCTATCTATCTATCTATATATATATATATATATATATATATATATATATATATATATATATATATATATATATATATATATTCCTATGAGTCCACGGGGAAAATGAAACACGAAAAGTTCCCAAGTGCACTTTCGTGTAATAATCACATCATCAGGGAGACACAAGAGAGAAATATAACAGTCAGTTGATATACATCGAAGAGACGAGGCTAGGACGCCATTTCTAGATCTACTACTTAGGGAACGTTACATGTTTGGTAATGGCAAGTGGAAGCTTATGATTTAAGGACACGAATTACTTGCCGAGTTCTTTGCTTGTTAGCTCCGTGATGACGCCAGCAAAGCTTTTTATCACCCCCCCCCCCATTCCCTGGAGGATATCACTAGGGGTCACTAATTCTGATCCCTCCAGCTTACATACACACGGCCGTCCATACGGGCCCTCCGTGGTGTAGCGGCTAGCGTTATGGAGTGGGCACGGGCCAGCCCGGGGTTCGAATCCTGTGCGTGGCGGCAGTTCTGACGCTTTCAACTCAACCCTAAGGGTTCATCCTACCGTCTGTCTGCAGTGGTCGATAGATGGGTACCTGGCTCAGGTCTGGGGGTGTGTGAATGTCTACACATATAGACATGGTAGGTATATATATATATATATATATATATATATATATATATATATATATATATATATATATATATATATATATATGTGTGTGTGTGTGTGTGTGTGTACAAGGTTAAGTCCGAGGTGAAGATTGGCGACAGCACGCGCCCACAACCAATAGGATGACGAGAAGGGTTGGGGACGAAGAACGTCACTCTCCCGCGACCAATCAGAAGGCACGTGAAAGGTGTGTGTGTGTGTGTGTGTGGGGGGGTGAGGAAATGACATCACACAAACCAAGATGACGAGTAGTCCCTTGGCTATAACCTAGCCACCGTCCAGTACCGTGCCCTCTCGTTAAGGCTGGTCCTTTGCTAGAATCTAGCGCTGTCATCCTACGCTAGAACCAAGCCCCGTAGTCCTATGCTAGAATCTAGCGCTGTGGTCTTACGCTAGAATCTAGCGCTGTGGTCTTACGCTGGAATCTAGCGCTTTGGTCTTACGCTAGAATCTAGCGCCGTGGTCTTACGCTAGAAATCTAGCGCTGTGGTCTTACGCTAGAAATCTAGCGCTGTGGTCTTACGCTAGAATCTAGCGCTTTGGTCTTACGCTAGAATCTAGCGCTTTGGTCTTACGCTAGAAATCTAGCGCTGTGGTCTTACGCTAGAATCTAGCGCTTTGGTCTTACGCTAGAAATCTAGCGCTGTGGTCTTACGCTAGAAATCTAGCGCTGTGGTCTTACGCTAGAATCTAGCGCTTTGGTCTTACGCTAGAAATCTAGCGCTGTGGTCTTACGCTAGAAATCTAGCGCTGTGGTCTTACGCTAGAAATCTAGCGCTGTGGTCTTACGCTAGAATCTAGCGCTGTGGTCTTACGCTAGAATCTAGCGCTTTGGTCTTACGCTAGAATCTAGCGCTTTGGTCTTACGCTAGAGACCATCGATGTGGTAGACGGCCAGGTTCTCTCTCCCTGCGGAGGAGCGTGGGACGGGCTGGGGTCGTCATGACGACGCCGCGGGTCAAAGACAACCCCCTTCCCCCCCTCCCCCCTCGCGCGAGTATACACACACACACACACACACACACACACACACACCATTATGTAACGCAAGCCCCCACCCAGTCTCGGTGTGCCTTAAGGGTTAACCCCGTCATGCCGGCGGTGCGCGGTACGTGCCGGGGGGGGGGGGGGGGGGGGGGTTATAGACCTGGGGGCGCGTAGGATGGCGCCTGCATAGGGTGTATGGGAAATAGTAACGTCACAGGTATATATATATTTTTGTTTCTTTAAGTGGTCTGAAAATACGGTATGTTGTATGATTTTAAGTCCTGCTGGGACGTTGTTTGGTTTATAGACTTATCCCTAAAGGTCCCACGGGGATTTAAGGGAATGGGGGGGGGGGACTTAAAACGTAACTGTTCTGTTTGAAATAAACGGTAATTTTCAGCCCTAAAAGGGGAGGAAGCGGGGGGCTGGAATTCCTCCCATCTCTTTTTTTTTTTTTATTTATTTTTCCGAAAGAAGGAACAGAGAAAGGGGCCAGGTGAGGATATTCCCTGAGGCCCAGTCCTCTTGTTAACGCGGGAATGGCGAATAGTATGAAAAAAAAGATTATTATTATTATTATTATTATTATTATTATTATTATTACGTATTATTATTATTATTATTATTATTATTATTATTATTATTATTATTATTTCCTTTATTATGGCTTGGCTTTCTGAAATAGACCGGTAGATGAAAATGTTTAGGCTCGGCTAGGATTTCGGTTTGTGGCCACACTATCATGCTGGATAGAGAGATAAGGGTGTTCCACTTAGTTCAGGGTAGTGATAAGAGGGACAAAACACCCCTGGATGATATCAGATCCCTCAGCCGCTGTAGGTTAGGTCACACATTCGCATCTCTAAGTACTGATAACAATTCCGATATTTTGGGTTCGTATTAAAAAGAAAATATCGATCCAATTCCTACTTAAATGCAAGTTATAAATTACTACTAGTGCAACTTTTGTATGATTCTTTATTTTTTCAATTTAACGATATAGACATCAGTTAAAGTTGTTTAAAAGATTTGTATTGTGAAAAACTAGATCGTGAGGACGTAAGGTTAATTCTTCCAAATGGAGTGAATCGTCTCAGCTTTTTTCTTTAGTAAGCATATGATAGAAATGTCCAAAGCTATACATGTCATCATATGTAGTATATAATAATTCAGTAACCACAATACAAGTTAGAATGGGCGATTCTTCTAATTAATGAATTTAAGGTCAAAATTCGCATTAGTAACTGTAAAGTTGCAAGTAACTGTTACATGTAGTTCAACCCATGGATGAGAGCTGGAATGTGATGCTTATTGGATTGAGGATAAGGGAAATATAATTATATATATATATATATATATATATATATATATATATATATATATATATATATATATATATATATATATATATATAAGTCTTAGAATGACGTGACGTGTAATAATGAATTGCGTTTTATTTCATAGAGGAAAGTAATCTTACACTTCTTTCTCAGATAAAGAATAGGCAATCTCGCTCCGTTAACGTCCTTGGTTTATAGAAATGCCTGCAGGTTACTAAAAGTTTATTAATTTGAGAGCTTTGGTCTGTAGCTACACGGCGACCCATTCCTGTAAGGAGCAAGCAGGTGACGTCACGGGGAAGAACCAATGAGCGGTCAAGAACGTTCTTTTGTTTACTGCGTGCGTGGGACTTCCAAGATGGCGTCCGCGGGACACAGTGTGTGTGGGTATTGGATAAATCGTCGTTTCCCTGTGTGGTAGGACGACCAGTCATGCTCTTGTAAAGGGAGGAAGAATGTTCATTGGAAGCTATGTCGTGGGTTCTGAGGGGTTGGGACCAGTCTGGGGTGTACACAACCCTGATTTCAATAAGGTGCTTTGGCCTTATACACACACACACACACACACACACACACACACACACACACACACACACACATCATATACGTTATAGCGACTTAAGCTACCTGTTAACGGAGTGTGAACTATCGTGTCGTAAAAACGGAGGGAAATGATGCATTTGATAACTCAATTTTGGTCGGTTAGGGTCCAAGTTAGGCATCTAAAATCAGGAATGTGGTTGATGGTCGCTTAGTGTTTTCGTGGTGGACGCTGGTTTAGGTGGATCCCAGGCGACTCTTCAGCCTCCCTTTACAAGCGATATCTCAGCTTGAGGTATCGCATGTAAGCTACTCTTCAGCCCACCGTAAAAACCTCTGAGATAACGTATATAAGTCACTTGTCAGCCACCCGTACAAACCCCCAGTGGTATCGCTCAGAAGAGGCTCCGTAAATCATAAGTGTAATGTGGATTTGAAAAAAAAAAAAAAAAAATGAATACAAACATTTCGTACCCCCTTGTTATCTTTTACAAGTTTTTTTTATTTCTGTTTTCAAGTAGTTTAAAAATTGGACGCGAGTGGCTGTGTTTGAAAGACCGGACTATAATTATTAGTCAAACTGAGCCGTTGACCTTTTAAGCACCGGACACTGAGAGCAGATGATTCACAAGCGGGCCAGCTGGTGTAGTGTCGACATTTTCCGTTATTGGGTTGAAAACTCAAGGCCTCTCGTTCAGTCACTACGAACCCTGTCAGCAATCGAGGTGAGGAGGAGGGAAGGGTGGGGGATGGTGTGAAGACCAGCCATGGACAACAACCCCCCCCCCACACACACAAACACACACACACACAAACACACGTCCCCTGAAGTTAGTTAGGGGTTAGGTAAGGCTTGATTACTTTAACTTTTGGCAGACTTTGTATAGAATTCGAGATGGCCTCGGGTAAGAGGGTCCCCCCCCCGACAGCGCTGGCACGACAGGCGCGCCAGAAATCGTAAAATACGACCACCACATGAAATCCCGAGATTCGATATGCACACGAGATAAGTTCTTGAAAGCATCCCGGACCCCCGAGAGTCTTGAGTACCTGCTGTCATGACGGACGCCCGTGTGGGACGCACGCACAGGTAGAGAGAAAAAAAAAGTTTCAGATGTGAACTGACCAAGTACCTACAGAGTGTACCATGCCAGCCAGGTTGTGTGTGTGTGTGTGTGTGTGTGTGTGTGTGTGTGTGGGGTGGGTGGGGGGGTTTGTGTGGGCCTGAGGGCTGCAGCTGGGGGGAGGAGGGGGGTGTTAGAGGACGGACACACACACACACACACACACACACACACACACACACACACACACACGCGTCCCCTGAAGGCCTCACCTGATGCCTATATATGCCATGCCTCACGCGTTGGTTTACCGCTGTATCGCTTCGTGTTGAAACGTCTTGCTGTGCCATATCGTGTTTCATTTACCATACGTGTCATGTGTGTGTGTGTTTCTTGTACCGTGTGCTGTTCTTGCTGTAGCAATGTGCTGTCTTTAAGCTGTACCGTGTAACTATATTGCTCGTACCATGCGATGTATGTGGTACCGTGTTGCTGCGATGCTGCGTTGCTCCATCAAGGAGCTCGTCCGGAAAAAGACGCGTTGAGAAGATGCAAGACGACCCAAGGAGTGTCCGCGTGAGGAAAGAAACAAATGTGGAACGGACCGGTCCAGTCCGCTCTGGGTTGCCCAGGTTTCGCCTCCTATCTGTGGGATGCGATGGCCTGTCGCGCTCTGGGTTTGGATTACCGTAACGTACCGTGTGTGTGTGTGTGTGACGTAACACGTCAGTGTGCTTAGGCGTTTCGAGTACCTGGTTTAAACGTTCGTAAATCGGTGGTTGTTTGTGATTCGTTGTGGCATAGCCCCCGCCGGCGATTGGACTGGCACGAGAACGCGCGCTAGTGGCATAGACCGACCGCTGGGAAACCAGTTTGGGTGTTATCGCAACGTAGCTAAAGTGAGGCGGATTCTGTTAGCTGTTTCTCTTCTTTTTTTTTTTTTCTGTGTCATGCCATTGTTAGCGGCTGCGGACTGCCTACCTGATTGATAGGATAGCATCATAATAAATTCAGCCTTCGTTTATGTAAGGGAATGTTACATCATCATGGGGTATTCGAGACTTTGCGTTGTCTACGGAGATGGGTTATTCTTAGTGGAGGTGTGTTACGTATCCCATATTGAGTACAGGGGGTCGGTCAGCTGCTGGCTGCATAATCGAACGAAAATTGGTCTTATTTTTCGGAAGGTATTACTTCTCGTCAGCGTGTTTTGATTGATGAGTGCAAGGAATATTGCTTTTGGAAGTGGTAGTGGCGGGAGAGAGAGATTTTTGGGAAGGAAGACTCCCATAGGAAACGTGTGGATTTATTAACGACAGTAAATTTAGACAGTGAAGAAGAAAACGTGGCTTGGGGTTGAGTGTGTGTGTGTGTGTGTGTGTGTGTGTGTGTGTGTGTGGTAAGGGGTGGGGGGGATGGGGATGCTTTTTGACGTGGTTAGTCTTAACGTTGAGTCTGGCGCTATCTGATTGGCTGTCAAGGTGACCCTTCCCAGCCAATTGTGCGCAGCCGTTCCTCCTGGATCGTATTGCGTCTACACTCTCTCTCTCTCTCTCTCTCTCTCTCTCTCTCTCTCTCTCCAACTGCCTCCACTCACTCGCTATGTTTTAATGAAAGCCAGAAATACGCGCTGTTGTAACAATGTTATTCTCTCTCGCATATATATATATATATATATATATATATATATATATATATATATATATATATATATATATATATATATCCCTCTCCCCTGCTAACTCTGGGTTGTAATGTTGTGGTTCCTGATCTCGGATGAAGCCATTGGTTAATTTGACTCGAGAGGATGACGATTTTAAGAAATATATTTGTGTATATGAGCGTAACCCTTAAACAAGTGGATTTCAATCCACTCGTTTAAAGGGTTACGATCATACTTATTGGGGTATTTTAGTTGCCATACTGTTTTAAGGGGTAGTTGTTCTAACTTTGAAGGGTTTTGATAACGTCGTGGTCAGGGGGATTTGATACAAGTCGTCGTGCTTCAAGTGTCGTACCTGTCGTGCTTCAAGTGTCGTACCGTCTTGCTTCAAGTGTCGTACCGTCTTGCTTCAAGTGTCGTACAGTCGTACTCAAGGTTAAAGCTTAATTGTCGGGAGTTAATCTTCCGAGAGCCAGTTGCGACGAAGATAACTGGTTTGAAGGACAAGAGCGTTGTCCGTACGCCTGTAGTATTTGTGTGTTCGAGTCTTGTTCTGCGGCTGAGGTTCGGCCCTCGGAATCCATGGTTTTGTATCTGTAATGCGTCGTGAAGGAGGTAAGATGTGCTCATTTATAGGGTAATTCAAACGCAGGATATTTTGGACAAGGTTGTTTGAGTAATTCTTTTGAAAGATTAGATTTTTCTTCGTATTATTATTATTTTTATCATCATTATTATTATTGTTATTATTATTATTATTATTATTATTATTATTATTATTATTATTATTATTATTATCATCATCATCATTACTACTACTACTACTACTACTACTACTACTACTACTACTACTACTACTACTACTACTACTACAACTTCTACTACTATTACTACTACTACTACTACTACTACTACTACTATTATTATTATTATTATTATTATTATTATTATTATTATTGTGGTTGTAGTTGCAGAAAATGGTGTGTGGCGTTTTCGTAGGGGAGTTTCATGTCTACGAAAGATATGTAGTTGCTTGTGTTATTATCTCGGCTTTTGGATGTTGGTTGTAGGCTACAACAAGACCTACAACCTCTTCTTCTGGTCGCTCTAGCAGGGGAGAGGGAGGAGGCTCCAGCAAGAGGTTGGTCGGTAAGTTGCCGGAGGGTTTGGTGGGGAGAGGGAGGGGTAGTAGACAGCCACCCCAGGATGGTGGTTGCGGTCACCAGAGCTACGCGAGATGGATGGGCTGAGTGGTTGTGGTTGTTAGCGACACGCTACCCTGGTTGTTCCAGCTCTTGGTGGTTGTGATTGCATGGCGGACGAGGTTGCGTTTGCTCTGGTTGCTCCAGAGCCTGGTCTTGGTGGTCGTCTGGATGGTCGTGCGTGCATGTTGTAGTCTCTCTCTCTCTCTCTCTCTCTCTCTCTCTCTCTCTCTCTCTCTCTCTCTCTCTCTCTCTTCTCTCTCTCTCTTCTCTCTCTCTCTCTCTCTCTCTCTCTCTCTCTCTCTCTCCATGAGACTTAAGCTTTGGTGTTTGGGATGATCTTTTCTTTTTTTTTGGTGTTGTTGTTATTGTTGTTGTTGTTTATCAAGGGGCAGGCGCAGGGGCGCGTTGTTTTTTGAGGGTGTCAAGGGAAGGTGTAATTCGGGGTTTGGTGGTGTGTTGCTACTGGGGTGGATATGCTTTACCGGCCACCTCCAAGGGCGTGGAAAAGGGGAGGAAGTCACCCGCTTGGGCTGAGAGAGAGAGAGAGAGAGAGAGAGAGAGAGAGAGAGAGAGAGAGAGAGAGAGAGAGAGAGAGAGAGGTGCGCTTTTGACACCTTGCGTCCGAAGAGGATGGAAGAACAACGAGAAAGAGGGGGAAAGAAGAAGAAGAAGAGAGGTGTTTGATTGGCGAAACACCGCGGTGAGCGGTAATGCTACTGTGGTATATATTGTGTCCTCACAACTTTGATGTTATTAGTGGCGGGTTATTGGCTGTTCTCTGCTCCATGGGTTAGGATGTTCATCTGATGAACAGGACGAGTGGTACGAGTGGGTTCTAAGTGGAACACGAGGGGATGAGGGAGTTAGCAGTGGAGGAAATAGAAGCGTGGGGTGGTTCATAGAGGGCCCTGGGGAGGAAGTAGTGTGGGAGGTGGGGAGAGAGAGAGAGTCGTGTGTTTCAGGGTCAGCGGGTTATTCAAGAAGGGGAGGGGAGGAGGGAGGGGAGGAAGGGGGAGGATAGTTGTGTGTGTTGGGGTGAGGTGGGGGGGGAAGTGGGTGGGGGGGTGCCTCTGATGTCATTATTACGACGTCCCTGTGTAACAACGCGGCCTATACCCCACCCCTGCCCGCCTCATCCCTGCCACTACCCCTGCCCCCCTACGCAGACGGCCTACCCCTGCCCCATCCCAAGACCACCCCTTCCCCCTCTCACCCACCCCACCCTTCATGACGCAAGGCCGGACTTGGATTAGATGTGGATATCTTTTCGTGAAGGAAGGGGGGGGGGGGGGCCTAAGCACCCGTGTATTGATGCTGCGTAGGGAGGAGAGCGTGTGTGTGTGTGTGTGTGTGTGTGTGTAGCCTTCACGGTGCCTCCAAGGGCATTCATTGGTTGGGTGGCTTAGGCCCGGTGGGGCTCCGGGTGGTGGGGTGGGTGGGGTGGGCTAGTAGAGGCCGCTTGGCCACCATGTCATCCCACTCTGTACCCCCTCTACACCGAGGCCTCCCAGTCCTTTTTTTTCTGTGTGTGTGTGTGTGTGTGTGTGTGTGTGTGTGTGTGTGTGTGTGTGTGTGTGTGTAATATCTGATCATCTACATCTTTCCTCTCTCACGACTGAAGTCGCTGGGCATGTCGTCTCCAGGTACGCGACGGTGTGGGATAGACTTTTGAATAGACATCTAAGGCGTGGGGGAAGGCCGTATGGTTAGGGTGTTCGAAACTGTTGGGGTTAGAAATTAAGTCTACGTGGAAGCCGTGTTTGGAGTGCATGTCATGCGTGTTCTCTCGTTGGTTTGGTGAGCTGGGGGGGTTCAGATATACGGGTTTATGCAAGTCCTGGAGACTTTTTTCTGTACTGTCAGGGCGTGGTATACACTTTGAAATGCAAATAGATACATAACGAACGGTTTGCTGAATTGAGGCAGCTGATATGTACAGTTGAGGAATTACGTGATTGGGGGTTCATTAATAGTTACTAGTTATTTAACCACGAAGGTGCTTAAGGGTATGTGTGTGTGTGTGTGTGTGTGTGTGTGTGTGTGTGTGTGTGTGTCTGTGTGGGTTTAGAAATCGTATAGATGATAGTAATAGTTGCGGCTCTAGTGGTGTCAGCAGTGGTGGGGGTGGTGGTGTTGGCTCTAGTGGTGTCAGCAGTGGTGGGGGTGGTGGTGTTGGCTCTAGTGGTGTCAGCAGTGGTAGTGATGGTGTTGGCTCTAGTGGTGTCAGCAGTGATAGTGATGGTGTTGGCCCTAGCAGTGGCAGTGGTGGCAATGCTAGCCTTGGCATTGCCACTAGTGGTGGCGACAGTGGTGGAGGTTCAAGGGAGTAGAGAAGAGCCAGTGGGTTGGTAACCTACCCACCTACACGTGGTCACGGGGAGGGAAGACCGGGGAGGGAAGAGCCATTGCGTTTGCAGGGAGTGAGAGAGGGAAGGAGGGAAGAGAGGGGGGGTAGGGGATGTTGTATGGGGTGTGTCATGTTACCTGCCCCAGCCTCAGCCTCAGCCTCTTCCTCCACCACCACACCACCGCCACCACACCACCACCACCACCACCACACCACCTCCACTCGTACCCTCGTCTCTCGTCCGCATCTTATCTCTCTTTTCCTTTTTTTTTTTTTCTTCTTTTTCTTATGTCTTTTTGAGGAATATGGTACGGGGGTTGCCCCCGTGTGGTCTTTCCCCTGCCGTCAATGGTCGTCTCTATTCTCATGATTATATTTGTTTCGTTTATGTTTGTAAAAACTCGGGATATCTTTCCATGTTCTGTATAATACTGAGGAAAACGGAGATTGATGTGAGGTGAATCAGTAGTGTTTTTGATGTGTTAGAACGTGTGTATATATATATATATATATATATATATATATATATATATATATATATATATATATATATATATATATATATATATATATATATAACACAATACCCTCCATCAACCAGGATTCTAACCCAGGACGGTCATAGCCTAGCGGTTAGTGTTCCCGACTACCACGCAAAAGATCCTGGGTTCGAATCTTAGCTGTTGGAGGGTATATTATACATTTTATGGAAGTGCACGTTCGTATGCACTATAATCGTGTATGTGTGGGTATATATATATATATATATATATATATATATATATATATATATATATATATATATATATATATATATATATATGCATGTGTATGTGGGTGGGTTGGGCCATTCTTTCGTCTGTTTCCTTGCGCTACCTCGCTAACGCGGGAGACAGCGACAAAGCAAAATAAATGAATAAGTAATATATTCCACCCAGAATCTTGATTCATGGGCCATTGGTCATTGTGCACCGTAGAAGTGCTGACCATATGCCTTGGTCGAGTGTGTTACATCCGTGATCTCACTTCTGCAGGTATTGTCCCGGCCACCTGCTCTCGATGGATCTGTCTCGTGACGTGTACCCCCCCCCCCCCCCCAAAGCACGCATACAACTGCTGCTGCTTCTGCTGCTGCTGCTTGCTGTAGTTGGTGTTAGAAGGACGGGTCCTCTCGAGGATGAGCCTGTTATGGTGTCTCGTTTGACTCCTTTCTTTTTCGAGACTGTGAAGTTTTCCCTCCGTGCTTTGTCCTCCCGTGTTCTCGTAACGTTTTGACCTTTTTTTGAGAGACGAGATTACAGATGCTTAGGCTTGGATCAATGCCCATTACGTTTCCTTGTCTTCCACACTCAATTCCTCGTACGGACGCTTTGTCACGGGTGCCCATGACGTACTTCGTATGTAAAAAAAAAAAAAATACAAGGTCATAGTCGGCGTTTTCTTGTGTCAGCCCTTGGAATAATGAACTTCTTTAGCGAGGTAGGTAGGTAGGGAGGTAGGTAGGTAGGTGGGTGGAGAGGTAAGTAGGTAGGGAGGTAGGTAGGGAAGAAGGTTGGTAGATAGAGAGGTAGGTAGAGAAGTAGGTAGGTAGATAGAGAGGTAAGTAGGGAGGTAGGTAAGTAGGTAGGGAGGAAGGTAGGTAGGTAGGGAAGTAGGAAGGTAGATAGAGAGGTAAGTAGGTAGGTAGGGAGGTAGGTAAATAAGTAGGTAGGGGGGGAGGGAAGTAGGAAGGTAGATAGAGAGGTAAGTAGGTAGGTAGGGAGGTAGGCAAGTAAGTAAGTTGGTAGGGAGGGAGATAGGTAGGTAGGGAAGTAGGAAGGTAGATAGAGAGGTACGTAGGTAGGTAGGGAGGTAGGTAAGTAAGTAGGTAGGGAGGGAGGTAGGTAGGTAGGGAAGTAGGAAGTTAGATAGAGAGGTAAGTAGGTAGGTAGGGAGGTAGGTAAGTAGGTAGGTAAGTAGGTAGCTAGGTGGGTAGATAGGTCATCCAGCTCCGTACCGTCGAACTGGACATTTTAATCGGTGTTTTATTACGTGGGTACCCGCCACCCAAGGGGGCCGACACGTACACGCGAAGTACGACGTTTCGAATCGCACGACAGGCAGCAGGGTGTCTGTCGGCCGGTGCCAGGTGTACGATGAGGGGGGGGGGGTCGAGAGACGGACACCTTGCTCTGTTGTGGGTTGTTCGTCCGTCGCAACCAGAGGTGTTCACACTTCCGGGGGGGGGGGGGTTATCGGAGGGGGTTGTAGCGGAGGTCGACCTTGAATGTGTTGTTGTGTGGTGGTGATGTCAAGGCCTGACCCACGACATGTCATCGGCTGGGGAACCACGCCACAGACGCGGCCGGCGCCAGCAGCATCATCCCTCCCCCCCCGCCCCTGTCGCCTTCGTCAGGACCCATCTGACGAAGGTGCCTGGCGTAGTCTGACGCGGCGGCTGGAGACAAGGGCAAGGACCTCTCTCCTTCCCGCTGTGTCTCAAGGACGCGAGTTCCTCCCACTTGATATTAACATTGAAGAATTAATCCGGTATTTCTTACACGTCGTCCACGGCAAAAGAAAACGGGATGATGCACGGTCGAGAAGGGGGGGGGGGGGGTGACATTGCTAGACGTAGTCATTCTTTTGAGAGTAAAGATTTTTATTTTTTTTTAATAAGGAGGCTGGAGAGGCTTGGCTTGCCTGGCTGGGTTACGTCCGGGTCGTTGTAATGATTTTATGTTCAGGGCTGGACGTTTGTAGGGGGGGAGGGAGAGAGAGAGAGAGAGGGGGGTGTAGGGCATTATTATCTGATGTCATTTTACTCACCCCGTCGGGAGGTAAGAGTGAGGTGGTGAGGCGATGGTAATGTGGTGGTGGGGGGGGGGGGGAATGTTTGTTGTGAGTCGTGTGTGTGTGTGTGTATATGAGGTGGGTCAGGGTTTGAGGCAGCCTGGAGATGAGGTTGTGTTGAGGGGGGGGAGGGGGTCGGTCGGTCGGTCAGGAAGCCATATTTGTTGTAATCAGAGGGGGGAAGGGGGGGGGGGGTGTTTTGGGGGAGGATAGAGTGATATTGTTTACCAGCCGGTCTGTGGTGTTGTGGTGGGGGATGGGGGAGATTGGGGAGGGGAGGGGGGTTTGGTTGTGTAGGTAAGATGAGTGTGAGTCGGTTCTGTGTGTGTGTGTGTGTGTGTGTGTGTGTGTGTGTGTGTGTGTGTGCGCGCGTGTGTGACGTCACCCTTACGTAAGGTGTGACACGGACGGGGTGGGGGGTGGTGGTGGTAGTAGTGGGGGGCGGGGGGGGGAGGAGGAAGGTGAAGGAGGGGAGGGGGGAGCGAGTGTGTGTCTGTGTGTGTGTGTGTCTGTGTGTGTGTGTGGCAAGGCTCTCCGCTGGTGGCAGTGAGTGTGCCGCCGTCAGCCTATCCTGCCGGACACCACAGCACCGTCAGCGCCGCCGTCAGAGAACTCACCACCCGCCACCCTCGGACGTGACTTACCTCAACCCCCACATACCGGTCCTCCCTCCTCCTCATCCTCCACCCCTCACCTCACCTCACCCCGCCGGCAGTAGCTGCGACTACTACTGCGCCTCCTGCAGTTAGCTGCTCCTCCTCCTCCCGGAGCGACCGTTCCTCCGTCGGGCTCCCAGCGTCGTCGTGCGTGGGGGAAACATACACTGTGGCGCCTGGTGTGTGATCTCAAGTGTTAACACAAGTGTTGGGGTGTTATCCTCGTGTCCAGCGGCCGGCTGGGAGGTGGCCTACATAACTACCCAGGTAGAAAATAATATATATATATATATATACGATATATATAATATACACACGTGTGTCGCGTGCGTGTGTGTCTGTGTCTCTGGGCTGGAGGGAGAGGTCGCGGCGCTGCTGCTGCTGCTGCCCTGACAGAAAACGTCATGCAGGCGTCGCCAGTGTACCCGCCGTGCGTGCTGCCCCCTTCCTTCGCGGCGGCCTACTGTAACTTCCAGCAGTACCGGTACTCCGGGTACCCGTGGCAGAACATCCACCCCCAGTTCAACCCCCACGTACCCGCCAAGCCCGTGGTGGCACCCCCGCCACCGCCACCGCCACCGCCGCCACCGCCACCGCCACTGCCGCCGCCGCCGCCGCCAAGCCACTACAGTCAAGGTAAGGTTACCTCAGCCAACAACAGCGACAACAACAACAACATCAGTTACCCCCCTCCTGTATTATTACCTCCACTTCGTATTATCTCCAGGTCTCTCTCGGGTCTTATCTCTCTCGCAAGGCCCCGAGCGAGACTCGTCTCGCTTCCCTCCTCATATCTCCCTCACCCTAATCTCATTCCCTCCCATCCCACTCCCTCCGTCTCACTCCTCCACGTCCATTCCCTCCCCTCCCTCTTTCCTCTCGTCTCCCCCACACCCCTTCCTCGTCTCTCACTTTCTTCTTGACTTCCCCTCATCTCCCCTCTCGTCTCTCTCTCTCCCCTCATCTCTCCCCTTCTCATTATATTCGTCTAACTTCCCCCTCCCCTCATCTCCCATCCCTTTTTCCCCCTCATTTCCCTCCCCCCGCCCTTCGTCCCGCTTATCCCCCCTCCCCCCCTCATATCTCCCCCCTTAGCCTCACCTGCCTCTTCGTCTCCCCACTCCCCTCCCTCGTCCCCACCACCACCACCACCGCCTTTCTGCCCACCAACCTCCTTCCTCTCCCCTGTAAACAGTTGACGTAATATCATTGGAGTTGACTGAGGCAGACCCGCTGCCTATGATATATAACTTGTTAGAGAGGTTGGAGGGAACAAGGCGCACCACGTTTGTCCCTCCAAGGGGCATTGTAGCTGCTGCACCTCAGCTCTCTGGTGTTGGAGGTGAGGAGGCAGGTTCGAGGTAGTGTTGGAGGTGAGGAGGTATAAGTTTGGAGGTAGTGTTGGAGGCGAGGGGGCAGGTTGGCGGTAGTGTTGGTGATGAGGAAGCGGGTTGGAGGAGAGGAGACAGGTTGGAGGTAGTGTTGGAGAGGAGGAGACAGGTGGGAGGTAGTGTTGAAGAGGAGGAGACAGGTTGGAGATAGTGTTAGAGGAGAGGAGTCAGGTTGGACATAGTTTCGGAGGTAAAGAGGCAGGTTGGTGGCGGGGAGTCAGGTTGGGGGTAGTGTTGGAGAGGAGGAGACAGGTTGGAGATAGTGTTAGAGGAGAGGAGTCAGGTTGGAGATGGTGTTGGAGGTGAAGAGGCAGGTTGGTGGTGAGGAGTCAGGTTGGGGGTAGTGTTGGAGAGGAGGAGACAGGTTGGAGATAGTGTTAGAGGAGAGGAGACAGGTTGGAAATAGTGTTAGAGGAGAGGAGTCAGGTTGGAGATAGCGTTGGAGGTGAAGAGGCAGGTCTGTGGTGAGGAGTCAGGTTGGAGGTAGTGTTGGTGGTGAGGTTCCGGGGGAAACCCCATAAGAATCTTTATAATGACAAGAGGCCAGCTGGCCGGATCTCTTGCGTAACACTGTGTTGTTATTATTATTATTATTATTGTTATTATTATTATTATTATTATTATTATTATTATTATTATCATCATCATCATCATCATCATCATCATGAGAAGGAGCTGGGGGTAGTGTGGGCTGGAGCTGTGGGGGTTGTGTGGGCAGGAGCTGAGGGGTAGTGTGGGCTAGAGCTGTGGGTGTAGTGTGGGCTAGAGCTGTGGGTGTAGGTGGGCAGGAGCTGGAGTAGTGTGGGCTGGAGCTGTGGGTGTAGTGTGGGCTGGAGCTGGAGCAGTGTGGGCAGGAGCTGGGGGTAGTGTGGGCAGGAGCTAGGGGTAGTGTGGGCAGGAGCTGAGGGGTAGTGTGAGCTGGAGGTGTGAGGTAGTGTGGGCTGGAGCTATGGGGTAGTGTGTGCTGGAGCTGTGTGGGTAGTGTGGGCTGGAGCTATGGGGTAGTGTGTGCTGGAGCTATGGGGTAGTGTGGGCTCGAGCTGTGAGGTAGTGTGGGCAGGAGCTATGGGGTAGTGTGTGCTGGAGCTGTGAGGTAGTGTGGGCTGGAGCTGTGGGGGTAGTGTGTATGTGTGTGTGTGTGTGTGTGTGTGTGTGTGTGTGTGTGTGTGTGTGTGGCACGTCAGCTGGGTGGAGGAGGGTGTGTCGGCATCGTATGATAATAGGACTAAATATGTTCCCTCATGATAACACCAGGGAAGCCACTCATCATGTCCTCGCTGATGCCATACTTTCCCACATATCTCCACATATTTTTATAACATAGCCACATATTTTTATAACATAGCCACATATATTTTATAACATAGCCACATATTTTTTATAACATAGCCACATATTTTTATAACATAGCCACATATATTTTATAACATAGCCACATATTTTTATAACATAGCCACATATTTTTATAACATAGCCACATATATTTTATAACATAGCCACATATTTTTTATAGCATAGCCACATATATTTTGTAACATAGCCACAATTTTTTTCTAACAGCCACATATTTTTTTTTAACATAGCCACATATTTTTTTATAATATAGCCTCATGTTTTTTTTATAACATAGCCACAATTTTTTTGTAACAGCCACGTAGCTGCTTTTTTTTTTTTTTTTTTTTACATAGCCGCATATTTTTGTAGCATATCCACATATTTTTATAACATAGCTGCACATTTTTTATAACAGCCACATATTTTTATAACAGCCACTTATTTTTATAACTGCCACACATTTTTATAACATAGCCGCACATTCATAACATAGCCGCACATTCTTTTTCATTTCATAACATAGCCACATATTGTATTAACATAGCCGCATATTTTTTTATAGCATAGCCACATATTTTTTCTATGCTGGGGTAGTGGCACGGGTGACTGAAGCCCTCATCAAAGGTCATCTCATAAACTCTCTCTCTCTCTCTCTCTCTCTCTCTCTCTCTCTCTCTCTCTCTCTCTCTCTCTCTCTCTCTCTCTCTCTCTCTGCGTTATGAGATAGTCATGTTTTTCGATGATGCTTTTGTGTGTGTGTGTGTGTGTGTGTGTGTGTGTGTGTGTGTGTGCCCAAGAGTCACAAAGCCGGACGATTTGGCTTTCCTCCTCCTCCTCCTCCTCCTCCTCCTCCTCCTCCTCCTCCTCCTCCTCCTCCTCCTGATGTAAGTTCAACACGTCGCCGATACGACTTGAGTGTGCTTTTTGCTGAGGTAAATATATGTCGATGGTTTACAGCGGCAGTAGTACTGCTCCTGCTCACACGTGGGGTGAGAAGTATCGTCTGGACCACACTGGAGTAAAGATGAACCATACTGGAGTAAAGATAAACTACACTGGAGTAAAGATGAACCACACTGGAGTAAAGATGAACCATACTGGAGTAAAGATGAACCACACTGGAGTAAAGATGAACCATACTGGAGTAAAGATGAACCACACTGGAGTAAAGATGAACCATACTGGAGTAAAGATAAACCACACTGGAGTAAAGATGAACCATACTGGAGGAAAGATGAACCACACTGGAGGAAAGATAAACCACACTGGAGTAAAGATAAACCACACTGGAGTAAAGATGAACCACGCTGGAGTAAAGATAAACCACACTGGAGTAAAGATGAACCATACTGGAGGAAAGATGAACCACACTGGAGGAAAGATAAACCACACTGGAGTAAAGATAAACCACACTGGAGTAAAGATGAACCACGCTGGAGTAAAGATAAACCACACTGGAGTAAAGATGAACCATACTGGAGGAAAGATGAACCACACTGGAGGAAAGATAAACCACACTGGAGTAAAGATAAACCACACTGGAGGAAAGATGAACCACACTGGAGTAAAGATAAACCACACTGGAGTAAAGATGAACCACGCTGGAGTAAAGATAAACCACACTGGAGGAAAGATGAACCACACTGGAGTAAAGATGAACCACACTGGAGTAAAGATAAACCACACTGGAGTAAAGATGAACCACGCTGGAGTAAAGATAAACCACACTGGAGGAAAGATGAACCACACTGGAGTAAAGATGAACCACACTGGAGTAAAGATAAACCACACTGGAGGAAAGATGAACCACACTGGAGTAAAGATAAACCACACTGGAGTAAAGATAAACCACGCTGGAGTAAAGATGAACCACACTGGAGTAAAGATAAACCACACTGGAGTAAAGATAAACCACACTGGAGTAAAGATAAACCACACTGGAGTAAAGATGAACCACACTGGAGTAAAGATAAACCACACTGGAGGAAAGATAAACCACGCTGGAGTAAAGATGAACCACACTGGAGTAAAGATAAACCACGCTGGAGTAAAGATAAACCACGCTGGAGTAAAGATGAACCACACTGGAGTAAAGATAAACCACACTGGAGTAAAGATGAACCACACTGGAGTAAAGATAAACCACACTGGAGTAAAGATAAACCACACTGGAGTAAAGATGAACCACACTGGAGTAAAGATAAACCACACTGGAGTAAAGATAAACCACACTGGAGTAAAGATGAACCACGCTGGAGTAAAGATGAACCACACTGGAGTAAAGATAAACCACACTGGAGTAAAGATAAACCACACTGGAGTAAAGATGAACCACACTGGAGTAAAGATAAACCACACTGGAGTAAAGATAAACCACACTGGAGTAAAGATGAACCACGCTGGAGTAAAGATGAACCACACTGGAGTAAAGATAAACCACACTGGAGTAAAGATAAACCACACTGGAGTAAAGATGAACCACACTGGAGTAAAGATGAACCACACTGGAGTATAAAGATTAAATTTTGATATGACGGGCCAGACATGTGTGTGTTTGTGTGTGTGTGTGTGTGTGTGTGTGTGTGTGTGTGTGTGTGTGGTTTTTGTCTCTCCCTGACTGACTGACCTCCGCACACACACGTACTATCTGAACCACATTTGGACAAAGATGAATTTTTTTTGTATTAGATGAGACGGCACGGGCAGTTGTGCTCATGATTAAGGCCATCCCATTAACGCTATATATATATATATATATATATATATATATATATATATATATATATATATATATATATTATCCCTGGGGATAGGGGTGAAAGAATACTTCCCACGTATTCCCTGCGTGTCGTAGAAGGCTACTGAAAGGGGAAGGAGCGGGTGGCTGGAAATCCTCCTCTCTCGTTTTTTTTTTTTTCCAAAAGAAGGGACATAGAAGGGGGCCAGGTGAGGATATTCCCTCAAAGGTCCAGTCCTCTGTTCTTAACGCTACCTCGCTAAGCGGGAAATAGCGAATAATGTGGAAGAAAGAAAAGATATTGGAAAGTATTACAATTTTGCTCGTGATCAAGTATATTCCCGTGAGTCCACGGGGAAAATGAAACACGATAAGTTCCCAAGTGCACTTTCGTGTAATAATCACCTTATCAGGGGAGACACAAGAGAGAACTATAACAGTCAGTTGATATACATCGAAGAGCCGAAGCTAGGACGCCATTTGGTAAACATGCGATTGTCTTCGATCAACCCCTAGTGGTGGATGAAAAGCTGGGTTGACTGTGGGCCGACTGCCGCAACCAGGATGCGAACCTGTGCGCTCGACCCTGGGCGGCCCATGAATGCTTCACGGTCGGGAGGGCTAACCGCTACATCAAGGTAATCAAGAACTAGGACATCATGTGGCTCAAGGGCCGTACCGTCGTACTCAAGGGATCGTACCGTCGTACTCAAGGGTCGTACCTTTATACTTAAGGGGTCGTACCTTCGTACTCAAGGGCTCTTACCGTCATACTCAAGGGCTCGTACCGTCATCTTCAAGGGCTCGTACCGTCATCTTCAAGGGCTCGTATCGTCATACTCAAGGGCCGTACCGTCATACTCAAGGGCTCGTACCTTCGTACTCAAGGGCTCGTACCGTCATACTCAAGGGCTCGTACTATCGTACTCAAGGGCTCGTGCCTTCGTACTCAAGGGCTCGTACCGTCATACTCAAGGGCTCGCACCATGGTACTCAAGGGCTCGTACCGTCATACTCAAGGGCACGTACCATCATACTCAAGGGCTCGCACCGTCGTACTCAAGGGCTCGTACCATCGTACTCAAGGGCTCGTACCGTCATACTCAAGGGCACGTACCATCATACTCAAGGGCTCACACCGCCGTGTTCAAGGGCTCGTACCGTCGTACTCAAGGGCTCGTACCGTCGTACTCAAGGGCTCGTACCGTCATATTCAAGGGCTCGTATCGTCATACTCAAGGGCCGTACCGTCATACTCAAGGGCTCGTACCGTCATACTCAAGGGCTCGTACCGTCATACTCAAGGGCTCGTACCGCCGTACTCAAGGGCTCGTACCATCCTACTCAAGGGCTCGTACCGCCGTACTCAAGGGCTCGTACCGTCATACTCAAGGGCTCGTACCGTCGTACTCAAGGGCTCGTACCATCATACTCAAGGGCTCGTACCGCCGTACTCAAGGGCTCGTACCTCGGGTGTTCAAGAACACTACCGTTGTTGTACAGCGGCTTAAGAAGTTGTATGTCATGTGGGAGGGTAGGTAGGAAGGTAGGGTAGATTGGTAGGTAAGAAATGGTAGTTAGGTAGGAAGGTAGGGTAGATTGGTAGGTAAGGTATGGTAGTTAGGTAGGTAAGGGAGGGTAAATTTGGTAGGTAAGGTATGGTAATTAGGCAGGCAAGGGAGGGTAGATTTGGTAGGTAAGGTATGGTAGTTAGGTAGGCAAGGGAGGGTAGTTTGGTAGGGAAAGGAGGGGGTAGTTTGGTAGTAAGGGAGTGTACTTTGGTAGGGAAGGGAGAGTAGTTTAGTAGGTAAGGGAGGGGAGTGTGGGTAGTAAGGGAGGGGAGTGTGGGCAGTAAGGGAGGGGGAGTGTGGGCAGTAAGGGAGGGGGAGTGTGGGCAGTAAGGGAGGGGGAGTGTGGGCAGTAAGGGAGGGGGAGTGTGGGCAGTAAGGGAGGGGGAGTGTGGGCAGTAAGGGAGGGGGAGTGTGGGCAGTAAGGGAGGGGGAGTGTGGGCAGTAAGGGAGGGGGAGTGTGGGCAGTAAGGGAGGGGGAGTGTAGGTAGTAAGGTAAGAGAGACGAGGCGACCAAGTTCCTGTTGCTTACCTTTGCCGTAATCTTTAATGCCTTGCAGGTGTGTGTGGGCACGATCCTGGTGCCACGTCGCCGGACACACTCCTCTATCCCCCCCTCCCTCCCTTACCATCCCCTCTATCCCACCACCTATCCCTTGCTTATGCTCCACACCCCCCCCCTCTCCCCCCCCACACACACACACCTACAACTCACCCCCCTCCCTCCATCCTCCTACCATTGCGTAACTCTTTAAGTACAGTCCCAGTGACGGAGATTCTAACCCGCGCCATCCCAGTGACCCCATCTTCTATCCCTCACCATCCCAATGACCTAGCTTCTATCCCTCGCCCTCCCAGTGATCCAGCTTCTATCCCTCACCATCCCAATGACCTAGCTTCTATCCCTCGCCCGCCCAGTGATCCAGCTTCTCTCCCTCACCATCCCAATGACCTAGCCTCTATCCCTCACCCTCCCAGTGACCCACGCCTCTATCCCTCACCATCCCAGGGCCCCAACTCGTATCCCTCGCCATCCCAGTGAGCTATTTTCTATCCCTCACGATCCCATGACCCCCCTCCCCTCCCTCCCGGCACCACCTCTACCCAAACCCCTATCCACCGAAATAGCCAGCCCCGTGGGTCTGTCCTCCCGGCAGTACCATAACGTTAAACAGTGCTGTCCGTGACTCGACATCCACCTAAGTCATGGCTGACTCGTTACCTAACCACGCCATCCCCTGTGCCTCCACCCACCCACCGCATGATGATGATGGGGAGGAGGAGGAGGAGGCCTGCTGTGTGGCAGCCGTGACCTGTGGTAGGTAGGGCTGGGCTGCTGACGGTAGGGCTGGGCTTCTGGGAGGGCTGGGCTGGGCTGCTGACGGTAGGGCTGGGCTTCTGGGAGGGCTGGGCTGGGCTGGGCTGCTGGCGGTAGGGCTGGGCTTCTAGGAGGGGTGGGCTGGGCTGCTGGGAGAGCTGGGCTGGGCTGCTGGGAGAGCTGGGCTGGGCTGCTGGCGGGAGGGCTGGGCTGCTGCTGGGAGGGCTGGGCTGGGCTGCTGGCGGGAGGGCTGGGCTGGGTTGCTGGCGGGAGGGCTGGGCTGCTGCTGGGAGAGCTGGGCTGGGCTGCTGCTGGGAGGGCTGGGCTGGGCTGCTGACGGTTGGGCTGGGCTGGGCTGCTGGGAGGGCGGCACAGTGAGGGCGGGCTGTGTAGCAAGATAATTTATGAAGTTATTTTTGTGTGACTGTCGATACGAGGGTTGTGTGTCTTCGTTGAAGCTGTGTGCTGTATGTGGACACATCTGCATGTGGATAGAGTCTAGTGAAATGTGGATTATGTGTGTGGATAGAGTCTAGTGCAGTGTGGGTAATGTATGTGGAGAGTCGAGTGCATTGTGGATAATGTATGTGGATGAAGAGTCTAGTGAAGTGTGGATTATGTAAGTGGATAGAGTTTAGTGCAGTGTGGATGATGTCTGTGGATAGAGCCTCGTGCATTGTAGATCTTGTGGATTATGTATGTGGATAAGAGTCCCGTGCAGTGTGGATAATGTGTGTGTGTGGATGTGGATAGAGTGGAGATATATCGGATCGATAATTTTGCGTTGGTTGAGCAGCCGCACAGCGTGACTTGCTGCCCTGAGCTACACCAGTTATGTAAGATGTTGTTAACGTTTTCTGAGCTGAGACATTCCCCCCCCCATTTTTTTTTTACTTTTAGGGAGACTCTGGAAGTCCTCAGGTCATATTACAGCAGGTCAGGTCATGTGGAGTCAGGTCAGGTCATGCGGGGTCTGCCTGGATGGTCGGGGATCGGAAGCCATCGTCATGGAAAGGGGTCGTTGGGTGTGGTTAGTGTGTTGTGGTGGTGTGGTGGATTGGGTCGGTTGTCGAAGGCTCGTGTGGTGGTGTGGTCGGAGGAGGCTGACAGATCTTGACGTGGTGTGTGTGTGTGTGTGTGTGTGTGTGTGTGTGTGTGTGGCATTGACGTGGGGGTCAGTGACCGGAGTTGTACCCTACCAACGTTGTGGTGTGGTGGTGTGGTAACAGCGGCGCCGCCGGCGGTGGTGGTAGTAATGACGATGGTTAGCAGTAACGATGGTTGTGGTAAGGTGATTGAGGTTGGAGCACCTACTACCTCATACGTGGTTCCTGGTATTAAGTAACGCCTTTGTCAGGAGCGCTTTTGATGCGCTGAGGTGCTCCTTACGTAACGCGATCGGTGTGTGTGTGTGTGTGTGTGTGTGTGTGTGTGTGTGTGTGTGTGCGCGTGTGTGTGTTGCTATTCTGGAGATAGACTTATGCCTGGTGCGGGGTCAGACAAGGTCACCCAGCCTTCTCTCGACGTGGCACACCATCTTCAGCCCCTTGGACACGACGGTACGGCTCTTGGGCACGACGGTACGACCTTTGAACACGACGATATGGCTCTTTTGAACACGACATTACGGCCGTTGAACGTCGTGCTACCCTCGTACACGACGGGGCGACCTTTGGGCATGATGGTGTATCTTTTGGGCCTGACCCTTGCTAGGGTTAGGTTAAAGGCCAAGGCCGTTGCATCCAAGGGTCGTACTGTCGTGCTTGGAGGCTCTTGGTCGTGGTGGAGGGGACCGTACCGTCGTGTTTGGAGGCTCCTGGTCGTGCTGGAGGGGACCGTACCGTCGTGCTTGGAGGCTCCTGGTCGTGGTGGAGGGAACCGTACCGTCTTTCTTGGAGGCTCCTGGTCGTGGTGGAGGGGACCGTACCGTCGTGCTTGGAGGCTCCTGGTCGTGGTGGAGGGAACCGTACCGTCTTTCTTGGAGGCTCCTGGTCGTGGTGGAGGGGACCGTACCATCGTGCTTGGAGGCTCCTGGTCGTGGTGGAGGGAACCGTACCGTCGTGCTTGGAGGCTCCTGGTCGTGCTTGAGGGGACCGTACCGTCGTGCTTGGAGGCTCCTAGTCGTGGTGGAGGGGACTGTACCGTCGTGCTGGAGGGGACCGTACCGTCGTGCTTGGAGGCTCCTGGTCGTGCTGGAGGGGACCATACCGTCGTGCTGGAGGGGACCGTACCGTCGTGCATGGAGGCTCCTGGTCGTGCTGGAGGGTGTAAAGCCAGCTGCTCTGACCCTCCTCCACCCCATCCCTCCCTCAACCTACAAGTCGATCGCGAGAACGAGACGTCATTAACCTCGGGCCATCTTCTGTCCTCGCTGTCCTACTGCCAGGCTGACAGGACGGTTGCGTGAGTCGAGGACGCATTCACCTAAGCTTAAGTGAAAAAAAAGGAGATGGGGGGGGGGGGGGCTGCTGGCTGACCGGGCTTAGCTGGCCATGGTCCAGCTTGAGCAGAGTGTATGTACACACACACACACACACGCACACGCTCGCGCTCGCGCGCGCCCGCACGCTCCTTGCCGATCATTCACCTTACTTTCCCTTTGGGTCGTGTCTGGCGCGGTGTTGGTGGGCATTACTGGGAGGCGGACCTGCGTTCCTTCTGCCCTCAATTGACGTGTCGCTCATGAAGGTGGGCAGGGATGTGAGGGTGGAGGCGGGGTTGGGGCCGTCGCACGTGTATCGTGAGTGGGTCGGAGGTGGCGGCGGGGACGTGCAGTGGGGTGTGGTGACCTGATGAGGAGGGGGAGGAGGTCAGGTCAGACGTCTCGTGGGTGATGGCTCAAAAGTTGACCGCACCGTCGTGCTTGTGGGGGTAGGACCGTACTGTCGTGCTTCAGTTGCTCGTCCCGTCGTGCTTGTGGGGGTAGGACCGTCCCGTCGTGCTTGTGGGGGTAGGACCGCACCGTCGTGTTTGTGTGGGTAGGACCGCACCGTCGTGCTTCAGTTGCTCGCACCGTCGTGTTTGTGTGGGTAGGACCGCACCATCGTGCTTCAGTTGCTCGCACCGTCGTACTCCAGGGCTGCCGTACCTTCGTGCCCCAGGGGATGGCGGTGGCGTCGTGCCTCAATATCTACGGTAGTGTCCGGCCAGCCAGCCAAGCCACAGTGTGGTGGTGGTGGATATGGATGGAGAACCCAGGGAAGCCGTACAGATCATCCCTGCTCGATAGGTAATCCCACAGTGTACCTTCCTGGCTATACAACATTTAGTGTTGTTCTTCCTCCTCTTCCTCCTTACCCTCCTCCTCCTCCTCCTCCTCCTCCTCCTTAAACTTGCCCCAGACGCGTACCCGTGCACGACAGCCTGTTGCCTGAAATAGGGGAAAAAACGGAAAATGAAAGGGAAACTAACGACTCGTATAGACCGTTAAACAGTGCCAACGGTATAGAGGGTGGCTAGGGATTGTGGTGGGGGGGGAGAAATTGGATGAGTAGATTAGTTATGGTTTTCGGAGAGAGAGAGAGAGAGAGAGAGAGAGAGAGAGAGAGAGAGAGAGAGAGAGAGAGAGAGAGAGAGAGAGAGAGTCTTTGGAGTCTATACTGTGTTTCTGGCGCCAGTCGTTGGCGTGGTTTTGTAGGGGTAATTGCCGGGGGGTGATGGTTACTGGTGTGTACTACATTGTTGGGGCTTCAGCTCTCTCTCTCTCTCTCTCTCTCTCTCTCTCTCTCTCTCTCTCTCTCTCTCTCTCTCTCTCTCTCTCTCTCTCTCCTTCGTTGTCGTTCATCACCACAATGACACCAGCGTTAAGGGGTCAGGTCAAAGTTTACTCAAGGGTCGTACCGTCGTGCTCAGGGATCGCACCGTCGTGTTCAAGGGTCGCACCGTCGTGCTGAAGAGTCGAACCATTGTGCTCGTGGTTCCTACCGTCGTGTTCATGGATCATACCGTCGTGCTCAAGGGTCGTACCGTCGTGTTCATGTATCGTACCGTCGTGTTCAAGGGTCGTACCGTCGTGCTCAAGGGTCGTGCCGTCGTGTTCATGGATCGTATCGTCGTGCTCAAGAGTGGTACCGTTGTGTTCATGGATCGTACCGTCGTCCTCAAGGGTGGTACCGTCGTGTTCATGGATCGTACCTTCGTCTTCAAGGGTCGTACCGTCGTGTTCATGGATCGTATCGTTGTGCTCAAGGATCGCACCATCGTGTTCATGGATCGTACCGTCGTGCTCAAGAGTCGTACCGTCGTGCTCAAGGGTTGCATCGTCGTGCTCAAGGGTCGTATCGTCGTGCTCATGGATCTTACCGTCTTAGCTCCGGACACATGTTTGTTTTATCAGGTATCAGGTTTCAACTTGAGCTGCTGATGTCAATCTCTCTCTCTCTCTCTCTCTCTCTCTCTCTCTCTCTCTCTCTCTCTCTCTCTCTCTCTCTCTCTCTCTCTCCCGCGGAAGGTAGCCGCTGATTCGAGCGGTAGACCGCACGCCGTAGGGCTAGGCTGACGACCTTGGCCTCAACGCCCGCCATCACTTCCCACTGTTATCACCGGCCTTCAGCATCCACCTTCGTGTGGGGCGCCAGACGGCTCTCTGGTGGTGGCGATAACGGGTGTTGGAGAGGGTGGTGGTGAGGGTGTTGGAGAGGGTTTCGGAGGGTTGGTGAGGGTGTTGGAAGAGGGTGGTGAGGGTGTTGGTTGGGGTTTGGTGAGGATGTTGAACGGGAGTTTGGGGTGGTGAGGTTGTTGGAGGGGTGGTGAGTATGTTGAAGGGGTGGTGATGGTGTTGGAGAAAGTTTTGAGGTTGTTGGAGTTGGGTGGTACGCTTGAGGGTATTCTATGTTTCTATGTATGAAATAATGAGATAGGGATTCTGTGTTTTCATTATATATATATATATATATATATATATATATATCAAACCAAGTTGACGTTTATAACCCATTATATCAGTACGGGGCACCAATGTGGGTTAGGGTATTATATACACATTCCTTCCCTAGTTATATCCACACACACTGGTCTTCTAAAACCTCACCAGAAAGTTAACACACACACCTCCAGTTCCTGCGAAGACCGTCGTACCGTCGTGTTCATGGATCGAACCGTCGTGCTCAAGGGTCGTACCGTCGTGTTCATGGACATGGATGGCTACTCCCGCTTGTCGTAGGAAAACAGGGAAAAAATTGGTAAAACTGTAGTATCCATTTCGATTTACATGTGATTATACGACAGGGTGTCTGTTTACGGAACAAACAAATTGCTTCTATGATGTTTATCTTCCATTTACGCTAATTAATGACTTCGAGCTGTGTAAATATCCATTATTTTTGGCGTAATTTGCCCCTATGGCCACATTAGCTGAAATAGGTGGAAATGGTTTAGGTTCCCAGGAAAGTGTGATAGACGGTGAATTGTTTACGGTGGCCGCCTCTCTCTCCCCTCCAGCAATCTCTGGTGCGTTTCACGTCTCTTCCCAGCTGGGGTGCAACACGCCACGTAGATGGTGCTTTTGCCTCAGGTGGTTGGGGAGGGGGGGGGGAGAATAAACCAGGTAAATGTACATTTGAAATATTCATCTCCTTTATCAATTTTTTTTTCGTAAAGTTTCCCCCAGAGCAGTCAGATTTTCCTGTCGTTCTCTTAGACGTTAGAAAACAGACAAATGATGCAGGAACTGCTTGTAATGCCAGTCTAATGGCGCCGCCTACCGGCAGAGGTTGGTACTAACAATACAACGGAAAATGCCAGTCTGAGGGCGCCGCCTACCGGCTGGAGCGGGCACTACTAACCTGGCCTTTGAGAGCGGGTGAACCCAGGTCATGAAACCGTAGCGTGACAGGTCACCTTGCTGACGGCGCTCTCCCTGACCTGCGGTCGCTCTCCCTGACCTACAGTCGTTCTCCCTGACCTGTGTGGGTACTCTCCCTGACCTGCGGAGACGCTCTCCCTGACCTGCGGGGATCGTTCTCCCTGACCTGCGGGGGTTGCTCTCCCTGACCTGCGCGGTCGCTCTCCCTGACCTACGGCGTCATTCTCCCTGACCTCCGGTCTCTGTCTCCCTGCCCTGCTGTGTGTACATGGTCAGGGCGGGACGCCCCTCCCCCTACATGTGCACGTCAGGGAGGCGACGTTGAGGGACGGTCTTCTCCAAGCTTAATCTCCATTCGTTCTCCCTACCCACCCTCCATCCTCCCACCGTACCGGCAGCAGCTAAACCGTGGTTGACGTAAACTCATAGCCCGCGCGCGCGCGCGCGCGCGTGTGTGTGTGTGTGTGTGTGTGTGTGTGTGTGTGTGTGTGTGTGTGTGTTCGCCCGCGCAAGCAGGAGAAATAACGTTTTCCCGTTAAAGCACACACACACACAGACACACACACACACGCACACACGCGCGCACACACACACACACACCCACACACACACACACACACACACACACACACACACACACACACACACACACACACGGGGAAGGCTTCCAGTCATCCAGTAAACACACGAAGATGCACAACTATCGCATCCCCCCCCCTACTGCTCTCTCTCTCTCTCTCTCTCTCTCTCTCTCTCTCTCTCTCTCTCTCTCTCTCTCTCTCTCTCTCTCTCTCTCTCTCTCTCTCTCTCTCTCTCTCCAATCTATCAAGAGGTGGGGGAAGGTGTCAGAGGTAAAGCACCCACCATGAAAAATAAAAACTAGAAAATATGAAAAAAAAAAGAATTACATCTACATTTTTGTCTTAATCTATTTTTGATTGTCATTTTTCGTTTTTTCTTCCCTCCACTACCACCCATATTATCACCTCACTCTAACTGTATCTTAGGGAAAAAAAAGTGCTGGTGGTGGGAAATAACGTGTCGGTAGCTGTAGCGTTTTGAAGAGTGAGCGTTAGTTAGATTTCCGTATTGTGTGCGTTGTCGTATTTGAGTATCATGTCATGGCTGGCCTGTGGTATATTTAGAACAGTAAGCAGGAGAGTGGAAGCCAGACCAAGTCCAGTGGCGCACATTTGGCTTCCCCACCCAGATGATCAGGGAGGCCGCTGGCTGCTCTCATGAGAGGTTATGGCTGTACCAGCTGGTGGGTGGGAGAGGTTGTGGCTGTACCAGCTGGTGGGTGGGAGAGGTTGTGGCTGTACCAGCTGGTGGGAGAGGTTGTGGCTCTACCAGCTGGTGGGAGATGTTGTGGCTGAACCAGCTTGTGGAAGAGGCTGTGGCTGTACAAGCTGGTGGGAGAGGTTGTGGCTGTACCAGCTTGTGGAAGAGGTTGTGGTTGTACCAGCTTGTGGAAGAGGTTGTGGCTGTACAAGCTGGTGGGAGAGGTTGTGGCTGTACCAGCTTGTGGAAGAGGCTGTGGCTGTACCAGCTGGTGGGAGAGGTTGTGGCTGTACCAGCTGGTGCAAGAGGTTATGTTTATCATTCCCCCCACATCCCTGTCGTAAATACGTCTGACAATATGGTTACTGAAAGCGTCCAAGAATGTCATCCCGCTAAAGCCAACGGCAACATTTTAGGGTATATTTACAGTGTCTATATTGTGTTTAAACTCTTGATTGTCATCTGTTACGAACAGTCCTCGACTACCACTCACATTATCACCTTACTTTGTTTGTAGATTTGGGTTTTATATATATATGCACTTCCAGTTTTCGCTTTCCGTCCTCATTCCACCATCCTGTACCCATTTTCCCAGTACGTACTTTTTTTTTTCTGCTGCCACCATGTTCCATCTTTCCTTATGTTTGACAGTCACAACTACGAGACTAGTCATAGTTTGAGCCTTTCAAACTCTTGTTAAGTCTGGTGATTAGGTCTGAATTACCTTTTCCAGAACTCAGGTGATTTTGGAAGCCTCATATGTTCCTTACAGAATTCACTGGCCTAACACCTCCCTCAAGTCCCACTCCACATCCTAGTGTCCACAGATATGAACACCAAAAGGTCTAACTACAAACCCTCAAGACTGAAACAATCGCTCCTTATCTACGGATTTTCCGTAAATGAAAAGGATATGGAATAATGTTCAGGCGTCATATTACCACGATGTATGCCCCACGTTGCGTGTTTCTATCCAGTATTTACGCCTGGAAAGACGAGGATATTATGCGTTGCCTTCCTTCCCATGTTTCAGATTTCCCTCAACTTAAGCATCTTGAATTTGGCGTCATTGCTGAAGTCGCGCATAGGCGCGCGCGTCACCTTCAGTTCCGTTGGAACAGACCTCGCCAATCCTAGCCGCAACAGACTGGATTTGCACCTAGGAATAGAAGTGCTCCATACTTGTCCAAGTACCATGTCTCTCGTCGGATTGACTCCCCGTCATATAGTTCGAACACCTTTGTATCTCTCTTCTTAATCCCTTGAGATCGACGGTACGACCTTTAGGGACGTAATAAACATGACCTTGTTTTACCCAGGCTTCATTTAAGGTCGGGTCTTGCGGTAACTGGTCAACACCTGTTAAGGATAAAAATGTCTTGTTTCAGGAATTTAATGTTTATTGCTATCGACATTTTCATTCTATTCCTGTCATCCGTTTCATTGGATTGAACCAGGGCATTTGGAGAGTCTGGGGTAAACCATGGAAAGTTTTGTGGGACCCGGATGTTGAAAGGGAGCTGTGGTTTCGGTGCATTACACATGACGGATAGAGACTGAGTGTGAACGAATGTGGCCTTTGTTGTCTTTTCCTAGCTCTACCTCGCGCGCCTGCGGGTGGAGGGGGGTGCTGTTTCATGTGTGGCGGGGTGGCGACGGGATTGGATGAAGGCAGCAAGTATGATTATGTACATGTGTATATTATATGTCGTGTATGTATATGTATGTATACGTTGAAATATATAGGTATGTATATGTGCGTGTGTGTATATACATGTGTATGTGGGTTGGTTGGGCCATTCTTTCGTCTGTTTCCTTGCGCTCTCGCAAACGCGGGAGACAGCGACTAAGTATAATGAATGTGAATAATGATAATAATAATAATAATAATAATAATAATATTATTATTATTATTATTATTATTATTATTGTTATTATTATTATTATTATTATTATTATTATTATTATTATTGTTGTTGTTATTATTATCATTTTTATTATTATTGTTGTTATCATTTTTATTATTATTATTATTATTATTATTATTATTATTATTATTATTATTATTATTATTAATTTCTTACGACGTGTCAGATGGTGTTGTTTATTATCTCTAGTGTTTGTTTGTGGTGCCCGTGGCTATAACGAGCAGTTGATGAAGGGTGCACGTTAGTGGCGGTGGTAGTTACATATCTAGCCACCTTGTTAGTGAGGCTGTGGTGGTAGCGGCCTGCGGGGTAGTTTATGAGTTCAACCATCGTCTGAAGTGGCGGCCCGCTGCCTCGCTCCCGGAGACGGCCGCTCGCTAACGTTAGGTTGTGGAGACTAGCCTAGCCTCGCCTCGTTCCTCTCCAGCCATATATATATATATATATATATATATATATATATATATATATATATATATATATATATATATATATGTCTATATAATCCTGGATATTCTTCTCTCGGAGTCTCTCTCTTTAAGTCTCTGTTGGTTGCTCGGGGGGATGGTGTTGTACGCCGGTTAGAACGTGCGCCAGGATAACTCGCCTCCTCCGCCTACCTACCTACCTACATCGCTGGGAGTGGCCACTCAAGTGGAGCTGTCTGTAGTCTTGCCAGCTTATATAAAAGCTTATACAAACTGCTTGGCCGAATCCATCCCAGCTCAGCTTACCCGCCTTGGACCCTTGCTGACGTTGACCGCATCGTTAACCCTCGTTCATTTAAATCAAGATCCTCAGAATTGTTTCCACTAACCCTGCCGTTAGCTTTTACATGAAGTACTGTACTGTTTATTGTCATTTCTAGTAGAGAACAGAACCTGATGTTTGGATCCTCATATATATATATCTTTCTTTTTTCTTTCAAACTATTCGCCATTTCCCGCTTTAGCGAGGTAGCGTTAAGAACAGAGGACTGGGCCTTGGAGGGATTATCCTCACCTGGCCCCCTTCTCTGTTCCTTGTTTTGGAAAATTAAAAAAAAAAACGAGAGGGGAAGATTTCCAGCCCCCCCGCTCCCTCCCCTTTTAGTCGCCTTTTACGACACGCAGGGAATACGTGGGAAGTATTCTTTCTCCCCTATCCCCTTCCCACGTATTCCCTGCGTGTCGTAGAAGGCGACTAAAAGGGGAGGGAGCGGGGGGCTGGAAATCCTCCCCTTTTTTTTTTTTTTTAGTTTTCCAAAAGAGGGAACAGAGAAGGGGCCCAGGTGAGGATATTCCCTCAAGGGCCCAGTCCTCTGTTCTCAACGCTACCTCGCTAATGCGGGAAATGGCGAATAGTATGAAAAGATATATATATATAACAAAGTGCGCATGATCTCGTTAAATGCTGATACATCCACTGGAAAATGAAACACGACAAGTTCCCAAGTGCACCCCCGCATGATGATCACATCATCAAGGGAGATACAAGAGAGGGAAAACAGTCACTTGATATAGAAGGAAGAGACGCAGCTAATTCGTCATTGGTATATATATATATATATATATATATATATATATATATATATATATATATATATATATATATATATATATATATATCTGTTCCCTCCAGCTATCTCAATGAGTCTGCCCTTCAGCTACCTCAATAGCTTTTCCCTCCAGCTGCCTCAATGGCTCTTCCTCTCCAGCTACCTCAATAGCTTTTTCCCTCCAGCTACACTAATGGTTCTTCCCTCCAGCTTACCCCAATGGATGTTCCCTTCAGTTACCTCAATGGCTCTTCCTCTTCAGCTACCCCAATTGTTCTTCCCTCCAGCTTTTACCCCTATGGCTCTTCCCTCCAGCTTATCTCAATGGCTCTTCCCTCCAGCTTATATTTTTTTTTTAACTATTCGCCATTTCCCGCGTTAGCAAGGTAGCGTTAAGAACAGAGGACTGGGCCTTTGTGGAATATCCTCACCTGGCCCCCCTCTGTTCCTTCTTTTGGAAAATTAAAAAAAAAAAAAGGGGGAGGATTTCCAGCCTCCCGCTCCCTCCCCTTTTAGTCGCCTTCTACGACACGCAGGGAATACGTGGGAAGTACTCTTAATCCCCTATCCCCAGGGATAATATATATATATATATATATATATTATATATATATATATATATATATATATATATATATATATATATATATATATATATATATATATATATTGTATTATACTTTCACTTTGCTTTTATAGGTATTTGGTTTTTGCGCCTGAGAGCCGGCTGCCTGTTTCTGTTTCACTATTACTTTGGGGCCATTGGCAACCCCAGTGTGGGCTGTTTTGATCATTGTTTCCTTCCCTACACCTCGGAACTCTGGAACTCCCACCCGTCTCAAGTCTTTGCCAGTAGCCATAGGTTTTTCCACTTCCTCCAGAATTCGTGAATACTCTTCCTTGTCTCTTCTTCCCTTTCATTGACATCTCTGTGTTGAGATGGCCTGGCCAAATTTTATATCCATTTATTTCCGTGACTGGAGCCTACAACGTAAATATATATCGTGTTTTATTTTCCCCGTGTAGGTATGTATATTTGCGTGCGTGGACGTATGTATATGCATGTGTATGGGGGGGGGGGGGTGGGGCCATTTCTTTCGTCTGTTTCCTTGCGCTACCTCGCGGGCGCGGGAGGCAGCGACAAAGTATAATAAATATATAAATATATATATATATATATATATATATATATATATATATATATATATATATATATATATATATATATATATCTTTTCTTTTAGACTTTGCCATTTCCCGCGTTAGCGAGGTAGCGTTAAGAACAGAGGATTGGGCCTTTTTTGGAATATCCTCACCTGGCCCCCTATGTTCCTTCTTTTGGAAAATTAAAAAAAAACGAGAGGGGAGGATTTCCAGCCCCCCGCTCCCTCCCCTTTTAGTCGCCTTCTACGACACGCAGGAAATACGTGGGAAGTATTCTTAATCCCCCATCCCCAGGGATATTTATATATATATATATATATATATATATATATATATATATATATATATATATATATATATATATATATATATATATATATTTTGCTTTGAGTCCACGGGGAAAATGAAACACGATAAGTTCCCAAGTGCACTTTCGTGTAATAATCACATCATCAGGGAAGACACAAGAGAGAAATATTAGTCAGTTGATATACATCGAAGAGACGAAGCTAGGACGCCATTTGGTAAACATGTGATTGTCCAATATATCCTCAATCCTCATTTTGCCTCATCATGGTATTAGAAGGAGTGCGTGGCGTGGTTTGTGCCAGTGAAGGTCAGGTGGTGCTGGCAGGGCAGGAGGGAATGCTAGTGGAGGGAAGGTGTGGAAAAGGTGGTAGAGATGAGGGAGTGCTAGTGGAGGGAAGGGTGTCAGCAGACGAGGATAAGGTGGTAGGGATGAGCAGATAACACCACCTTGTGGTGGACACACACACACACACACACACACACACACATCTTAACCCCCTCCATAGCCGCCTACCCTTCGCCTCACTTTACCTCCCTTAAGCGCCCTGAGATCCCTCATCTACCCCTCTCCCTAACCACCCTGAGGGGATGAAAAAAGAAAATAAAGAGTACGAGGAGGGAGGGAGTGAGGGAAGGCGGCATAACGGGCGACACGTAGTACACTTAGAAGGATTTAGCCGGTCAAGGCCAGAGTGGCGTTGCGTAACGCCGGGATGTCGGCATTACCGGCTCTCCCCAAGTCTCGTCGTCGTCCACGACCCGAGCCTACTCCGGGGTGGGGAGAGGGAGTACACGGGGGTGGGATGAGGGAGTACACGGGGTAGGGGGTGAATACGGAGTGGGTAGAACACGGGGTTATGGTAGAGTCATTGTGGGTACCAAGGGGTTATGGTAGAGTCATTGTGGGTACCAAGGGGTTATGGTGGTAGAACACAGTTAGTGATGGTATTTGCATGTAACCTCCCCACCTATCCCATGGTTACGACGGTACGACCCTTGGTTAAAAGGGTATGGTCATAGCCAGACCGTCGTACCCAAGATTCGATGCGCCTATGGATCGCACCGTCGTGCTCTAGGATCGTACCGTCGTGGTCTAGGGTCGTACCGTCGTGCTCTAGGGTAGCACCGTCGTTCTCTAGGACCGTACCGTCGTTCTCTAGGACCGTACCGTCGTGCTCTAGGACCGTACCGTCGTGCTCTAGGATCGTACCGTCGTGTTCTAAGATCGTACCGTCGTGCTCTAGGACCTCACCGTCGTGTTCGAGGATCGTATCACCGTCGTGTTCGAGGATCGCACCGTCAGGCGTAGGTGGGCAACCCACCACAGCGTTATGAAGAAAAAGGGAGGGGGGAAAAAAAATATCCTCACCCCTGGTTTAAAAGACCGTCTCCCTTCTCCGGAACGTTGGGTTTGCTGATGACTACCTTTACTGTGACATACGACCAGTCGGAAGGGCGCAACCCATAGACGTGGTTTTTTTTTCTCTCTCTCTCTCTCTCTCTCTCTCTCTCTCTCTCTCTCTCTCTCTCTCTCTCTCTCTCTCTCTCTCTCTCTCTTGAGGCAGTGGGAATGATGCAGGAAAGGGTGGGGTAAATTTTGTCCGAATGTATCGAAGCCAGGGGGGGGACAACGTCAGGGTGTCCGATTTTCTCGTTGTCAGACTTGGCTTGTGCATTATCCTTGTTTAAGGCGGATGGTTCAATTGCCTTGTTTAGGGCTGTACTTTGTGGGACCAGGGACACTCACTAGCCTTGCTTAAGGCTTATAAGACCGTGCTAATTGTCTCCACCGTGGTCGCCCATACTTACAGACGATTACGGGACGATTTTAAGTTAATTCGTCAAACTCAAGGTTGCTGATATCAGCTTGCCGATGTTAAATACATGAATGCACAAGGGTGTAGACTAGTGACGGGTTTACCTGAGTATACGTAGATGTGATGGTATTGAATGCATGTCTATACTAGGGTGTAGACTAGTGACGGGTTTACCAAAGTATACGTAGATGTGCTGGTATTGAATACATGTATATAGGAGAGTGTAGACTTGTGACGGGTTTACCAAAGTAGACGTAGATGTGCTGGTATTGAATGTATGTATATAGGAGTGTAGACTTATGACGGGTTTACCAAAGTTGACGTAGATGTGCTGGTATTGAATGCATGTGTATAGGAGTGTAGACTTATGACGGGTTTACCAAAGCATACGTAGATGTGCTGGTAGTAAATGCATGTATATAGGAGAGTGTAGACTTGTGACGGGTTTACCAGAGTATACGTAGATGTTCGGATATTAAATGCATGTGTATACCAGGGTGTAGACTAGTGACGGGTTTACCAGAGTATAACGTAGATAACATTTCAGCCAAGCTGTTATCTGGTGTATCTCTAGTTCATCCTAGGATGTGTAATTGTGTTATGTCTTGTTTCTCCAAGGACGGGGAACGACAGTGGTGACCTTCGGTACTGTAGATTGTGATGACGCAGCACCTGACGGCGTAGTTCGTAGCGCTGTACTACGCCTCAGCTTGGCTTATTAGCTGGCTCAGGTTTGGTCACAGGCCTAGCGTGGTCTCTGGCTAGGCTTGGCCACTGGTTAAGCTTGATAACCACATCCGTTCCCATCTATGCTCGAGCTTAATTGATAAGTAAGCTTTAATAACTAAAAGCTTGGCCTTTCTCTCGCTTTAGCTGTCCAGGCCTCAGCTTAGTGCCCAGGTCAGCTAAGGTTTAGTCTCTGTATTAAGCTAGTTAGGATGTGCCTTATGTTTGCCCCTTATAAGACTTGGGTCCTTGTTAAGCAAGTTTTATAAGTAAGAAAACGGTAGATTACCTTGTTTGAAATGTGTTTCCCATTCTTGCTTTCCTGTAGAATGTCCATGGGAGTATATACATATTGTTCAGAGTGTGTTTTCCATTCTTGCTTTCCTGTAGAATGTCCATGGCAGTATATGCGTAACATTTGTTGTTCTTTCATTTTCCATTTTTCCTCTTTCCTGTAGAATGTCCATGGCAGTATACACATTACTATTTGTTGTTCTTTCATCGCTGTTTTCCTGCTGGGGAATGTGCCAGAGAGAGCGGTGGGTGTGGAGATGCCTTCTCCATTACCATACTGTCCCCAGCTGTATTGATTTAGAATTTAGGTTACTATTACTGTCCTCCAGCAGGTAATCTCGTCACAGACCATCAGGTCTTCTGTTATCTGTCCTTCCCTTGCACTGTCCTCCAGCAGATAACCTCGTCATACACCAAGTCTTCTGTCATCTTTCTTCCCATGTACTGTCCTCCAGCAGATAACCTCGCCATAGACCATCAAGTCTTCTGTTGTCTGTCCATCCCATGTACTTGAAAGCTGCCACTAAACAGATGGATATTTTATGTCTATACAGTTTCGTAAATTTTTTTTAGGAAATCTGTTCAGTCGAATCGAAAGCGAGTTAACCTGACACACCAGTATGGCACCTGTAGCCTGCCTGCTTCCCCTTCCAGTGTGTATTTAGGTAGATTACGGAGCAGGTCGCCCCAGGCCCCTGCCTGACGTCAGGGGCGCCCTACTAGGGTATCCCCGACAGGGTTGTGTAGGGCCTCCCGAGCCTTGCTTCGGCCGGAAGTACAAGGTACATTGGAAGGGCGCCGGCGTGCTTGTCTCGCACCACCGACCACACTGACAACGTTCGGACGGGGGGGGGGGGGGGGGGGGGGGGGGGGCAGCGCCCTTCTGTCCATAGCTGCTCGGCCCCGTCACCATGACGGTGCGGTACGATGACGGTGCGATCCTGCGGTACGGCAACGGTGCGGTCCTGCGGTACGATGACGGTGCGATCCTGCGGTACGATGACGGTGCGATCCTGCGGTACGGCGACGGTGCGATCCTGCGGTACGGCGACGGTGCGAGCCTGCGGTACGGCGGCAGTGCGATCCTGCGGTACGGCGACGGTGCGATCCTGCGGTACGGCGACGGTGTGATCCTGCGGTACGGCGACGGTGTGATCCTGCGGTACGGCGACGGTGCGGTCCTGCGGTACGGCGACGGTGCGATCTCCAAGGGACGGACGGTGCGACGCATGGGTGCGTCAGTCCAGCCCTCGGAACACGACGGTAGTACGATCACAGAGCACGATGGTACGATCCTATCATTTGCGACGTTACGACCCTTGAGGACGACGGTCGGGTCTGTGGACGCGTGCAGTACGACCCTCGAGCACGACGGGACGACCTTGGGAGTGCGCCGTACTCTCCCCTCCCAGCCCCTGCCTCAGGCCCGGCTGGGCCCGTCACATTGTCGGAGCAGCGAGGAGCGCTGTGCACCAGAGAGAAACTTATTGGTAGACAATGGTGGGGTCTGTTGGTTCTGATGGACTCTTTGTTGGCTCTCAGATCTGTCGCCTCTGCCCACCCCTCCTCCGCCCTCCCCCTCAACCCCTCCTCCGCCTCCCCTCAACCCCTCCTCCGCCTCCCCTCACCCCTCCTCCATCTCCCCTACCTACCGTACCCTGCCACATAACACACCGTTGGACAACTATGGTGTCTGCGCCTATTAGTCTGCCCCTGTCTTGCCCTTGCCAGTCCTCCCTGTAATACGGTCTTAGACAGTCTTCGAGTGTGCTGGGGTATACTCTGTCCTTCACTATACCCAGCCTCCCAGTATATCTAGCCCCTTAGTATACTCAGATCTCCATTATACCCTGCCCTTTAGTATATCCAGCCTCCAGTATACCCAGCGCCAAGTATACCCAGCTCCCTAGTATACTCAGCTCCCCGGTATTCTTTGCCTTGTAGTTTACTCAGCCACTTAGTATACTTAGCCTCTTTGTATATCCAGACTTCCAGTATACCTAGCCCCCATTATGCCTAGGTCTTCATTATATCCATCCCTCCCGTATACCAGGCTTTCTAGTATACCAGGCCCCCAAGTATACCCAGCCCTCCAGTATACCTGGCTCTCTAATATACCAAGCTTCCACGTATATCAAGCTCCCTAGTGTACCCCAGCCCTTCAGTGTCCTCTCCAGTCTTGTATGGTCAGCATTCCAATATACTGTACGCCTACGTATGCTGTCCTTCATTGTTCGACGTTGTTGTAAGGTAGATTGTTAACGAATTGATGAATTAGGATCATGAGTTTTGCAGTCGAGTGTATGTGTGTGTGTGTGTGTGTGTGTGTGTGTGTGTGTGTGTGTGTGTGTGTGTAGGGAATTCAGACAGCGTCGACGTGTTATGTTTGTCCCATCACTTGATCAGGAATGATCAACACGTCGAATACAATTTTTGAGTGCTACCGGACTCCACCTGCGCGAGGTTACACCCGCGTGTGAAGGGAAAGTCACCTTTAGCGAGGCTGTGTAGCTCTAGGAGTAACAGTCTTGGCAAAGAACTCTCTCTCTCTCCAAAGGAGTCTACACTTCTCTGCTACAGGACGTAGCGCAGTCTTGGGTTACAGGAGCCTGTAGAATGGTGCTGCGTAACGCCAGGATTCTTATCATAGACATGAGTCTTAAGTGATGAGTAAAATGAATACGATTTCTTTTATCTTTTTTGAGGCGTCGATTTTGTGTTGTCTTGAGACGTCATGTTTTATGAAGCTGAGGAGGGAAATCGTCTCCAGCGTCCATGTTCTTTATGACAGAGGTCGGAAAGGGGGGGGGGGGGGGGATCCAGATGTCTATAGAGGCAATGGAAACAATAGGGTTGGGGTGGTGGGGGGTTGTTCAGGTGTGGGAGACGGGACAATGTTGGTCAGCCGAGATAAGGGATCTGATCATATTCCGGGTGGCGATCTCAGCATTGAGTGTGGGATATACACACATTGGCGGCGGACGGACGCAGGCGGCCGGAGGACCTTCGTTTATCTGAAGAACAATGGCGTGCCTGGCTTGATGTGACGCAGGGAGGGTTGGCTTCGTCGGCGCAGGTGTGTGTGTGTGTGAGGCGAAGAACTAGCGGTGGGGTAGGGTGGTGTATGTGTGTGTGTGTGTTAGGCGAAGAACTAATGGTGGGGTGTGGTGGTGTGTGTCTGTGTCTGTGTGTTGCATTCAGAGGCCTCTGTTAGGGGGTTGTTCTGGAACCATCGGGCCTTCTTCAGGAGGGTCTTCATAGACGTTTTGCCGGAGGCCCGTTCTCCAGGACTGGCCACTACGCAGAAGGCATCGTGGGAGGGGGGGGGGAAATAAGGTGAGATGAAGTCGTAGAACCACAGTGACGACGAGGACTCCTTACCCTAAGCCCTGAGAACCACAGTGACGACGAGGACTCCTTACCCTAAGCCCTGAGAACCACAGTGACGACGAGGACTCCTTACCCTAAGCCCTGAGAACCACAGTGACGACGAGGACTCCTTACCCTAAGCCCTGAGAACCACATTGACGACGAGGACTCCTTACCCTAAGCCCTGAGAACCACAGTGACGACGAGGACTCCTTACCCTAAGCCCTGAGAACCACAGTGACGACGAGGACTCCTTACCCTAAGCCCTGGAATCCAGATCTTGTGTCTCCCCTGATCTTTGACGACCTGTGTGTGTGTGTGTGTGTGTGTGTGTGTGTGTGTGTGTGTGTGTGTGTGTCCTCCAAGGTTGGAGTCATTGTCCACGCCTCTCCCTCCCATCCCATTCCCCCCCTCCGTCCAGGCTCTCTGGCACGAGATCTGGGGGAAAAAAAACCGTGAACCCGCTTGACCTCTGTCCCCTCCACCAGGGTGAATACCTGGTGTGTGTGTGCGCGCTTCCTTCCCCTGGTCACACAGGGTGACCCACCCGCCGTAAACTTGACCCCTCGTTGAGGCCAGGTCGGCTTGGTGGAGAGTCGCAGGTTCTTTAAGGGCGACAGATGTTCACTTGTTTGAGAGCCACGAGACCAGAGGCATCCCCTTGAAGGTGACGGTACGATCCCAAGCACGACGGTACGATCCTGATATATTGTGGCTTGTAGGCCTGACCCGAGTGGTCGTAGGTCGAGCCATCAAGGGGTCTTACCGTCGTATTCAGGAATGGTACGGTCGCGGTCAGCGATCGTGCCCTCGTGCTCAGCGATCGTACCGTCGTGCTCTGCGATCGTACCGTCGTATTCAGGAATGGTACGGTCGCGGTCAGCGATCGTGCCCTCGTGCTCAGCGATCGTACCGTCGTGCTCTGCGATCGTACCGTCGTGTTCTGCGGTCGTACCGTCGTGTTTTGGTCATCGTGATAAAGACGTCACGGTCTAGGCTGTTCAGAACACAGGCGCTACGCTGTAGGGCGTTAAAACGTCAGTGGGGGTACACCTTGCACGTCGCTCCCCCTCTGTCTTTCTCTCCCACTGACACATGAAACATACCTCGCTGAGCCATATGATCTTCATGATCGCTCAAGATTGGAACCGAACGTATACACCCTTCTATCTCTCTCCCCGTCTGTGCTCTTGTCTCTCGTTAAGTATTTTACAGGATATATTATTCAACCATCAGGAACTTCCCTTACAGTATTTTACAAAGGTCGGGAGAGTACCTTTGCGGTGTGTTCAGGACAGAGCAGATGCCAACTGTGTTCGGTAGAGTACCTTTGCTGTGTGCTCGGGACAGAGCAGACGTAAGTCGTGGTCGGGAAAGTACCTTACTGTATTAGGCTGATAAGCTCCTGTTGCTTGATGGTTTGAACAGGAGTATTGTGGTCATGTAGAGTTAATCCCCATTGTATAGCGATCCTTGTAGCTTTGAGGATGCGCTCCGAGCGGGAGTAGGGTAAGACGTGCTGCTTTTGAGCTGGAGGGTCTTTGACTAAGCCGTCGAAAATGACTTCTTTTTCACATTGTCACCGCTTGCAAGCGGAGTCCGGTAACACATTCGGAGTTCACTTACAGTGATATACATATGTAAATACTGTTTGTTTTCAGTCTTTTTTACGTTTTTTGCAAGTTAATGTGGCTATGATGTATGTTGTAGTCGATGTTGTTGTTTACAGTATACCATGCGTCCAGTGTGATATGCTATTTATGGATGGTATAGTTTACAGTATATCATGCGTCCAATGTGGTATACCATTTATGTATGGTGGGATTTACAGTATACCATGCGTTCAGTGTGGTATACCATTTACTTATGGTGGGGTTTACAGTATACCGTGCGTCCAGTGCGGTATACCATTTACGTATGGTGGGGTTTACAGTATACAGCTGGTACGTAGGGGTCTGGTTCCGATGAGACCTGATACTCCGAGAGAAGAGCGAACGTTCGATCGCGCTCTCTCTCTCTCTCTCTCTCTCTCTCTCTCTCTCTCTCTCTCTCTCTCTCTCTCTCTCTCTCTCTCTCTCTCTCTCTCTCTCTCTCTCTCTCTCTCTCTCTCTCTCACACACACACACACACACACACACACACACACACACACACACACACCAGGTCAAGGGCTTCGTCAGGGAAGCAGTCCAGAAAGGTATGCGTATGTATTTTTTTTTTTCCTTGGGCGGTGGGTGGATGGGGGGATGTGTTTGAAAGGGGATTTGGGAACTGCAGCTTGTAGAAGGATTCGGAGACCGTAGATGTTGAGGGATTTAAGTCTTTTTTGGACTATAGCTATTGAGGGATTAAGGGGATTCGGACTCTTGTACAGGGATTTAGGAGATGTGGACTGTAGCCTCAGAGGGATTTAGGGATTAAGACTGTAACTCAAGGTGGGTTTACGAGATATATGATGTAGTTGTAGAGTGATTTGGGATTTAGACTAGCTGGAGGGGAGGGGGACATCGAATTAACATTGTAGATGTAGAGGGATTTAAGGGGATTTAAGTCGTAGTTATAGAGGTATATAGGGGTTGAGATTATCTGTTGAGGGGATTTAGAGATTTAAACCAGTTGTTGAGGGATTTACTGAGTGAATGACAATTGTTTTGTCGAGGAACATTAAGCCGACATTATGAACATGCTTGGGCGTGAGCCAGCGCGGACCCGCATGGATGGGTTCGAATCCTTGGTGCGGCTGTAGGCGCACACCCTACTCAGGTGTTCATCCTCCCCTCGGTGCTAGTCGATGAATATATACCTGTCTTAGGTGTGCGTGTGTGTGTGTGTGTGTATGTATGTATGTTGAGGCGGGAATGCACTGCCTGGCGTATTTTTATGTCCATCTGCGGTTCCTTCTCATGAGAACTGTCACCCCCTCTCTAACCACCTCCTCCTTCATGACAAATAGTCTTACATCATGTACCAGTCGAACCTCGTAGGCTAATCTGTAGTTAACCGTGACCGCTTCATATGACCTGATTCAGCCCACTAGCAGTACGTCGACCCCCGTATAGCACACTAGATCAATTATTTATCGTCCAGCATCTCCAGACCCTTTCGCCTAAGTGTTCAGGCTACGATACCCCCAAAGTCTTCCTAGTGAGGGTTCAGGCCCCTGTACCCCAAAGCCTTCCATTTGAATGTTTAGGCCCCGACACCCCAAAGGCTTCCTTTAGAATATTCAGGCCCCAGAGTCTTCGTTTTTTTTTTTTTTTTGATGTTTTCGCCTTTTTGCCCCAAAGCCTTCGGTTTTCAATATTCAGGCTCCCATGCCCCATAGCCTTCCTGAAAATTCAGGCCCCGACACCCCAAAAGCTACCCGTATCTGAAACACATGACTCTATGAACAGTTAAGTACCTGCGAAGCCTTGTAGTTTTGTTATGGCGGCGACGGTTTAAACGTACGCAGTGGCGTGGGTCAACACATTCTTCCCAATATTAGGGATTTTGAGTGTTGTTGCCTACGTCACCAGTGGCGCTGGGAGCGAGGTAAACACCTTCGAAATTTGAACTGAAGACTTATGAAAGTCTCTCTCAGCGTCGACGCTCTTAAGTGGATAGTCGGGCCCGAGTCTCCTGACCTGGGTCTTGACAGAACTCCCTTTGTTATGGAAACTAATATATACTCGTTACTGGCCGTAGCAGCGCTAAGGAAGTTAGCCACGTCCACAAGCCGGGGGGACCCCCCCCCCCCCCCCCACAACCACCACGGCTTAGTTTGCCGTAGGTATTTTCTGGGTTCGTTTCAGTGTATGTGAGTCCGAATCATCCCTCGACCTCATTCAGAGCTTTTTGACTCCCCCCCCTCTCTTTCCCCTTCCACCTACCACACACACACACACACACACACACACACACACACACACACACACACACACACATACACACAAACAAACATGGGACAAAGCTCTTGACACCCACCTAACCTCCCACCTCTCCCATCCTCCTTCCTCCTCTAATCCTCGCTTGTGTCACACCCTCCCCACCTTTCACCACCACAAACCCCCTCAGCGCGTATTGTTTGGGAGTGACTCCCGCTGGAGGTGAATGCGCGCGCGCGCGTGTGTGTGGGTGTGTATGTGTGTGTGTGTGGTTTTGCCACTTTGTTTCAGCAGGTTTTTAAGTTACAGTGTTGAGAGGAGGGAAATTCGTGTTGTGGTTTGAGTTCAGAGGGACTCGCCTGCCACGATCCTGAAAGTATACCGTGAAAGGTCTCTAAATACACGTGTGTTGCAGAAGATGCAGTGTGTATGTGTGTGTGTGTGTGTGTGTGTGTGTGTGTGTGTGTGTCGAGAGGAGGACTGTGTTAGGTGCCGGGTCATTCATCAGTCACGGGTATACTGAGCGGCTGGACGTAAGGGAATGAGAAGGAGCGGCGGTGTGTTAACCTGTTGGGGTATGATGTCACAGGACGCGTGATTGCTGGTGGTCATGTCGGCCAGGACCGGGAAGAGACGGGAGGTGTAACTGCGCCTGCTACTGACGGACGCGTTGAGGGTTGACCGCAGCGTGGGTGTCTCCGGGGGGTGTATAACCACTGCAGGAGGTCTCTCCGGGGGTGTAATCGCAGCAGGGGTCTCTCCGGGGTGTAGCCGCAGCAGGGGGTCTCTGGGGTGTAGTGGGGTGTTGAGGTTATTAATGAGTGTCGTGGTTCAACAGGGCGTAATGATGACGCCACCGGACTAGGCGTCATTACGCGTATGTTGGTTCATTTATTATAAGTTGGAGCAGAAATGTACCTACCTTGAAGTACCTTGAGATGGACGGTACGATGTTTAAGACTGGACGGTACGATGCTTGAGGCTGGACGGTACGATGTTTAAGACTGGACGGTACGATGCTTGAGGCTGGACGGTACGATGCTTGAGGCTGGACGGCACGATGTTTGAGGCTGGACGGTACGATGCTTGAGGCTGGACGGCACGATGTTTGAGGCTGGACGATACGATGTTTGAGGCTGGACGGTACGATGCTTGAGGCTGGACGGTACGATGCTTGAGGCTGGACGGTACGATGCTTGAGGCTGGACGGGACGATGCTTGAGGGCGATGGTACCTTCCCTGAGCTGGACGGTACGACTTCCTTGAGCACGGCTGTACGACCCATTTAGCACGGTAGTGCGACCCCTCAGCACGGCTGCACGCCCCCATTCAGCATGGATGTACGACGCATGAGCACGGCCGCACGACCCCCTCACCACGGCTGTACGACCTTTGAGCACGGCAATGGTGGTGATAAGGAAGCCCTCTTGCTTTACGAAGATGATAAGGCAGGTCGACCTCGTAGGGGGGGTGGGGGGGGTGTGTATAGCGGGGGGGGAGGGTGTATGGAAGGGGATGGGGATGGCTGGGGTTTGGGGGGAGATTCCAAGGGCGACCTGAAGAGCTGCTCCTCCAAGTGTATGGCCTCCTCCTTGAGCACCCTCCACGTTCTGAGGCTCCACTCACCATCTCCTCCACCTTCTTCTTCCTTCTTCCTTCCTTCCTTCCTTCCTCTTTTCTTCCCTCTTTCCTTCCTTCCTCTTTTCTTCCCTCTTTCCTTCCTTCCTCTTTTCTTCCCTCTTTCCTTCCTTCCTCTTTTCTTCCCTCTTTCCTTCCTTCTTCCTTCCTTCCCTCATCCACCGTCGCGACATCCTCGAGACAGAGGAGTAGTGGTCCGGCTCGTTGGATTTTCTGTATTTTACGACAAAGAAAAAAAAAATTACAAAGTGCACCAGACTAGCCAGGCTTTGGGGGTGAGGAGGGGGTATGCGGGCTGCTGCTCCTTCCAACAACTTGGTCGACTGACAACCCAACCCAGCAACACATGGGGCCGTGTGTGTGTGTGTGTGTGTGTCTTAGGGGGTTGGAGGACCCCCGAAGACCTCGCCAGGTATATAGTTATATATATGCGAAATCTAACTGAAGCAATTACTTGGTAGACTTGGTAAAAAGTCCCTTTTCGTCATCAGTCCACACTTTATGAAGATCTTGTGTTGTAGGTGGCAAGTATTTCGTAGTGTTGTCTACGATGTAGAGTTTGGACGGGGTTACGGAGGCTTGCTATGGCCGGAGGTGTGTGCTGCAGACTGGCTTCCTCCCTCCCTCCCATCCCAGCCTACACGACCTGTGGGCAGTGACCCCCCCGGATGTGCCGCGTTGACAGTAAATGATGGAATGTGGAAATGGTGACTCGTTTATCTAGGGCGCCGCCGCCGTTTGTGTCTAGGGCCCGCCCGTCCCCTCCACTCCTTACCCTCCCTGACGTGGGACTCCTGCCGTCTGTGTTTAGGGCTGCCTTAGTTCGTTTCTTGGGGGCCCCTTCCATCGTCCGTGTCTTTCCCCTCTCCTCCCCACCGTGCAGCCTTAACCACTGGGCGGAGAGAGAGAGAGAGAGAGAGAGATGCAGACCCCTGTCATGTTCAGATACGTAAATATTACCATAATTAGCAGGACTCCAGCATGCACGGGTCTCGTGACGAGGGAAAGGAAAGGAAAACGTGGAAATCTGAATTTCCCGCCAATCTATCGTGCCACTGTTTTATTTTTTGAGGTCCGTCAGTTTTGGGTGGACAAGCCACTGAAATGATGGCCGCCCGGCCCGTAGACTGTACCGCGGGGTGTCGCCTTGAGTCGGTAGATGTGACTCAGTCGCTGGTGAGTCAGGGAGGGAGGGAGTGCGTGCGTGAGTGACGTCGCCTTGAGTCGGTGGATGTGACTCAGTCGCTGGTGAGTCAGGGAGTGCGTGCGTGCGTGAGTGACGTATCATGAGTGAGTGAGCATACTTTGAGAATATTATATGAGTCTTGGAAGAGATTTTAAGACTGATTATTGTTGGTGGTCTGTTCTTGATCAGGCATCGAGTACGGGTAGCCCCGGCGTTATCCCAGGGCTGTCCCATCCCCCCAGGTGGCCGCCTAGCGGGACGACCCGGGTCATTACAGAGCCTCCTGGCCGTGCATGGCCCGGGTACCGCTGGGCCGCATTGTGTCCTCAAGACGGTGTGATGATGGAAAATGAGATGAAATGTTAAGGGCAGTGGACCCCAGAGCGCGCGCACACACACACACACACACACACACACACACACACACACACACACACACACACACACGCACGCACACGGCATGGTGTCATCATCAAAGCTCTAAGAGACATGGAGAGCTTTTTTTTTAAGCCTTTGCTGTCGGTGTCGGGAGTAATAGTCGCTCCGCATCGAGCACCGGTGAGGCGTACGGGCGAGGTTGTACTGGGGCGGGAGGCCATAATCTATATATTGATGGACTGGAGAGGAGTTGTTGGTTGAGTAGGGGGAAGGACAGAGAGAGAGGGGGGGAGGAGAGTGAGTGGGTGAGGGGAAGGGAAGGGCTACTGGTTGAGTACGGGGAAGGACAGAGAGAGGGAGAGAGTGAGTGAGGGGGAGGGTTGGGCTGCTGGTTGAGTAGAGAGAGAGAGAGAGAGAGAGAGAGAGAGAGGGGGAGGGAAGGGCTGCTGGTTGAGTAGGGGGAAGGAGAGAGAGAGAGAGAGAGAGAGAGAGAGAGTGGTGAGGGAAGGGCTGCTGGTTGAGTAGGGGGAAGGACAGAGAGAGAGAGAGAGAGAGAGAGAGAGAGAGAGAGAGAGAGAGAGAGAGAGAGAGAGAGAGAGAGAGAGAGAGAGAGAGAGTATGGGTGAGGGGGGGGGAAGGGAAGGGCTGCCTATGAAGCCTATACTGGCCGAGATTAGCGTCAGATGTGGGGCGGGAGACGGGGTCAAGGTCGACGCTATGGGAACATCAGGCTCCCTGCGCCACGCCAGATGCAGATACGTGTGTATATGGCTGCTTGTTGGGACGCCCCGAGCGAGTGGATCCTCACCTTGGGCCAGGTTGTTATCCTGGGAGTAACAGACAGCCTCGCCGAACTGCTGGGAGAGGAGTCCATCCTTTCCCTGCTACTGGGTTGTAGCGCTGCCTCGAAGCCCCGCAGGAGTTTCCGTGCGTGCGAGTGTTTACGTAAAGAGAGACGCTGGGTGTTGTTGACGGAGAGGAGAGGATTGTTAGCTGCAAGATTTGCATCACTGACTCCGACGATACGACCCTTGAGCACGGCAGTACGATTTTCATGAGCACAGTATTACGACCTTTGTGCACGACGGTTCGACCCTTGGGCACGGCAGTACGACCCTTGAGCAAGGCAGTACGATTCATGAGCACAGTATTACGACCCTTGAGCACGGCGGTACGACCCGTGAGCACGGCAGTACGATTCATGAGCACAGCATTACGACCCTTTTGCACGACGATACGACCCTTGAGCACGGCGGTACGACAATTGAGCTCGGCGGTACGACCCTTAAGCACTGTGGTACGACTCATGAGCACAGTATTACGACCCTTGAGCACGACGGTACGACCCTTGACCACGGCGGTACGACTCATAAGCACAGCAGTACGACCCTTGCGCACGACGGTACGACCCTTGCGCACGACGGTACGACCCTTGAGCACGACGGTACGACCCTTGACCACGGCGGTGCGACCCATGAGCAAGGCATTGCTACATTTGACCACGGCAGCACGACCTCTGAGGACAGCGGTACCACCCTTCACCACGACTAGTACGCCCATTGGCTAATACTACTCAGGCATTGGGCCTGACCCACCTAGGTCAGGTCAACGGTCGTACCGTCCCGCACTCAGAGTGGCCCAGAACCCGGAAGGAGAGTGTTGACATAATACCTCCTCAGACAGTGCGTTTCATCACCGAGGAAGTGTCAAAACCAGGGGCTTGTCAGCCAGTTGAGGTAGTTAGGTACGATTCGGGTCTAGTTGGGTAAGGGGTGGGTGCTGATTGGTCCGGCCCCAACAGCGCACTTATGTGCAGAGTGAAGAATGTGGTGGGAGCAGAATGTGCCTGTGTTAGTTGCACGCTCTGTGTATATATATATATATATATATATATATATATATATATATATATATATATATATATATATATATATATATATATACACGTTTGTATGTGTGTGTGTCTATGTATGTCATGTGTATAAAGGTCTGCTCTTTTTGTAATCACTGGTTAATCAGAGGGTAAATTACTAATTACGATAATTAGGAAAGGGAGGAAGAGTTTACATTAAGGTTAGGTTAAGGGTTGTGGTTGTGTGACGCACCAGGCTGGGTGTTGTGATGTGCATCACAGGTATTGTGTCATGTGGTTGGGAAATATGTGGTCGTGGGTCACATACAGAGAGGGCAGCTGCTTTCCACATGTGATTACTGCTAGGGGGGAGGGGTAATGAGAGGAAGGTTATGTGCACATACATAGCATACACTTAGACTGGCCTTACAGAATTACACTGTCAGTTACAGAATGACTATATATATATATATATATATATATATATATATATATATATATATATATATATATATATATTAGGTAAATTGAGATGGTTAAAACATACGAAGAGAATGATTAAAGAAATATTTCGTTGACATAGAAAGGATATATGAGTCAGAAGTGGAGGGAACAAGGAGAACGCGGAGACCAAATGGGAGATGGAAGGATGGAGTGAAAAGGATTTTGAGCGATCGAGGGCCTGACCGTGCAGGCTGTGTGGGCGTGAAAGGCGTGCACGTGGTTGATACTTGACCTCTGTTGAACTCTCGGGGGGGGGGGGGGGGGGGGGGGCACGTTGCTTCAACCTCATATTTGATACCTTAAAGTACGACGGTACGATCCTTTTAGAACAGTTCAATTGGTCATATATATATATATATATATATATATATATATATATATATATATATATATATACATACATATACACACACAAAGACGTGTTCAGTGCTTTAATGATTATTACCATGTATCGTCTCGTATTATGATTTCGTATCCTCGTTTTCTTTAGGCTTTTTAAAATGTTTTTAATATAAGTTTTTTGTTGTCACTGAGGCGTGTATGGCTGGTTGAAGGCATACTACTTTTGAACTCTTAAATACCATCTTAAGGCGAGTCTAGGGTGAGATAAGGGGGGAAGCCATTGTTGTGGTGTAGGGTCACCAGAGAAAACGGTAAAGGAAGTCACGTATACTGTCTTAATTTACGCATACGTCTCCCATCTTTGTTAAACTTGTAAGAATTATGTTTGAATACTTAAGTATTGATAATTACAGTGTTTGTAGGTCATTGTGTGTGCTGTCTGACTTCTTTTAAGGTGGGCAAATACACATCACTACAATTGCCAGTAGTATAATTAGGGTGTATGTGTATCTAGTGTATCTGATTGGTTATAATATTTTATATCATGCCGTGTTGGTTCATGACGTTGATCGTGAGGACACGCACGAGCCCTGAAGATAATGATGGAGTTGATATTGTGGAAATAATAAGTTTTTCGTCTCGTTCCAGGTATGATGTGGCCATTGGTACGTTGCTGTAAATAGAGCGGTGGTGAGTAGGCTTGGCTATGTGTAAGAATTATATTTTCTGTTCCTACCTCAAAACAAATTGTTGTTATTATTGTATTTATTCGTTTTGCTTTGTCGCTGTCTCCCGCGTTAGCGAGGTAGCGCAAGGAAACAGACGAAAGAATGGATCAACCCACCCACATTACACATGTATATACATACACGTCCACACGTGTGTTATTATTATTATTATTATTATTATTATTATTATTATTATCATTATTATTATTATTATTATTATTATTATTATTATTATTATCATTATTATTATTATTGTTATTGCAGCAAAGGAGTATAAAAAGAGATGAATAATGTAAAAGTAAAACGACCAGATTTTTTGAACTTAAAATCGGTGCATAGCTTCTGTAAGGGACAGGAATCAATGATACTGCTTGCAACTCATACAGGATATGATTTATATAGGCACTGGCGTAAAATAGTACTGCTAGAATGCACCAAGTTCCACCCTTACAACTTTTGATTATTATTCTTTTCACTGGTAGACGAGGATTGGATTGTAGACCATTGTAGAACTGAGAGGTTTACAGTTGGAATTTTATGTTTCCTGCAAAGTCTTGAGGGTTGAGGCATTTAAACTGTGGCTTTTCATATGTCTTTTTTTTCATTTTTAGTTTGTGGAAAAAACGCGTTCAGGAGAAGAATTAATTCCAGATAGAGTGATGTAACTACAGTTTGTGTGTACAAGGGGGATGTGATTACATGTGTAATTTCCTGTCACATAATTCGTAATCACTTGTTTGTTCATTACTGATGATCATTTCTACATTTCTTTTTGTTTTTTGCTTTTAATCCGTGTCTTTCCAGTTCAGTAGTCAAGTTAACCTGTGTTTTATAACTAGTTCAAAGTTTGTTTAGTCAGCCATATTTACATCTGACGACCCTCGAATTTTGTATGAATTTCAGCAACGATTTGTCGGTTGTAATAGTGGAGATGCGTCCTCCCGTATGGGGTTGTGTGTGTCAGTTGTACACTGGGATTCAATCGAGAGTCCAGAACCATCTTTTTTTCACCCCCTTGCCAGCGATCGCTTTGGATGTGCCGTCATTGGCTCTATCCATCCTCGTGCAGTCAAGCATGATAGCGTACGTGACGGTAATTATCATGGCCTAAAAATGCTGTTGGGTTCGGCTAATTATAGGGGTTATTTCGGTGTACCGAACGCCTAATTAATTAATGGTAATAGTTGTGGTGATGTTCTCCATCCTACCAGCACTTGAGGGTGTGTGGTGGTGGTGGTGGGTCCTGTCCAGGTGTGGTTGGTACGGAGAATGGATTTTAACCCTTCAGTAATGACTTTATTAAGCGTTTTAGATGAGTTTTAGTGAGTGATACTTTGAACTCCTCCTCTACCTTTTTTCTGTGTTTATATACGGCGCTTAAAGGAAGGTCTACCACTCGTCTTCGTTCTGTTGTGAAACTGTCGAAGGCCTTGGGAAGGCTGTGTGGCCAAGTAAACGGCCAGAGTTGTAAATTCGACCTCATGGTCGATGGTGGTCGCAGTTGCTTTGGGATTCCCGGGCTTTCAAGGTTGGGTAGGTGAGGCTAGTAGCCGTCTGGCGACAGAGTTGATTTTGCTGACGTCAGAGCATACCAACCCCCAACCCCCCTTTCCCCCCCTCCTCCCTATTCCCCCCTCCCCTCTTCCCCCCCCCCCTTCCCCTCCGGGCTAAATATAACTTTAGAAAAATGTAACATGCACGATGCAGCGGCGGTGGCGCGACCCTCAAGCACGACAGTACGACCCTCGAGCACGGCGGTACGACTCCCGCGTGCTTGATGTCGTGGTCTTTTATAAGGGTCCGACCCTCTCGCGGTCGGGGTATAGGGTAGACCATGCACCTGAGGTCGTCCTTGTCGTGCTGAGAGAGGGGGTCGTCCTTACTCCCTCTGCAGTTCGCGTGGCTGTAGTCAAATGTTGCGGTGGAAACCCCAAGAGTTTTAACGGTTCTGTCTTGTAAGGGGGGTGGGGATGTGGGGGGGGTTGGTGGGCCTCCCTCCCCCCCCTCCCGCCTCACCCAATCCGCGCGTTGGCCCCGCCCATCCCCACCCCACCCGTCCCTATCCTACCCCCCACCCCCTCCCTCCTCCTCCTCCTCCTCCTCCTCCTCCTCCTCCTCCTCCTCCTCCTGGGCTGCTGCCCCCGGTCCGTGCCCGTACTTGCGACCTAGTCTGAAGGATGCCTGGGAAGCATGGCCGTGAGGGTGAAATAGACACCAATTTGTCCTCCCCCTCGCCTCCTTTTATGGCCGACGAGGAACTGAAGAGAGAGAGAGAGAGAGAGACCTACCCCACTCACGGGTGGTTTTGGAGAGGGAGTAAAAAAAAAAATATATAAGATTGAAAGGATTTTCTGGGAATCGCACAAGGAGTTTGTTGGGAACCATAGGAGTAAGGTCGGGCGTGCCTTATATGGTGTCGCCGGTCAGTGCGTTCGGTCAAGCCAGCCAGCGAGCGAAGCCGTCCCAAACACCGCTAGCGAAGACCTATAGCCTGGCCCCCCCTCATTGACGATACCAGGGGATAACGAGGGGGTGGTGATGGTATCCTGTTCGTAGAGGTAGTTAAGTGGATGTAGGGTTGAGTGTCGGGTGCCCACCGGAGATAGGTTTGGGCTCCACGGCCTTACGGTTGTCGTTGTATGTGAGATGCAGTTTGCTGTGGAAAGGAAAAGATCATTTCAGTATATAATTTTTGTATATGATGCCTATACGCAGGTAATTTTCATGTCCTTAATATTCCACACTTCGAACCAGATATCTGGAGCATTTTAGGTGTTACTATTATTCGAATTAGACGCTCAATTCATCTAGTATATATATTTTTAAAATGTATCAAAGCGTAGAGTGTATATTTGAATCACACCAAAGACTTGCATACTTTCTACATCGCCTCCAGAAACTCGTAACATTACAGGGGAATATTCTGTATATGTATAGATTAAGCCCCTTGATTTGGACGTTACGAGCCCCCGGTAATATTGCGTGTCTTTGACCTGACCCGGAAGTGTATAGGGCTGCCCAAGTCAAAGGTCATTTTATAGTTGAAGATTTAATGTGTGTCAGTTTTGTCTGCTGTTCTGGATGACCACCGCCGATGCAAGATTTATCTTGGCTTCATAGTTGTGCTGTTTTATGGTATTTTTTTTTTTTTTTTTTTAGGATGGTGGGATCATATGCATGAGAGATAACTCAGCTGAACTCTTTCAGAAACTTTAAATCAGAAATTGCTTTTAGGTATGTTGTGTAAGTTATTTTCTATAACATTTTCGGAGTTGATTTTAACAAAATCTCCCAACCCAGGATTTTTTTTTCTAATCATTCCTTTCATAGACAATGATATTGAAAGTAAACAAGGAAACTGATTGATAGAACTGAATACTTTTATTTACAGCTGATGTCCACAGCGTCAGTAATAAGATTTGATTGTCTATTGTCGTGTGTTTTAGCTCTGATTACGGTAAATATTTGGCATTACTGGCGCCACAATTTGTTTTTATTTGACCATATTGCCTACTAATTTGATATACGATAATTTAGTTTGATTATGACTTTTATGAAATAATTTTGTTCTGTGTAAAAAAAAAATAATGTGCCCGATTTTTGTCCTGTTTGCTGAACTCAAAACGTTCTTGATAATTGTTTTTATCATATTTTGATTAACCCGATATAGAGATGACAGTGCCATGTCGTACATTATGCATTCACATGAAGTTGGCTCCAGCTTCTCTGAGAATGTCCTATGTCTGCTGATATTAGCATTGCTGCTCGAATGACTACAGTGTTTCGAAGAATATACAGGTTGAATTACTCCAGGATGAAGGATGATATTATTATTATTATTATTATTATTATTATTATTATTATTATTATTCGTGAGCACTTCACGCTTATTAACTTCATATAAGCTTTAGCAGGACGTTGCGACTTTCTTTTAATTGATGTTATTAAATCGTTCATTGTTTATTAATAATGTCATTTATCAAATTATTATTATATCACTATTTTCTTTTGGCATTGAGTGCCCCTTTTGAGAAATGAATTTGAGAAGCTTCCGCTGCATTTAGTTTGGATCCGATGTTGATAAAGACCGATTTTCTTAAACACGAAGTCTAGATTTGCCATATATTCCTCAAACTCACACTATCTTACTTTACCATATATTCCTCAAACACACAGTCTTACTTTACCCTAAATTCCTCAAACACACAATCTTACTTAACCATACATTCCTCAAACACAATCTTACTGTACCATATATTCCTCAAACACACAATCTCGCTTTACCATATATTCCTCAAACACACAGACTTACTTTACCATACATTCCTCAAACTTAATCTTACTCTACCATATATTCCTCAAACACAGACTTACTTTACCATATATTCCTCAAACACCGTCTTACTTTACCATATATTCCTCAAACACACAGACTTACTTTACCATATATTCCTCGAACACACAGACTTACTTTACCATATATTCCTCGAACACACAGACTTACTTTACCATATATTCCTCAAACACACAGACTTACTTTACCATATATTCCTCAAACACACAGACTTACTTTACCATATATTCCTCAAACACACAGACTTACTTTACCATATATTCCTCGAACACACAGACCTACTTTACCATATATTCCTCAAACACACAGACTTACTTTACCATACATTCCTCAAATACACAGTCATACTTTACCATACATTCCTCAAACACAGTCTTACTTTGCCATACATTCCTCAAATACACAGACTTACTGTACCATATATTCCTCAAACACACAGACTTACTTTCCCAAGGGCTGTCCTCCACCCCCGCAGCTCCTTGTCTGGGATTAGCCTTCCTTGTCGAGAGGGTGATATAGCAGCCTGTTTGTTGCTGCGGGCCTGTATTTGTTTTATGTTTGGCGGCGTGGTATTGTGTGGCGTGTAACACAAATCCACATTTTGTTATGGGATCATATTTAATCTCCTTGTTGAGCTATATCTGGGCTGTTTATTTTGAAGTGATATTATAGAATGTCATTATTTTATTAGGTTTTCTGTTCATGATGCACTCTGTCGTAAATCGTTATATGAAATATACGACAGCATGGTAGAAAGTAGGTTCCAACACAGCATGTGCTTTAGAATATCAAAGTGTACTACAATATCCGCCAGAGAAAAATGCAGTTTGTATGCCTTAGAACAGAATGCAGTGGGCACATTGAAGTATGCATCATCCATTTTGTAATAAAGCGTAACCACTTCAGAATATAATGCAGTATTGTCCACTTTGGAATACAACGCGGTGGAACCTATGCACTTTAGAATATAATGCTGTATTCTCTTTAGAATATAAGACAGTATCCAGAATAGTTTATAAAGTGATAAACCCATTTCAGAATGTAATGCACTGAATCCACTTCACAAATGAATGCAGTTAGCACTTCATGATGTTGAATACAGTCAGTCTCCACTTCAAACTGTTTCGGAATAATGCAGTCTCCCTTTTATACATTGTGGAATATATTTGCAGCGTAAACTGAACTATTTTGATCAGTATTTTGGAATACACAATATCATATGAAACTGTATTTTTGTATTCTTCGAAGCTGTCGTCATTTTAGGCTGATGTCTGGCTGGCTTTGAAGATAATGACTCACATGTGAATGATTAATGATTAATGACTGACGTAGAAGAATCATGAAAATACCTCTGCGATTAGCACTTGATGCTTTGGTATTGATCGTTTTGTATCTGAGGATGCAAGAGGAATCATAATGTTCAACTGAACGAGTGAATGTTAAATGCTGTAATGATTAGTCATGTTTTTCTTCGTTCGTAACCCCTTTCATAGTCAGTTGTCAGCCGGTCCAGACACTCTCTCTCTCTCTCTCTCTCTCTCTCTCTCTCTCTCTCTCTCTCTCTCTCTCTCTCTCTCTCTCTCTCTCTGTATATATATATATATATATATATATATATATATATATATATATATATATATATATAAAGGTAGATAGTGTCAGATACACACACACACACACACGCACACACACACATTTATATATATATATATATATATATATATATATATATATATATATATATATATATATATATATATATATTGTTGAATAGTGTATGGCGCCGTTTTGAAGGTGTACCTAAGTGGAGGGAGACGTGGCAGCATTGCTTGGCTCCCCGCCAGTGGGTTATATAACAGTGACTCGCAACCCTGGTTCAGCCTAAAGCTCACCGGCCAACTTAAACAAGTAGAAACTCTTCAGAAAAAATGGGAAACCAAAAAATAGATATACGCTATGAAATGCTCATAACGAGGATATTAAACCTAGGAAATATATGAAGATAGGTAGGTGATGCATGGCTTTTAATCGCCGAAGGAAATAGAATTTGTCCTTGAGTCAGCCGTTGTTGTATGGAATATGGGGACTGTGTATATGGCAACACCAAGTTTGGCCTTGGCCGAAGTTGGAGTGTCCGAGACCAGTTAAATTATCGATTTAATCTTATCTCAATATTATTTCGTGCCGTCTGCCTTTTAGGGGGTTCTAGAGGGATTTTTTTTTATATATATATTTTGTTTCGTAGATTGATTTCTCTAGTGTGTATTATTCATAAATTGGGCAGGGCTGGAACGTCTCTATCTCAACGGAGTAGATCCGTTTATGGCATACCAGTCATGTAGATTATTGAGTGTGGAAGAAGACATAAAAAAAAATAAATGTGCTACGGATTGTTTTACAGGTACATGGTAATGCTTACGATATCGATATCGAAAAGGATATTCACCTCGTAGATTTGTGCGTAACGGAAACCATTAGCAGCCGAGAAAACTCCCGCCCGTCATGAAGAGTGGTGTAGCAACACGATGCGCTGAGGCGAAGTAGTTCCCACGACGCATCTTAATTGTCGGCTACATACGGGAGCTGAGGGGCACCATACTGATGGGAACTTGATAGGTAATTAACTGCTGTTACTGCAGGTGATCTGAGCACCACGAGGAATTAGTGTGGGTTTCTGAGCAAGGGGAGGGAAGAGGCGATGGCGGAGTAGGCGGGGAGAGGGGAGGGAGGGCGAGGAGGAGGGGGGGTTCCATCAGTGGGAAGAGTATATGGGAGGCGGATATGGCGGGAGTGGGAGGGGGTGGGGGAGTTGACGGCGATGTAGACACAAGTGCCTGGTTGCTGGGGGAGTGTCACTGCCACCATAATGTGGTGGAGGCGAGGTATTCCAGCTATTTACTGGGTTGATGAAGTGGTTTCCGGGGGTGGATAGTGGTGGGTTAGCAGATTATGAGGTTGAGATGTTTGTGGGGAGGATTTTTGGGGGGGTCGGTCAAGGGCGAGGGTGTGTGTGTGTGTGGGTAATGGAATGATAAGGAGGGTGTGGGTAGTGGATGGAAGTGTGTGTGGAGATGGAGGCAGTGGAGGGAAAGTCTTACCGGTAGAGGGAGGGAGTGGGTCGAGTGTCTTTCGGCATTGCAGGAAGAGAATCGGAGGGAATACATCAAAGAAGAGGAACATAGGCGGATGATTGAGGGACGGAGGGTGGCATTGGTGGCGAGGGGGGGGGGGGATAGAAGGGAGCAGACGTCATCGGTATGTGGGGGGGGAGGGACTGGTTGGAGGAGGGAGGATAGGGATCGGCGGACAAGGGAAGGGAGGGTTACAGGAGGGAAAGGAAAGGGAGAATGTGTGATGGTGAGGGACTGGTATGGTGGTGATGACGATGCAAGAGAGAGGTGGGGTGGCGACATGCAGGTAGCACACCGGCCCTGTGGCTCGGGCTAGGCTAGGCTGCTGCCGCCATAGTAAACACAGCGACCAGCGGCGGCGGCTGTGTTGGTCAGCCTTACCACCCACTTCCTGCCCTCCCGAAGTCTTCCCTCCACCCTCTCCTCCCTACGTTATCACCCTCCCTATTTATTCTTTTCTTATCCCGTTAACTTTACTCCCCTAGTAAACCTTCTCTCCCATTCGCCATGCCACTATAGGCGCCTTGAACGCGACAGAGCGACCTTGGGTGATAACCAAACCTTTGATATGACCTTTAAGGGCTAGGTCAAAGAATGGCAATCATACCCAAGGTTAAAAGGAAGTGCACACGCGCGCGCACACACACACACACACACATTCATGCTCGCTTACGCGTAAGCACTGTACGCACACGGACGACGGACAGACACGTAGACGCAGCAGAATCTTGCCGATCTCGGTCAGTTCAGTCCGGGTTAAGCTATCGGAGGGGGGGCAGGCGGAGAAAGAGTTGGTTCAGAAGGATTTTTGTCGCTTTTTGTTCTGCTCTCGCTGCTACGCAGGCCGAGGGTATATCGCTCTGCACTTTTCCATCCGCATGTTTATGTGTTTTTGTCCCGATTCAGAATATATATATATATATATATATATATATATATATATATATATATATATATATATATATATATATATATTATCCCTGGGGATAGGAGAGAAAGAATACTTCCCACGTATTCCCTGCATGTCGTTGCGTAGAAGGCGACTAAAATGGGAGGGAGCGGGGGTGCTGGAAATCCTCCCCTCTCGTTTTTAATTTTCCAAAAGAAGGAACAGAGGAAGGGGCCTAGTGAGGATTTCCCTCAAAGGCTCAGTCTTCTGTTTTTAACGCTAACGCGGGAGATGGCGAATAGTATATATATATATATATATATATATATATATATATATATATATATATATATATGTGTGTGTGTGTGTGTGTGTGTGTGTGTGTGTGTGTGTGTGTGTGTGTGTGCCATTTTTGATGAACTGATGACATTTTTTTTGAGTAATTTTATGGTATTTGAGTACCGTTTGTCGTCATCTTTCCTCTGTTAACTGATTGCTTTCCGTACTGCTTTAACTTTAGTTTCCAGCGATCGATTGTTTAATCATTTTAGGTAGTTTGATCAACTCCTGCCACATTATCATTGGATTAGTTTGTAAGTTGGCTGTGAGTTAGACATGTTAGAAATAACCATGTGAAATTCTGGTGGCCGTAAATGAAGTTCTTACAAATATTATTGAGTGTTGATTTTGAATCTTATTCTCAGCTGTTTTGTTAATCACAGGACGTATTTTATATATCGAACTCCCCAAGCAGTTGTTAATGCATGAAATCGAAATTTTACAGTATCATATATTTATTGAAAATGTTCTGTTGACATTCTGATGGCTTTTTTTTTATGTATAAAATCTACCGTGCTTTGAACGTACCCACAATTCTCAGTCCGGTGCTGCCACAAAATAGACGCAATACATTATATCGAAGTTACCCAGATACAATAGCTCTGTATTCATTTTTATGTGGTGTATTCCGCGGTCAGGGCATTAACTTCGTTCCCTCATGCCATTTTCTGTTAGTTTTTCGTTATATTTTTGTTTAGGAACGGTTGTGTTTGTCGTCAACAATCTTTGTAGGATAAAGACAATCGGGTTGGGGTAGCGTGATGGGGACGAAATCATCATAAAGTGACGGGTAGCGGAATAAAGAGCGTGTGACGGTGTTTAAATTGCAGGATGGATGGATGAGAGGTGGTGGGGGGAATGTGCGTCTCTCCCCCTTTTTTTTTCTCCTCTTGAGCATGACGGTACGACCCTGAAGGGTCAGGAAGAGGGTCAGAGGTCAGGCTTTCATACCCTCTGGTCTTGGCGTCTTACCGTCATGCTCAAGGGTAAGTACCTTTGTGCTTAGGGGTCGTACCTTCGTGCTCAAGGGTCGTACTGTCGTGCTCAAGGGTCGCACCGTCGTGCTAAAGGGTCGTACTTTCGTGCTCAAGGGTCGCACCGTCGTGCTCAAGGGTCGTACCTTCGTCCTCAAGGGTAAGTACCTTTGTGCTCAAGGGTCGTATCCTCGTTCCCAAGGGTCGTACCTTCGTCCTCAAGGGTCGCACCGTTGTGCTCAAGGGTCGTACCTTCGTGCTCAAGGGTCGTACCTTCGTGCTCAAGGGTCGTACCGTCGTGCTCAGGGGTTGAATCATATGTATAAATGATTTAATGGTTATGTACTGAAACACACTTGAGTTTGCTGTTAATTGTATTATTCGAACGCATTGTGGGATTATTATTCGAACGCATTGTGGGATTCGAACCTTTGTCTTTGTACCCTTGATGCATAAGAGTACCCGATTGTTACTGCTACTGCAGAGGGGTGTGGTACTTGTCTGGTTATATGGGGAGGGGGGGTATGATATTGGGGGGGAGGTGAATGCGTGTATAGTAGAGTCCACCAACACATCTGTGGTGAGGTTTAGGGGGGGGGTGTCGCCGCCGCTGCACCGTACCTTACCCCCGCTTTCAGCGCCGCACCTGGTTCCCGCCGCCGCCGCCGCCGCAATCGCCACCACACCCTTGCCACACTGATGGTCCGTCATAATTACCCCTGCCTCTCCTTGTGTACTCCGGACACCAGTGCTCCTCTCCGCCATACATTTTGACCACCCTGGGTCATCATCCATCTCGCTCCTACCATTACTTCAAACCTTTTCCGGTGTATTTAGGTATATTTCAAACACCCAAAACACAGTGGCATCAGTTAAGACCGTTGAGATGGTATGAAAAACGTAAGTCGGTTTGAAGTGGCACTTGCTTGGGTATAAGATTACGTTGATTACTGTACACTATATGTGCTTTGCCTATGTACTGCTCCTATGTGGGATGTTATGGCAATCAGCTGATCTTGAAGCCATAGTCCCAAACATACGGTAGTGAAAGATGATTAGTAATATATGAAATACGACGCGGCTCTGAATTTTTTTAAACGTTATATATATATATATATATATATATATATATATATATATATATATATATATATATATATTCCTATGAGTCCGCGGGGAAAATGAAACACGATAAATTCAAGTGCACTTTCGTGTAATAATCACACCATCAGGGGAGATAGAAGATATATATATCCCACGTATTCCCTGCGTGTCGTGGAAGGCGACTAAAAGGGGAGGGAGCGGGGGGCTGGAAATCCTCCCCTCTCAATTTTTTTTAATTTTCCAAAAGAAGGAACAGAGAAGGGGGCCAGGTGAGGATATTCCCTCAATGGCCCAGTCCTTTGTTCTTAACGCTACCTCGCTAACGCGGGAAATGGCGAATAGTTTGAAAAAAAAAAAAAAAAAAATATATATATATATATATATATATATATATATATATATATATATATATATATATATTTATTTATTTATTTATTTATTTGAACCAAAAATTGGTCCCATTTACAACTCAGTACATTTCATTCTATTAGTCTGGCATTATTAAATCTCAGTCAGATATTTTCATTTACGTAAAATCATTTATCATAATTAAAGATAACGAAGGGTAATTGTTTTTTTATCTGCAGTACCATCCATTGATAGTATTATCTCGAAAGATCAGTCTTTACAAACATGAAGTGCTGAGTACAGGAAAATATTAATGGAACGGTTTGAATTCGTTATTATACCCATTCCTGATTTGTTTTCAGATTCGTAGAAAACAAATCCACAGTCGACCCAGCTGTTCATCCACCTATAGGGTAAAATGGGTGCCTGGCTCAGTCTAGGATATATATATATATATATATATATATATATATATATATATATATATATATATATATATATATATAGCGTTAATGGGATAGCTTTGATTAGGGCTTCAATTGCCTGTGCCGTTTCAACCAATAAAGAAAAAAGAATAGCCCAATTTGAACTCCCCCCCCCCCCTCCTCTTTCCCATAAAAGGTGGAAACACACAGGTACTGTATAGTCAAGCTACATATACGCACAGCTGTGGACGCTGAGTTATGGCTTTTGAATAAACGGGACGAATATGTTACGTCAGAGTCGATGACGGCTCCCCCAGGCAGCCAGCGTGTATTACGTCATATGTAAAACAGTCGTAGATCAAAGCGCCAATTATGTGAGAGCCGCACGTTTATCTGTTTTATTTGGATACTTTTCAAAGGCGTTTTGAGGAACTGGGGAATTACCTTTTTCAGTTACGGGCCGTTATCTTTCATAGAGTTACTTGAAATTGTCGGTCCATATTGGCATAAAACACTGTGTGTATCAAGACGAGAGCTGCGGTTTTCGTGGATTGTGCATGACAGTCAGAGAGAGAGAGAGAGAGAGAGAGAGAGAGAGAGAGAGAGAGAGAGAGAGAGAGAGAGAGCAGATGAAGCCTTTGTTCTTCAGTTCCTAACGCCACCTCTGGTACATAATGCCTCAGGTATAAGCACCATAGATACTGGTAGGAAGGAGAGGTCATATGTACATTTTGGCACGTATTACTCCGTGTGGTAGGCGGGTCATGTCAAATTTTGGGAAGGTTTGTGTGTTTTAGTGGCATATATAAAGTATTGAATTTTTTTTCTATGATTAATTGATCGTATTTGAGGTTAATGTTACTGTGTGTGTGTGTGTGTGTGTGTGTGTGTGTGTGTGTCATGACCACGAACGTGCAAACCTCGAAGACGATGGTACGACTCGTGAGCACGACGGTAACGACCCTTCCTTGACCTCTACGTAAGGTACGACCACTGAGCAACGACGTTACGACCCCCTCCTTGACCCCCAGGACACGGCGACCGTCGGGGACGACGCATCGGGACGACACCTTCTGAGCGTTGAGGGATGGTGAGGGTGGGGGTGTGGGGTAGCGACCCATGAGCACGGAGGGGCCCCCGGGTGTGGCTACCGGTCCCGTCAAAGATGGTGGTGGTACCAGGTCGGCCGTGGGCAGGCCAGGCCAGGCCAAGCGCTCTCTCGGCGCCCACGGAGATGATGCTGGCGCGATAACCCACGCCCAACGCAGATCCCACCCCACCCCACCGCCTCTCTCTCTCTCTCTCTCTCTCTCTCTCTCTCTCTCTCTCTCTCTCGCCAGTCGGTGAACCTGTTTTTTTTTTTTATATATATATTGATTTTTATGGACCTAGTTCCCAGCAGGAGAAAGGTCATCATTATTTCTGGCCTCACGCTCGCGTTCGTGTGTGTGTGTGTGTGTGTGTGCGTTTTTGAACCCTGGACGAACTTTTAAAACTTGATATCTGGGTGTTGGTTAACTAATTAGATTTCCTTTTCGTTTTAATCGTTATTTTAGCTACCTTTTTTTTTGTGGCTTTTGCTGTTTACTATATTTTTATTTAGCTTATGACGTGTCCGCGCGCTCCCGTGTGGGTGCCGAACTGCATCTGCAACTGAGGGACGAGGGATACCTCTGGTGGTAGGAGATGACGGTGGCGGGGTATGGTGTGTGTATGTTCAGCAGCAACTTGATAGGTTGCGTAGGAGTGACTTCAAGGAATGTCTTGCCTTACCCTCTTTTTAGTATCCCCCGTTTTTGTGGAGTTTGGGGGGGGGGGGGGGGGGGGGAACCAAGTGGTGGAAGGGAGAGTTGAGTTGAGGGTGGTTGAGAATTTGGTGTCCATGTCCGTGACTGCAGGTGGAGGGAGGTCATGCGACTCGAGTTGACGACACAGTTAAATCATCAGTGACTTTTTAGGCTACGATAACTGTAGGATGGTTGCTATGTAGGGGTAGTATGCGTAGATAATGATAACTTGAGTAGATAATTATGTGCACTCTACCTCGAGTAGATAATTATGTGCACTCTACGTCGAGTAGGTAATTATGTGCACTGTACCGCTAGTAGATAAGTATGTGCACTCTACCTCGAGTAGATAATTATGTGCACTCTACCTCGAGTAGGTAATTATGTGCACTGTACCTCGAGTAGATAAGTATGTGCACTCTACCTCGAGTAGATAATTATGTGTACTGTACCTCGAGTAGATAAGTATGTGCACTCTACCCCGAGTAGATAGGTATGTGCACTCTACCTCGAGTAGATAATCATTTGCACTCTACCTCGAGTAGATAATTATGTGTACTGTACCTCGAGTAGATAAGTATGTGCACTCTACCTCGAGTAGATAATCATGTGCACTCTACCTCGAGTAGATAATTATGTGTACTGTACCTCGAGTAGATAAGTATGTGCTCTCTACCCCGAGTAGGTAGGTGTGTGCACTCTACCTCGAGTAGATAGGTATGTGCACTACCCCGGATAGATAATTTTGTGCACTCTACCGCGAGTAGATAAGTATGTGCACTGTACCGCGAGTAGATAAGTATGTGCACTGTACCGCTAGTAGATAAGTATGTGCACTCTACCCCGAGTAGATAGGTATGTGCACTCTACCCCGAGTAGATAAGTATGTGCACTCTACCTCGTTCCAACAAGCTGTTTGTGTCTGCACTTTCCTCCTCCCCCCCCCACCTCTTCCCCTCCCACCCCCATGGTTGGCGGGGTGGGGGAGAGGCTGTGGATGGTGTGGTGTTGCACCTCTCCTGCCACACGCCACAGTTAGCTGTAAGGGTTACCACACACGGGCTCCTCTCCCGTTCCCCCTCCCTCCCTCCCTCTACCACTCCCCCTGCCTCCCTCCCTTGCTCCCCGGTGCAGCTGCACTCTCTCTCTCTCTCTCTCTCTCTCTCTCTCTCTCTCTCTCTCTCTCTCTCTCCATTTATAAGCTAGTCGAGGGCGCGTGGCCAAAGGGCTCCCGTGTAGTTAGCTAGCGAGGTTCAGCGGGCTGTTCGTTCCTGCACTTCCCCCCACCCACCTGCCTCTCCCCCCTCCCTACTCACCCTCAACTCCCCCCCCCCCTCCCTCTTAGCCCAAGACTGGGTCTTGGGCGCGGCCGCTGGCCACGTTGGCCCACACCTGCTCTTCTCTCTCTGGGCCGGGGATCGAGCGTGTGTACGCAGGTTTTTAGGGGGAGGGGGTGTGTGGTTCACCACCTGACGAAGGCGCAGGGGCTGTAGACGATTTCCCCCATTACCTGGGGAATGGGAGAGGACGTTACTCTACCTGGGCTGCCAGTCAGGGCAAGGCTGGTCGTGTTGTGGTCGTCAAGGGTTGGGTGCCAGCCAGGGCAAGGCTGGTCGTGTTGTGGTAGTCAGGGAGGCTGTGGTGCCGGCCAGGGCAAGGCTGGTCGTGTTGTGGTAGTCAGGGAGGCTGTGGTGCCAGCCAGGGCAAGGCTGGTCGTGTTGTGGTAGTCAGGGAGGCTGTGGTGCCGGCCAGGGCAAGGCTGGTCGTGTTGTGGTAGTCAGGGAGGCTGTGGAATGCAGATGACAAAAGTAAAAAGGAGTCACGTGGTTGGCACTGAGGCAACAATGACAACCCATCCAGTCACGTTGTGTGACCTCAACTTGCAAAACCTCTTTGAAAGGCCTCTCTCCGTTGTCTTCCTCCTCCTCCTCCTCCTCCTCCTCCTCCTCCTCCTCCCAGCCCGACGGAGATCTAAAGATAAAATGAGATTACCTTGATTGGTCCGCCTGTCATCATGAATGTTACCGTCTTGATCGTACCGTACCGTCGTGATCAAGGATCGCACCGTACCGTCGTGATCAGGGATCGTACCGTACCGTCGTGATCAAGGATCGTACCGTACCGTCGTGATCAAGGATCGTACCGTACCGTCTTGATCAAGGATCGTACCGTACCGTCGTGATCAAGGATCGTACCGTACCGTCGTGATCAAGGATCGTACCGTACCGTCGTGATCAAGGATCGTACCGTACCGTCGTGATCAGGGATCGTACCGTACCGTCGTGATCAAGGATCGTACCGTACGTCGTGATCAAGGATCGCACCGTACCGTCGTGATCAAGGATCGTACCGTACCGTCGTGATCAAGGATCGTACCGTACCGTCGTGATCAAGGATCGCACCGTACCGTCGTGATCAAGGCTCGTACCGTACCGTCGTGATCAAGGATCGTACCGTACCGTCGTGACCAAGGATCGTACCGTACCGTCGTGATCAAGGATCGTACCGTACCGTCGTGATCAAGGATCGTACCGTACCGTCGTGATCAAGGATCGTACCGTACCGTACCGTCGTGATCAAGGATCGTACCGTACCGTCGTGATCAAGGATCGTACCGTACCGTCGTGATCAAGGATCGTACTGTACCGTCGTGATCAAGGATCGTACCGTACCGTCGAGATCAAGGATCGTACCTTACCGTACCGTCGTGATCAAGGATCGTACCGTACCGTCGTGATCAAGGATCGTACCGTACCGTCGAGATCAAGGATCGTACCGTACCGTCGTGATCAAGGATCGTACCGTACCGTCGTGATCAAATATCGTACCGTACCGTCGTGATCAAGGATCGTACCGTACCGTCGTGATCAAGGCTCGTACCGTACCGTCGTGACCAAGGATCGTACTGTACCGTCGTGATCAAGGATCGTACCGTACGTCGTGATCAAGGATCGCACCGTACCGTCGTGATCAAGGATCGTACCGTACCGTCGAGATCAAGGATCGTACCGTACCGTACCGTCGTGATCAAGGATCGTACCGTACCGTCGTGATCAAGGATCGTACCGTACCGTCGTGATCAAGGATCGTACCGTACCGTCGTGATCAAGGATCGTACCGTACCGTCGTGATCAAGGATCGTACCGTACCGTCGTGATCAAGGATCGTACTGTACCGTCGTGATCAAGGATCGTACCGTACCGTCGAGATCAAGGATCGTACCGTACCGTACCGTCGTGATCAAGGATCGTACCGTACCGTCGTGATCAAGGATTGTACCGTACCGTCGAGATCAAGGATCGTACCGTACCGTCGTGATCAAGGATCGTACCGTACCGTCGTGATCAAATATCGTACCGTACCGTCGTGATCAAGGATCGTACCGTACTGTCGTGATCAAGGATCGTACTGTACCGTCGTGATCAAGGATCGTACCGTACGTCGTGATCAAGGATCGTACCGTACCGTACCGTCGTGATCAAGGATCGTACTGTACCGTCGTGATCAAGGATCGTACCGTACCGTCGTGATGAATTATGGTACCGTTTTGTTCGTGGATTGTATCGTCGGGATGGGGGCTTGAGGCGCTACTGTTAAGAAGTCTCTCTCTCTCTCTCTCTCTCTCTCTCTCTCTCTCTCTCTCTCTCTCTCTCTCTCTCTCTCTCTCTCTCTCTCTATCTATCTATCTATCTATCTATCTATCTATCTATCTATTTATCTACCTGTCTATCTATCTATATCTATCTCTGGAACTAAACGGCACGGCTGCGGTGCGGATCACTCAGGCTGTTTGTGCCCGCAAACCGCAGGCCGCCGCGCTCATCAGGGTGTTTCCTAAAGCCGCAAGCGGCGGTTTATGACAAGTCTTGGGTCCCGGGTAGTTTAGCCCAGTGTAAACTGGGCAGACCGACGACCTCCCACTTGATGTGTATATACGTACGTGTCTATCTTGTGGGCTTGTCTCCGTAGTGGTTAGTGGGGTGGTTAGTGTGAGTGTAGTGGTTAGTAGGATGGTTTGGGACGGGTGTAGTGGTTAGTAGGATGGTTTGGGACGGGTGTAGTGGTTAGTAGGATGGTTTGGGACGGGTGTAGTGGTTAGCAGGATGGTCTGGGATGGGTGTATGGTTAGTGGGATGGTTAGGGACGGGTGTAGTGGGTAATAGGATGGTTTGGGACGGGTGTATGATTAGGGACGGGTGCAGTGGTTAGCTGGATGGTTTGGGACGGGTGTATGGTTAGTGGGATGGTTAGGGACGGGTGTAGTGGGTAGTAGGATGGTTTGGGACGGGTGCAGTGGTTAGTGGGATGGATAGGGACGGGTGTATGGTTAGTGGGATGGTTTGGGACGGGTGTAGTGATTATCAGGATGGTTTGGGACGGGTGTATGGTTAGTGGGATGGTTAGGGACGGGTGTAGGGCGAGGTCGGCGCACCTGGGTTATCGATCAGGTGCAGGTGTGGTGGTGTGGTGGTAGGAAGGTGTAGACAGCACGTGGCCCCACACAGCCCGCCATATTTGTCCAGCGGGGGCGGGAGGGAGGATCGTGGGGGGGGGGGGGTGATTGTTTACACGGTAGCAAGCGGTCCAAGCCCCTCCCCTCGCACACACACACACACACACACACCCAACCAACTCAACCCCACCTCCCCCCTCCCTCCCCCACGCGCACACGTTTACCGCGCGTGCCCGCTCTAATTAAGATATTAGTGTGTGTGTGCACTTTCGCATACGCGCGCGTGCACACCCACACACACACACACACACACACACACACACACACACACACACACACACACACACAAGTATGTATGGACGCACGTCTGCTTGTTTTGTGGGAGGGGAAAATGGGGGAGGAGTGGGGTGGGTGGGGGGAGGTACAAGCGTTGTTAGAAGGCTGGTGTGGTGTTGCTGGGTGGGCGGGGGGGGGTGGTGTTGTGGGGGGAGTCGGGTGGTCGGGTTGGGCCGGGCCGATCCTCGCCATGTTACCACGCTTCATCGAATGGCGCCAAACCCCCTACCCCTCAACCTCCTGTGCCGTTTACCGATTCCCGTCCGTGTATTGGCGTGAGCGACCACACCGCCGCGCACCGTACCTCCCGTCTTCCCCACCGCACACACCATGATTGATGTGTACGTTGGTAATGCCAGGAAGATGGTCAACTAGGAGATGGCCTGGTATGGTGTGGAAGCTTCTGAATATATATATATATATATATATATATATATATATATATATATATATATATATATATATATATATATATATATAATTTTTCGTACATATTCGCCTTTTCCTGCGTTAGCGAGGTAGCGTTAAGAACAGAGGACTGTGTGTGTGTGTGTGTGTGTGTGTGTGTGTGTGTGTGTGTGTGTGTTTAATTCTTTCACTTTAATTGACCTTTAAACCCTTGAGAACGACTGTATGGCCTTTGGCATCGATTGTACGACCATAAACAGTCTTGTTACGACACCACAAGCACGACGGTACGACACCACAAGCACGACGGTACGACACCACGAGCACGACGGTACGACACCACGAGCCCGACGGGACGACACCACGAGCACGACGGGACGACACCACAAGCCCGACGGGACGACACCACGAGCACGACGGGACGACCCTCGAGAACCACGAACACGACTGTACGACCCTTGGGGGTAGTTTTCCCACGACCTCAGACCTGACCCCCATCATCTCCAGGGCCAGGCTGTCATACCCATGGGTCGTTCCGTCGTGCTCAAAGGGTCGTAGCGTCGTTAGAAAGACTCGTCACACTCCCTCCTGCTCCGCCCAGCCCGAACAGCCAAGAGCTTGACGGAGGTCGTGCGATTCGCCTTGTGTCTTCACATCCGCTGGCAGGATCGTGTGATGGTGGTGTGTGGTTAATTTCTGGAGCAGTGTGGTAGGTCCCGTGTGTGTGGGTGTGTGTGTGTGTGGCTATAATAATTTGGTGCATTTGGCTCGGATTTTAGTCACGTGATGGTTGAGAAACACACACACACACACACGCACACACACACACGCACACACACACACACACACACACACGCACACACACACACACACACACGCACACACACACACACACACACACACACACACACACACACACACACACACACACACACACATATGCTCTGCTGGCTTCCGTCTTGCTCAGACATTTGAGGTCTTGCCCAGCATTGCTCTTACCCTACACAGATCTTGCACAACACTGCTTCTGCCCTTCAGTGGTATTTACGTACACAGGGCTTGTCCTACGCCGGTCTTGCCTTGCACTGGTCTTACCCTACATTGGCCTCACCCTACTGTGGCCTTACCCTACACTGTCCTTACCCTGCTGTGGCCTTACCCTACTGTGGTCTTACCCTACTGTGGTCTTACCCTGACCCTGCTGTGGCCTTATCCTACTGGGGGCCTTACCCTACTGTGGCCTTACCTTACTGTGGCCTTACCCTACACTGGCCTTACCCTACTGTGGCCTTACTCTACTGGGGCCTTACTCTACTGTGGTCTTACCCTGCTGGGGGCCTTACCCTGCTGTGGTCTTACCCTACACTGGCCTTACCCTACTGTGGCCTTACCCTACGGTGGCCCTAGTCAAGATGGCCCTGAGCTCAGGGGAAATATAAGGTGTTGTAATGAGTCATTATGTGACTTTACATTTTTGGGGGGTTTGAATGCCTCCTAGTCTGTGTGGTCATCCGGTGAGGTCAATGTCAGGTCAGCGTAGGTGAGGCGTTGGCGTAAGAGGGGGTCAGTAATACGCGTGGAGAAGGAAAGGGGGAGGAGGATAATGTTTTGATGGTCCCCACCCCCGTTTCTCAGGGTGTTTAACCCCCCGTAGTGGACTGTGTAAGGAGGGGGGGGGGGAGACGCACTCATCCTGGGAATATTTGGGTTACGCCACTGTGCAATTTACGAGAGGTTATGTGAGGTGGGGTCAAGTCATGTGTGTGTGTGGGTGGGTGGGGGAGGTAGGTGTGCCAGGCCACCATTCTCCGGCTATTTTTACTGACTGTATCGGGGAGGGGAGGGATAGTATGTGGGGTGGGGGATGGTGGGAGCCTTATGTCATGGGTTAGCGTAGTGGGAGAGGAATGGTATGCTTGACCCCACTGCCTCTTCTGTGTAGTGGGGACTGTGTGTGTGTGTGTGTGTGTGTGTGTGTGTGTGTGTAGTACTTATGGAGGTGTTGGCGCCATAATTGTTTTATTTCTCACTTATATATGTGTACTCGACCTGTTGTGCGGTTCTAGCCTTTATATCATTACCGGGAGCAACGTCTGTGCGAGTAATTGCCCCCGTGTGTGTGTAATTGCCCAGTTCGTATCGTATGAGGTGGCAGTTGTAATACTCGTAAATGACCCCCCTCCCTCCCACCTCCCCTTCCCCCCTCGTGTCACACACCGTCGTGAACTTGCGTACGTGTGTGCTGTGAGAGAGAGAGAGAGAGAGAGAGAGAGAGAGAGAGAGAGAGAGAGAGAGAGAGAGAGAGAGAGAGAGAGATCACACGTTAAGACGTCGCCCCTGGCTTGGATCTTTCTTGAGAGTGGGCCAGAGGGATGTCGCTCGACCCGGCTTGGACTTTTCGTTGCACCCCTTCCCTCTCTCTCTCTCTTTCTCTCCATCACACACACACACAGACACTTACACACACACACACACACACACACACACACACACAGGTAGTTCGGGTCGTCAAAGGTTCGGTCGTATGTGGACGCAATGGCGCCCTCAGTGGTGTGATTTCACACATTTCCTCTCCCCCTCTCCTCTGACCTGGGTACACATCACCGCCGTCAGATCCCCCTCCGTCGTGCGTACAGTCCGTCCGTTGACGGGGTGGGTGGAGACGCCGCCCCCCCAGTGCACCTGCGTCCTTCCTCTCCATGTCGCAGACAGTGGTGACCCCAGGTGTTATGGAGAAGGTTGGTGGGTGGGGCGCTTGGTCTGGCGCACCTGACCGCCCAGCCCTGCTGGTGTGGGGCCTGACAGGGGCTGCTGGCGTAGACTGGCCTGAGTGTGTGATGATGGGGAGGCGGGACCCCGCCCCCCTGGACGCCATGCGGCAGGAGCCGACTGCATCCCCCAACAGGTTGGTCAACCCAGCACCATGAACCTTAGCCTGGGCCCAGCCGTGGCTGTGGGGTTAGGTAGAAGACCCACCACCCGAAGACTTCGCTGGGGTTAGGTGGAAGACCCACCACCCCGAAGACTTCACTGAGGTTAGGTGGAAGACCCACCACCCCGAAGACTTCACTGGCGTTAGGTGGAAGACCCAACACCCCGAAGACTTCACTGGCGTTAGGTGGAAGACCCAACACCCCGAAGACTTCACTGGGGTTAGGTGGAAGACCCACCACCCCGAAGACTTCACTGGGTTTAGGTGGAAGACCCACCACCCCGAAGACTTCGCTGGGGTTAGGTAGAAGACCCACCACCCGAAGACTTCGCTGGGGATAGGTGGAAGACCCAACACCCCGAAGACTTCACTGGGGTTAGGTGGAAGACCCACCATTCCGAAGACTTCACTGGGTGAAATGCAGTAGCTTCCATCGCTGGCCTTACCTCCTCTTCCTCCGCTTCATTTTCGAGAAGCGGTTACCCTCCGGAAAGCGGAGTTTCGTAGTAATGATAAAGATGATGGTTCTCAGTTCAACGGTAGCTACTGCGCCCAAGTCATTGAATAAGACTTAGATCTGGAATTTCGACAAGATTATTTCGACAAGGTAACTCAGTGAACTGGCTCAGTTGGATGAGACATCTACTATGGTATACCGTATGCTTTGTTGATCGACAGGTTGAAGATGGTTCCAAATTGTGAATATCGTAACTTATGTCGTATACGTTGGTCTTGAATGTAGATTAAACGACGTAGCATCGCTGCGACTAACATAGTTGACGTAATATGATATACCCTTTTGGAAACTTTCCCTTATACACACTAGTCCACATATAGTATTTCAGATTATCATTGACCGATTGCATTACAGTCATTCATGATTGCATATGTGAATGTATCTGTGTCGATAACCTATCACGAGTCTCGAGTTGTTATCAGTGACGTTGACCTTTGCATCTGCAACGAGCGATTACACAGCTGCCTCACCCAAAAGCAACCCTCGTTCCGTACGTGTATGGGGCAGTGATGTTGCCACACTTGCGTATGTCCGTCTGTGAGGTAAACATTCTTGTCGGCACAATAACTCGAGAACAGTGTGAGTTTTAGAAGCCTCACGCTTGCACCGTAGATGCCCCACATAGGAAATGACTGACTGATTAGAATTCATTGCACACGGTTGCATGTATTTCCATATTAATTAGGGTTTGATTTTTTTTATGAGTTTTACAATTCAGGAATTCCGATGATAATTTCAAATTTGTAACGTATGCATTATAAGACACGGTCTGATATCATGGCACAGAATTTACTTTTGTGAATTAATAAAGTTTTCTTTTAATTAACATCCAGGTGGACATCAGGCGACGCAAGTGGTGTTTGTCGTAAAGTAGACGGAATCCATTGATTTTACTTCACTGTGGAAATCTGCTCGTTCAAATAAGATGTCGTTTCATCCATATTAGGTTTCGTTTATGTACTGACATTGATTTCCAGACAGACCAAAGCTGTTTTAATTCCTTCGCTGGTGATGGCAGTATGCGGAAGGAAATCTGGTCCTCACGAAAACAGTGGAAGATCTGACACAAGTATATCAGTCAGATCTTCCAGTGTGCCATTGGTGATAACACGATGCAATTCCTTTACAGTGGGAGAGTTGCAGGAACTGAGAACAGGACACTCACACAAACGCAAGTGTAGAACGAAATGCAAAGTGTGTATGGATGGCAAAACGTCACCGAGTATAACTGAACAGCTGTCGCATCTCTGCGGTAGGCTGGACCCTCTGAACCTTAAGAACGAGAGAAGAAAAAAAAGAAAGAAAGGGGAAAAAAAAAAGGGTGACAGGTTTCAAATGACCAGACAGGATTATCGTTTAATATACGACCATATCTTCCCCAGGCGACGAAGTGCTCTGTGTTTAGAGCAGTTGACCCGAAACGCCACTGTAGAAATCAAAGTTTATTTTGCAAACATTGGATTTGTCTGGACTCCAGTCCCTCTGAGTGGGGACATGTTGTGGTGTTTACACTAGGGGTACTGGAAAGTGTTGGCGGAGGGGGAGATAGGTGTTGGTGGTGGTGGTGGTGTTGGTGAGGCAGGTGTGGTGGTGTTGGTGATAGGGCAGGGCTGGGCCTGGGGAGGGAGGGGGTCGGGCCACTCCGGCAGCACGAGTCTTGCAACAAAAACTTGCCGAAACTGATCCTGGCGACACTGATACTGTGGTAGCTCTCCTGGCTGGCAAACCTACTACCTCTGCTGCAGCCTGCCTTCCCTACCACCCTCCACCACCAGGCCGACGTCAGCCCTGACTCATACCTACCACACACACACACACCCTGACCTCACCCCTCCTGCACTCTCCACCAGCCTTCCCTCACCCCTCCTGCACCCTCCACCAGCCTTCCCTCACCCCTCCTGCACCCTCCACCAGCCTTCCCTCACCCTTCCTGCACCCTCCACCAGCCTTCTCTCACCCCTCCTGCACCCTCCACCAGCCTTCCCTCACCCCTCCTGCACCCTCCACCAGCCTTCCCTCACCCCTCCTGCACCCTCCACCAGCCTTCTCTCACCCCTCCTGCACCCTCCACCAGCCTTCCCTCACCCTCCTGCACCCTCCACCAGCTTTCCCTCACCCCTCCTGCACCCTCCACCAGCCTTCCCTCACCCTCCTGCACCCTCCACCAGCCTTCTCTCACCCCTCCTGCACCCTCCACCAGCTTTCCCTCACCCCTCCTGCACCCTCCACCAGCCTTCCCTCACCCCTCCTGCACCCTCCACCAGCCTTCCCTCACCCCTCCTGCACCCTCCACCAGCCTTTCCTCACCCTCCTGCACCCTCCACCAGCCTTCCCTCACCCCTCCTGCACCCTCCACCAGCCTTCTCTCATCCCTCCTGCACCCTCCACCAGCCCATCCCCTCCCTTAACCCACCTAATCCCAAAATCACCCACCAGCACCCCTTCCTCACCCACCGACACCCCTTCCCCACCCACTAATACCCCTTCTTCCCCCTCCGGCACTCCCCCAACCCTCCACCATCCCTCCCTCACCAGCTAGTCATCCCCGCCACAGCTCCTCCACCTCGTCCACATGCCCACTAATAACACTACCCTCTCCAGTTCCCACCTTCAGACATGTGGTCAGTAATTTGGACGCAGATATGATATTATCCCCCACCCCTCGCTGTCGAATCACACACGCTAGTGCAAGTAGACCAGTATTGACCTGCGGACTGCCAGGACAAGAGAAGACTGACCAATAATGGCTCTTAGTTCCTTCACGATTTGCATGTTGCTGTGACCTGTAACATTTCTCTGCCACAGAGCGTGTGTGTGTGTGTGTGTGTGTATATGTGTGATGTGTTCAGGCATAACCATCCGCGAGTCAGATGTGTATACACACACACAGGTGACATATTACGCAGTCTCTCTCTCTCTCTCTCTCTCTCTCTCTCTCTCTCTCTCTCTCTCTCTCTCTCTCTCTCTCTCTCTCTCTCTCTCTCTCTCTCTCTCTCTCTCTCTCTCTCTCTCTCTTTCTCTCTCTCATATAGCACTATCTACAGGGCATAATGCGAATTGAGACACAGACGCTGTTGGTTGGTGTTTCCAGACGGGACTGATTAGGAGATAGAGTATAACTGATTAGGAGATGTAATATAAGCCAAAACCCTACCCAGATCGGTCCAGTAATGCGTCTCCCCCTCCTCTTAAAGCCTTCACATAGTCTTTGAAAAAAAATCTCCACTGAGGGAAATTAAGTGTAATTATGACGGTGCAGGGGAGGGACGGGGGTGGGGGGCATGGGGCAAGGGGGGGGTACATTCGCAGCTGGGGCTGCGAGGGGTCAAAGACTCCCCCCCCCCCCATGACTTCACAGGGTATTCACAAGGACTAGATCCACCTGGGGAAGTGGAGTTCCACCCTCAAGCAATTGTGGATTGCGTGATTAAGAAGTAGATCCATCCACCTTGGAGAAGGGAGACATGAAATTACCAAATTATTGAAATAGGTTAAAGAGAACGTAATGTACCAGAATATTTCATGACTGTAGTAGGTTAAAGAAAACGTAATGTACCAGAATATTTCATGACTGTGGTAGGTTAAAGAAAACGTAATGTACCAGAATATTTCATGACTGTGGTAGGTTAAAGAAAACGTAATGTGCCAGAATATTTCATGAGTGTTGTAGAAATGTAGAGAGGCAAATGCACTATAGACACTTAATCTCACACTTACACTTGTCGATATTTGGAAGTATCACTTAATGGTACCCGTGTGGAGACGGTCGATCGCACTCGTAAGTATAAATAACTTGGGAAAATATATTAAAGGAACGAATGGGGTGAGAAAATATACTAAAGGAACGAATGAGGTGACAAAATATTTACTAAAGGAACGAATGAGGTGAGAAAATATACTAAAGGAACGAATGAGGTGAGAAAATATACTAAAGGAACGAATGAGGTGACAAAATATTTACTAAAGGAACGAATGAGGTGAGAAAATATACTAAAGGAACGAATGAGGTGAGAAAGTATACACTAAAGGAACGAATGAGGTGAGAAAACATACACTAAAGGAACGAATGAGGTGCGTGGATGCGCAGATGAGATACAGGTGAGGGAATGTTTACGAGTGGAATGGACTCCCCACCTCCCCTCCTCCAGGAACGGTATCCGTGGAGTGGAATTACACAGTTCGAGATCGAGGCCGTGTTTCAGGGTAGGGTTGGGGTGGGGGAGAGGTTCTGTGCTGGGTGTGATCAGGCAGACTGGACGGGGAGAAACATGATGGCATAGGAGACGAGGTGTGGTTGATGTAGGGTACGCCATGATGCGAGGGATTTGGGGACGTTATGGCGAACTTGTACATTGGAGGATTTGGGACTTTGGAGAACATACAGATGGGGGATTAGGGACATTTGGAGAACATACAGATGGGGGATTAGGAATATATATACTGGACTTTTATAGATGGAGCAGCAGTAAGGCAGCGATTGGAAGGCAGGGACCAGTGATTCGGCGATTGGAAGGCACAGACCGGCAAGGAATGAACACTGAGAAATAAAGGACGTAAATCTCGTCAAAGAACTTCTCACTCCAAAGCCATATACATTTCCCTGACACTGGACGGAGCGCAGCCGTGGGGGCTCTTGGGGGTCCACCATCTCTCTCTCTCTCTCTCTCTCTCTCTCTCTCTCTCTCTCTCTCTCTCACACACACACACACACACACACACACACACACACACACACAAGATTGGTCCTGGGTTTGTTACAGACGAAGACACTACCCCTCCCCATGTTGGGTCATCCAGTGTGGGTCTTAGTGTGTAAGTCCTTCAACGTGGCTTTCTCAGCAGTGGTGGGGGAGGTCATTGGTATTCACCAGTGTACAACAACAACAACAACAACAACAGCCAGGAATGATGAAATACGTATAAATAAATAAGGTAGTAAAGTGTGGGATCAGTGGGGGGAGAAGTAGAGGGAAGAGGTGAGTATGGAAAGAGCGGTTAGGAAATGGAGAAGCTATTTTGTTCCTGGGAGCAAGGAATGGTTTTTTCCGATCGATGGCGACCCTCAGGCCAGCCTCGTAGAGTTGAAACAACCCCTCCCTCCACCCTCCCTCCACCTCAACACACACACACACACACACACACACACACACACACACACACACACACACACACACACACACTCGTACGTCATACGCTAAACCGCATATTATACCTGCCCGGCGTCTGGGCGGCCATTGAGAGCCGGACGCCCGGCGACTCCAGGAGAGAGAGAGAGAGAGAGAGAGAGAGAGAGAGAGAGAGAGAGCTTATGATAGAAGCATCTCATCAAGTGTGGCCTCACCTCTCTCTCTCTCTCTCTCTCTCTCTCTCTCTCTCTCTCTCTCTCTCTCTCTCTCTCTCTCTCTCTCGTGTGACGCAGGCCTTGTTCCTCGTTACCATGTCAACACTTGTGACGGACACCCCCGGACTCTCACATTGACTCTCTCTCTCTCTCTCTCTCTCTCATTATACCTTCTCGAATGGTTTCTCGTCTCGTAAATCACTCTGGTTTCTCTCTGATTTCTCTCGTTAACCACCCTGGGCTTCATTATCATCGCTCGTTGACCACCTTGGGTTTCATTTTCATCTCGTTAATCCCTTTGAACGGCATTATTTCATTAATCGCCTTGAGTATCATTCTCATCTCGTTGATTACCATGTTGTTTCATTCTCATCTCGTTAACCAACGTGAGTTTGGTACTCATCTCTCGTTAACCACCTTGTCTTCAGTCTCATCTCTCGTTATTCACCCTGGGACCTTACCTTACTTTGGTTTGAGATGTCTTCTACCCCCACAGCTGAGGTCTGCGACCTTACCTTACCTTGCGTATACCTTGCGATGGTTTGGGAGGTCTTCTACCCCCACAGCTGGAGTCTGGCACCTTACCTTACGTATACCTTGCAATGGTTTGGGAGGTCTTCTAACTCCACAGCTGGGGTCTGCGACCTTACCTTATGTATGCCTTACTTTGGTTTGAGAGGTCTTCTTCCCCCACAGCTGGGGTCTGGGACCTTCCCTTACGTATACCTTACGATGGTTTGAGAGGTCTTCTTCCCCCACAGCTGGGGTCTGGGACCTTACCTTACGTATACCTTACGATGGTTTGGGAGGTCTTCTACCCTCACAGCTGGGGTCTGCGACCTTACCTTATGTATACCTTTCTTTGGTTTGAGAGGTCTTCTACCCCCATAGCTGGGGTCTGCGACCTTACCTTACGTATACCTTACGATGGTTTGGGAGGTCTTCTACCCCCACAGCTGGGGTCTGCGACCTTACCGTACCTTACGTATACCATGCGATGGTTTGGAAGGTCTACCTCCCACAGCTGGGGGTCTGGAACCTTACCTTACATATATACCTTACCATGATTTCGGAGGTCTTCTACCCCAACATCTGGGTCTGGGATCGAAGCTGTGTTGGCATTTAGCTCAGTCAAGCTTTGGAAGGGCACGGCCCCCTTCGCCGTAGTTAACAACAACATCTCCAGTCAGGTACACTTGGCATATGTGTCGATTGAAAGACTCAAAACTGCTAACAGCATTTAGAGGAGTTGAACTCCACGTGGACATTGGCGAGCATCGGTGTGTGTGTGTGTCTGTGTCTGTGTGTGTGTGTGTGTGTGTGCTCCAGTAATTTCGTCGACCGTGTTGCTAAGCTAGAAGATGTGGCGAGGATTATTCCCGGCGTGCCTCGATCCAAGCGTCTCCGGTGCCTGGAATAGATTACGGGTAATGGAGCTGGTTTGTTTGATAGCCAGACACCCACGAGATACCACGGTGCTGATCGTGGTCTTAACTACTGGAAGAATTAAGGTATGAATTCGCCTTTCATATGTCCTCTGGTTAGTGAGAGACGTCCGAGATTATTATTATTATTATTGTTATTATTATTATTATTATTATTATTATTATTATTATTATTATTATTGCATATCGACATGACGAAGTATAACTTGGTATGTGGAGGGTGGTTTCTGCATCCTGGGTTCGAGTTTCGTACACTGGGTGGACGCCATGCGGTGTGATCGTGGTTTCTGCATCCTGGGTTCGAGTCTCGTACACAGGGTGGACGCCGTGCGGTGTGACCATGCTGAATTCAGACATCTGATCTGGTATGTCCAGGACGCGTCATGCGAGCGTACCTAACAAACCCACATGCTGCTGGTGCATAGTAATGCCAGCTGCTTACACTGACAGCCTAGATAACCAAGTGCTCCAGCTCTCTCTCTCTCTCTCTCTCTCTCTCTCTCTCTCTCTCTCTCTCTCTCTCTCTCTCTCTCTCTCTCTCTCTCTCTCTCCCGGAAAGGTCTGTGAAGGCCGCGACCCGTGCTGGTAGAGAGGACACCCCCCCTATACAAACCCCCCTCCCTCCCTCCCCCCCTCTGCGTCACATTAGTATGGGGTAGGTTTAGTGCTTGTGTGTGTGTGTGTGTGTGTGTGTGTGTGTGTGTGTTGCCAGGTTATCACAGGTGAGGAGATTTTTTGGACGAGGCGCCTCGCTCTTGTTATTGGACGTCCCTTGTCTTGCTTTGTGAGCTCGGCTGTAGTATTATCCCGGACGGGGAACTCCTCTCCTCTCTCCTGACGTATTCCCCCCTATGGGGGAGTCGACCGGGTCTTGACCTCTGGAGTGAGGGGGGGGTTGATAGCTAACCCCCCCCCCCTCACACACACACACACACACACACACACACACACACGCGCGCGCGCGCGTCCATTACCTCCTCCTTGTTGAAAGAGACGCGCGGGTCCTTTGGGTGGTGAACTGTGACCCCGATTTGTAGTGTTGATTCCTATTATTTTGATGGTTGAGGATGATGGTAGTAATTGTTTACACACACACACACACACAAACACACACACACACACACAACACACACACACACACACACACACACACACACACACACATACACACACAGAAACGAGTTATATGTCATTACGCTGTCCGCCTCCAAAAGGTCTCTCGGCAGCCAGGGTTCGACTCCCGGGCACGCAGTGTCGATCTGTTGTTCAGACGCCATTCACATCTAGCGACTAATAAGATGGCGTTCCATTCCGTTTTCTGTAATTTCCGCCTCACGGTTGCCTTCTCGTCGAGTTTTCGGAAGGAAGACTGCGGGTGTAGCTAGATCGCACAGTGCTTTGTCACAGGTGTGCTTTGACGACTGAAAAGTATCATGTTTTGGATGAATTGTCCCACATCCATTCCCCAATCCCATCCCGTCCCATCGCACAGGCATATATATATGTACGCGTACAGAACCTACCTATCTATAAAGACACATATTTTTTGTCACCTTTGTAATTTCTCATCAGAAACAGAGATAAACACACCTGGCGTTAAAAAATTCAAATGAGAATATATATATATATATATATATATATATATATATATATATATATATATATATATATATATGTATATGTTGTAAAGGGAGATTATTTTTGATGAGAGAGAGAGAGAGAGAGAGAGCTGTTTTGCTGGTCAGCGACTTCTAATAAGGTCGGTTTCTGTCGAACGTCACAGGTTATTAAAGATCATAACATCACCCTTAAATGTTTCGTTTAGTGGTGTTGTAAACTAGTTATTCAAGATGAGTAAAAGTCACTACAGGGCATCTGTAACAGGGATGGTTACAGGAATTTTCTCTCTTAGAAATATAGAAAAAAAAATAATTGGATGGGAAGGAACACATTTCGAGGGAGGTTTGGAGAAATGAGCCTGATTCCAGAGAATTATATTGAGAGCATCGTGTGAGTTGTGAGTTGGGGAAAAAATGAAAGCTGAATTGGAGATAAAGGGGCGGAAGTGTGTATTTTTTTTTTTTTTCCTTACACTGGCAGTTCCCGTCATGGACAAAAATCCACTCCAAGGCCGGGCTTTGGTGTGGCGGTTAGCGTTGCCGACCATGACGCACTCACGGGCCTCCCGGGGCCGAGTGCAGTAGGTTCGAATCGTGTTTGTCGCGATAGTCGGTACACAGTGAACCCAGCTGTTCATCCTTTCCTAGGGGTTGGTCGATATATTGGATACCTGGCTTACGCTTATATATACATATATATTGAATACCTGGGATTGACTATGGGCCAACTGCCGCACCCAGGATTCGAACCCATGCTGGTCAGACCCCGGGAGAGCCCATACCAACCCAGGGTCAGTAGGGCTGACCACTACACCACGGCTGGGTGGGTGTCGTGGCCCCGGCCTGGTGATGGTGTGATGTATGTGGTCTGCCGTGACGGATCGCTGTCTCCGCCAACATATGAGGGTCTGGGTGTTGCGTCGTCACGGCTGACACACCCCCCCTCCCTCTCCCCGAACCCTCCTTCTTGTGGTGGTGGTCGTCATGCCCGCCAACACACACACACACACACACACACACACACACACACACACACACACACATATACTAGTGGAATAGAATGACGAAGATCATGGGTCAGGAATATATATATATATATATATATATATATATATATATATATATATATAGCATGTCTTTACTCCTGTATGCGTATGTATACACACACACACACACACACACACACACACACACACACACACACACACACACCAACTTCAGCCAGGTGTCATTTTGACCTCACCACAGCGGCTAGATGTGCTACAGTATGTTGGTGAAGAACCGTACCATCATCCGCTGTGTAAACACAGAAGGCTTCAATCCTTCCACCATGGTCAGTCTGCCATCTGATGTGATACAACCCATCATGAATCTCTTCTACGCCGTTAGCGCCATGTGATGATGATTTGCGTCGCCGTGTTCTGTATGTATGAGAGTCAGTGGCTGTGCCAGTACCTGGTGAGATTAAATATGGAGCGAGATGGGGATTGAGGGAGGGAGATGGAGGTATAGGCCGGAGGGGAGGTGACTAGATAGGAGGGGCGAGGAGAGGGTGGTGTATAAGCAGTGTATTGAGGTGGTATGGCGAGGGAAGGTCGGAGGTCACGGGAAGGGGAAGGATTGTTTGTATAGTCATAACGTCCATGGCGACGTGACTCAGGCTGGCGATGGCGTCCATGAATTTTTCAAGGCACCGACTTACCCTCCACCTTGTTGACACGCATGGTGATCCGCCCCCTCCCCACCCACCATACACTCCCTCCCAGTCGTATTAACCCCCGCCTTCCATATCCACCTTCTTCCCCCCCCCCCCCCCCCCCTCGTGGCAGATTTGACTATCGTCAGCTTAAACTAAACTGTAGCCGTGTCGAGAGAGAGAGAGAGAGAGAGAGAGAGAGAGAGAGAGAGCATGAGCTGGATTCGAACCCCAGGTCGGGGCGTCCAGCTATCTCGGCCACACAGAGGTTTAAACGACTCTGCCACGAGTGAACTAGCCCTTTTTTTTTCGGTGCTCTGTCCTAACCTCAGCTCTGTAGGGGGGTAACGTGGATTTTTATTTAATGCGATATAAAGACAAATGTGTGTACATCACGGGTTGGATTCGAACCCTGGAAGGGTTGGATGGGGACCCATTCTTCTCCAGCTGGGCCAAATGGTAACCCATTACGAGGCGTGGCCCACTGGTGACCCATTATAAGACCAATTACCTATTCCCAACCCGGCACCCATTACGAGACTGACCTGAACTCATTTGCCACCCATTTCAAGACCCACTCTCCACCAGAACCAACAATATTACCCATCACAGAAGTCCCATTTCTCTCCACGCGAGCCCAGGGTGACCCCCATTACCAGACCTGCGTCTCTTCGAGTCCCCAACGGACGACAAGACAGTCCCATCACAACACGCCCTCTGTGTCACGGGGGCGTTCAAACGTCCCCCCCCCCATTCCTTACCACGTGCAGACAGACGCCAACGATCAAGAAATGCTGGGAGGAAGAGGCTGGATCTGCCGCGCACCGAGGCTCCGGCGGGCTCGGGGAAGACCCAGCGGTGTAGGTTTACAAGAGGCCACAGGAAGAGGAAAACGTAGAGAGAGAGAGAGAGAGAGAGAGAGAGAGAGAGAGAGAGAGAGAGAGAGAGAGAGAGAGGTTCTCTCATCCACCAGCAGGGTCTTTGTTTATGGCATCTGATCCCTTGGTGGTCCTCACGTTTGGGATTGGATTCTGGTGTTTGGTATTTTTCCCTAGTGTATGGGATTTGTCCCTAGTGTATGGGATCGGATTCTAGTGTATGGGATTTGCCCCTGATGTATGGGATCGGATTCTAGTGTATGGGATTTGTTTTTGTTGTATGGGATTTGTTCCTGGTATGTATGGGACTTATGATTCCCCCATGTATGGGCGGGAAGGAGCCCTCTGCTTCACCATCCTGTCGCCGTCTGTAGTGGATAGATGGAGAGGTGCCAGTCCACGCCAGACGCCTCCTGTCCCCATCGTCATCCCTGCTAGCGATCCCCTACCAACCTACCCTGCTGCTCCCCCTACTAACCCCCTATCCTCCGGCACTTACCCCTCTTCCCGTTCCGTACTGTCGGAAGGTCCAAACCTTGTGGCGTCCGGGACCGTACCTGTCCCTCGCCTGGGGTTGTCCTGGGCTGCCTCTAGCCTTTGTTCAACCTGTCTGTCTTTCGGTCTTCGCTTGTTAGCAGTTCCCACCCTCTCACCACCCCCTTTGAGCACGACGGCACGACCCCTGTTGCGACGTGGGTCGTACCTGTACCGGAAACATATCCTCTCGCTCGCATATCGTATCAGGGTTATACTCCCGCTGTACTGTAAGCGATGCATGCAGACCTTTTCTCACTTCTCGATGCTAAATGACCGCTCTCATTTTCTTCGTTTTTTTCTTTTTTGCAGGGAAGGACACACACGCGCGCGCGCACGTATGTGTGTGTGTGTGTGTGTCCCCCTGTGGCCGCGTCTGGTTGGCCAAGGTGAACCACTCGCCCAGCACCAGTTTCCTGGCCGGGTAGTCAGTGTGCTCGTCCTTGAGCACGCCTTGCCGCCGTGCTCCGCCTCAGACGCCAGGTGCACGCCGCGGACGACGGGTCGTGGACGAGTGAATTATGTGGCGTTGCTCTGCGGGGAAAATACGTCGTGTAGGGGGATGTGTTGGCGGGTTGCTAGCGGGGGTAGTACTTGCACGACAGCCACCTCTCGAGAGATTGTCGTGTAGGTTTCCCCATTGCACGTAGGTCGTGCTAATGATGTGTGCGACCCAGGATGTTTCCTTGTCGGATAACACTTTCTAAGGGCGATGTTCACTTACATGCCCATCTGGGACCTTACCTTACCTTATGTGTATCTTTAATGGTTTCGGAGGTCTTCTACCCCCCACAGCTGGGGTCTGGCACCTTACCTTACCTTACGTATACCTTACGATGGTTTGGGAGGTCTTCTACCCGCCCATAGCTAGGGTCTGGCACCTTACCTTACCTTACGTATACCTTACGGTATTTTGAGACGTCTTCTACCTCTAAATCTGTCTGTGACCAGCAGACTATAGAGTGTTGCTCCTCTGTCCACTCAGGGTGTTGGTGGCAGCAGGCCGTAGACCTACATGAACACGGTACATCCTCTTAAATGTCTTCCCTGGGCTGGGCACACTTGATGTTTGGCATGGGTATAGAAATGGCGGATTGGATGGAGTTTTCCAGTCAGAACCAACACAAGAGCATGTGGTAGACGCAGACCAAATTCCCTCGGTGGCATTTACCCCAAATAAGACTTCCGCTCTGTTGATTATGCAAAGCGGAAGGACCCGGGGTCGGACAGGATGGGTGAGGATGGGCGAGGGGACGTCTGTTGATTTTGGTAATGGCAGGTCATGCCGCCACTCCTGAGTCTTGACACCGTCATCAGCTGAACAAGAGTCAAGAGGTTACGACAAAACGATCCCTCGCACCACCACCGCCACTCATGTCGTACTCCCGTGACCTGTAGACTCCTTTTTGGAGCGAGAAATCGAGGATTCCTTTGACAAAGCTGTTACACCCAGTGACACAGCCTCGCCAAAGGTGATTCTTCACTCGCGGTTTGACCTCCAGCAGGCGGAGCCCGGTAACACACACACACACACACACACACACACACACACACACACACACATGTATTTAAGATTAACTTGAACGGTACCATGATATTTGGGACTTTCCTTCGTGTACCCATTTTTTTTTTCCATGGAGTTTTTGCCTCCTCCAGAAAATTAGATCCTCGGAGGTGTTTGTTCCCTCCAATTAGCAAACGAAGTGCTTGAGCACGACCCATGTCTTCGGCGGTGCTACCCTTGAGCACGACGGTAAGACCCCCCAAGAGTATGGTTACACGGCCTTTGACCTGACCCAAGCTTAATTAGGGATGAGACCCGATGCCAAACCACCGTACGTACCACACCATGGGTCGTACCATCGTTCTCTTAAGGGTCGTTCAGTCGTACTCGAGAGCTTAAGGAATACCATGTGTATTAAGATTCCAAACTTGTTCAACATAACCCTTGCTTTGAGCACTTAGAACCTTAGGCCATTAAACAGGGCCTTTGATTGAGCACTGATGACAGGCCATCAAACAGGGCCTTTGATTGAGCACTGATAACCTTGGGCCATTAAACAGGGCCTTTGATTGAGCACTGATGATAGGCCATCAAACAGGGCCTTTGATTGAGCACTGATGACCTTGGGGCATTAAACAGGGCCTTTGAATGAGCACTGATAACCTTGGGCCATTAGACAGGGCCTTTGATTGAGCACTGATAACCTTGGGCCATTAAACAGGGCCTTTTATTGAGGAGCACTGATGACCTTAGACCATTGAACAGGGCCCTCGCTTGAACGCTTGAGAATCCTGGGGTCGTTAAAAAAGGACCCTCGCTTGAGTACCAAGTGGACCTTGAGATAAACAGGGCCTTCGCCCGGGCATTGAGAAACCTCAAAGAAGTAACCTACAGGATCCAGCCAGTGTTCTCCCCCTCCCCCCCAAGGCAAGTTCTAAGTCACCGTCTCTTGTTTTATTTCCGAGTTTTAAGAAATCGGGAGGCAGGTGGGTACAGTTGACCGACACATTCTTTGATCATTCTTCACGGCTTCGGCTTCGACACCGTGTCATTACCACACGGTCATGGACGCCGTCGTCTGCCCCGAATGTCTCCCGCGTGTACCGAAACTGGGTCAGTCTCTCGCGCGTCCAGAGTTTTGCACTTTAGGAATTAATGGCGTCGCCCCGTCCAGCGCGGCGGTGGCGTGGGGGCGCGGGCGGGGGGGCGCGGGGGCGCGGGCGGCTCGTACCCGCACGCAGAAGCCGTTGTTTATCCGTTTTTTTTTTCGGTTGTGGGTTAGTAAGGGGGTGAGGGTGGGGTTAGGTGGTGTTGTTTGGGGGGTGGGGTGCAAGAGGGGGGGAGGAAGGGTACGGTAACTGTCGATGTGAACCCTGACACCCCCCCCCCCTCACACACACACACACACACACACACACACACACACAGCCTCCTCCGTCGCCTTGCCCCGAGGCGTCCGTCACGCATGCGATCTTTCCGCTGGTTTTTGTCTCCGTCGACTTTGGGGCATATCTGGTGGTGTCATGGCGCGGGGGAAGATCATGAGCTCACCCCCTCCTCCTCCTCCTCCTCCTCCTCCTCACACGACGGACTTGAACCGCCGAGTCTTCATCGCGACCCCCGCCGCTCCTGGCTGACACTCTCTCGGACGCCCTTAAGATATGGCGGTAAACGGAAGCCCGGGCGTCATTGTGAACGCAGTGTTCACCATGACTTGTGACCGGGGGAGGGGGAAGATGGAGGGAGGGGAGGGGAGAGAGGCGGGGCTGTGGTGGCGGGGTGTGAGCGGCGGCGGCCAAGCCAGTGGTGATGGTGGTGGGAGGCGCCAGTAGCGGATGATCCAGGTACTAAAAACACCTCCTATTGCCACGTCATCAGCTCTTGAATTAATTCTCAACGCAACCTCCCGTTTCCCCCCTGCACGATATATATATATATATATATATATATATATATATATATATATATATATATATATATATATATATATATATATATATACACACACACACACACAATTAAGATTGAGAAAAATAGCAGACAATAAATGATGACAGGTACATATCTTCATGGAAATCTAATTATATGTAATCATTAAAAGAAATCCACTGGTGGATTAGAGAAATGACAATAAAAGTGAATGATAATAGGTAAAGAAAATATTGTCAACTCTTCAGGTGTAGTTCGGAATGCGTTCCAGCCTTAAAATTACCCCACTTGGTATGATCAGTACATGTGACCCCACGTTGTTTCAGAAACGTATGATTACGGAGGTCAGGTCAATTGGGGGGGGAGGGGGGGTCACGTGGGAAGGCTAGACAAACAGGAGGAGACCTGATGGTAAATGTCAGGTTTTATCTGCTGTATTTTCAGATCTCAGACGTTGATTTTGAAGTAAAAAAAAAAAAGGGGGGACGCCATATTCTCTCTCTCTCTCTCTCTCTCTCTCTCTCTCTCTCTCTCTCTCTCTCTCTCTCTCTCTCTCTCTCTCTATCAGTCATAGCTCGTGGCAGTCACGACTCCACTCGACGTACCATAATCCTGAATGAGTATTGAACCCCCCCTCACTGCTGCTTCGCCGAACACCAGAGCCGTACTAGCCGTCACGTACGACACTCAGGCATAACTGGTAAACACACAGCTCAACAGAGAGAGAGAGAGAGAGAGAGAGAGAGAGAGAGAGAGAGAGAGAGAGAGAGAGAGAGAGAGAGAGAGAGACCATAAACAAAGTAGACGTTCCCAGAACACTTACCAGCTCCAGTTTCAGACACAGGAGAAGAATTCCTCGCCGTTCTCAACAAGAAGATGTTTGCTCCGCTGCACCTACCTAGTCGTCCAACCTCGTCTGAAAAAGCATACTTAACGAAGCCACAAACTACGCATAAAACATGGCATTCAGAACAGTCACCGGCTGCATAGCAACATGAAACACCGTATCGGTACGAGGTGCCCAGAATTCTTTCAGTGCAGTCCCAACACCTCAGCGCGTTTGACACCTCTCTGCAGCGCCACAAAACCCCTTAATGTAGAAAGGAAAATGTCCACCTTTGCCTATCACTTCATTCAGCATACACTCCAAATTCCCCCTCACTAACGTACACTACATTGACTAAACACTTGTATACGTTAATGACAATGATTACCAGACGAATTCCTTCAAGTCTCCCTCCCTCAACACCACTACGACAGTTTTAACCTCATTTAAACAAACGTACATCCTTTTGAGATTGGCGAGAGTGTTGGCGGGGGGGCGGTGGACTACAAAGCCTTTTCTCCTGTATTACCACTTTCTGAACATAGGAACAAAGGAAGTCAAGATAGGATTATGCCACTATGGCTTCTTCGTCTCTTCATGATACGCCCTCGAAGACCAGCAGGCACCACTTTACGGTACAACAACAGCACACACACACACACACACACACACACACACACACACACACACGTAAAATCAATTGTTTGAATTCAGTTTTTGTAAGTTCTAAGGCATTTTCTAAGTAGGCTTGGGGTAGAGTAAGTTGGTTAGGTGGGAGACTGAGCAGTGTAGTGTGTGTTAGTGGTGAGTGCGTGTGTTCGGTCCCCACCGCGGATGATAGGTGTGGGGTGGGGGTAGGGGCACTCACATTAACCTGATGAGTTGGAAATTAGAAGCGTCGTAACGCTGATTGGATGAAATCCGCTGGGGCTGTCGTAAGTCGCTCTGTTTTGCGACCGTTGTTATGTTACTTTATGTATGTTATTGATTCCCTGAGCACGACGATACGACCCTTAAACACGATGGTACGATCCTTGAGCACGTTGGTACGACCCTTGAGCACGATGGTACGACCCTTGAACACTGTGGTACGACCCTTGAGCACGATGGTACGACTCTTGAACACGACGGTGCGACCCTTGAGCACGAAGGTACGACCCTTGAACACGACGACACGACCCTTGAACACGGCGGTTCGACCCTCGACCACAGCGGTGCGACTCTGAGATATTGCGGCTTGGCCTTTGACCTGACCCGTAAAGGGACTAGAAAGATATCCAAGCTATAAAGACGTTATGACCTTAAGGTCGTTGTTATCACCCTACCTGGGTTGCGTTATCGTTCTTATCAGCTTATCATATGGTGGGATAAGCCCTTATTTCACCAGAGGTGTTGTTCACTCCTCCCCACGTTCCTCTTGCCCTCCCCTCCCCACGTTCCTCTTGCCCTCCCCTCCCCACGTTCCTCTTGCCCTCCCCTCCCCACGTTCCTCTTGCCCTCCCCTCCCTAGGTTCTTGTTGCCCTCCCTTCCCCTCCCCGGGTTCTTGTTGCCCTCCCCTCCCCAGGTTCCCGTTGCCCTTTTCTACCCAGGTTCCTGCTCTCCCCTTCCCCAGGCTTCTGTTGGCCTCTTCCCCATGTACTTTCTCCTCCCCGACCCTTCTTCTCCCTCCTAGTCTCCTTCCCCCTGCTCCCAGGTTGCGACTCTCCCCCGCCACCCCAGACAAACGTCTGCTCCCATACTCACTATTTATAAGTCTGGCTGGGGGGTCGATCCTGGGGCCATGAACACCCTCTAGCCAGCCGGACGGCCTTGAGAGGGCGTGGTGGTGATGGTAGTAGTTGGACGACCTCGTCTGAACGACCCAGCGCCAGGCCCCTGGCGTGGAAGGTCGTTCATAGTTAAGTTGTACGGCCCAGCGCCAGGCCTTGTTATGGTGGTCCTTGATGGTTGCGTTGGACGACCTCGTCTGGACGACCCAGGCCCGGTGTGGGCCGTGGCCAGCTGCGTTGGACGGACGCGAACAGTCAGATTTGCCAGTAGAAGGACCATGTGACTTCATCCCATAGTTTCTGTGTATGGTCCAACCACACGAGCATTGGCCGTTATGGTGTCTCAATCCTCCAGCTGAATTCTCATCCTTGCATCGCCTTTCGCTTCACCGAGAACCAATTTATGTTACAAATTGGGTCTTTAATCACCCAAAGGTCACAGATTAATCCCCCATTATATCTTTTAGCGTAATATATGAAGCATTATCCTAATTCTACACCAACGGGGCATCGATTAGGAAAGGATGCGTACGTTGTTCCATGTCGACAAGTATTAGGAAAAGGATATATATTTTTGAGTGTGTACTTATATGGAGATTCCTAGTCTCGTAGTGCACTCACGCTACAGGTGAGGTGCCACTATCCTCACACACACACACACACACACACCACTCCAAGTCAGGCACCCACACATCGTCCAGCCCCCGAGAGTAGGGTGAGCACCTGGGTTGGGTGTGGGGCCGACTCCGGCGCCAGGGACTAGAACCCACGCCGGCCCATGTTGACTCATGGTCAGTAATACTATCCACTACACCACGGAGGCCCGTGTATATAGGCGTATGCTGACTCGTATGTGTTTGTGGTTGATTTTTGTGTGTTTATCTTTTCGTGTGTAGATATATGCGTGTGTATTTGTGATGTTTGTTGGTGTGTGTTTGTGTATGAGTGGTATGTGTATGTTTGTGTCTGTGTGTGCGTGCACGCGTCTGTGTATGACACTTGAATTGTGTCCCCCACACCTGCGCTAGGGGAAGCCTTCACCTGTCCCAAGGCAGTAGGTGCCAGAACACCCCCACACTCCTCCCATACAGTAGGTTCTATTCCCCTACTGTAGGGGAAGTACTTCACCTGTCCCCAAGCACTGAGTAGGTACCTAAATACCCCCAGATCCCCAAGCACTGAGTAGGTACCTGAATACCCCCAGATCCCCAAGCACTGAGTAGGTACCTGAATACCCCCAGATCCCCAAGCACTGTGTAGGTACCTAAATACCCCCAGATCCCCAAGCACTGAGTAGGTACCTAAATACCCCCAGATCCCCAAGCACTGAGTAGGTACCTAAATACCCCCAGATCCCAAGCACTGAGTAGGTACCTAGATACCCCCAGATCCTCCTTACCCTGCAGTAGGTACCGCTCCTCTACAGTAGGGGAGGCACTTCACCTATCTGGCCTTACTTGGGTGATAAGATCTGTGTACGTAGGTTAGGGGGGTGATCATTTAGTGGCCACGTAGTTCACCCATATCCTCATTTCTGGTTTTAAACTTCTCATCTGTATATATATGTATATATTTTCTTTTTTCATACTATTCGCCAATTCTCGCATTAGCGAGGTAGCGCCAAGAACAGAGGACTGAGCCTTTGAGGGAATATCCTCACGTGCCCCCTTCTCTGTTCCTTCTTTTGGAAAATTAAAAATGAGAGGGGAGGATTTCCAGCCACCCGCTCCCTCCCATTTTAGTCGCCTACGACACGCAGGGAATACATGGGAAGTATTCATTCTCCAACTATCCCCAGGGATATATATATATATATATATATATATATATATATATATATATATATATATATATATATATATATATATAACGCTCTGTATATCACACTTTTGATATACATGAAGGATACGGGGCTTTGGGGTGATTCTCTTCTGTAATATATGCATTTATAATCAAATTTGTTCGTTGAGTGCATGGAGCAGGTCGCTCCCGTCTATGTTGGCAGGTCTAACTGATATACTTACTATAGGAGTGGCCTAGGAAATATGTTATGAGGCGAGTTTTATCTGTTAGCCTTGAGGCCTCCCTGTGTCAGGCTGGAAGGTCGGAGTTTGGAATTAACTTCGTAGGCCCGAGTTGTGTGTGTGTGTGTGTGTCTTTGTGTGGCGAGTTCGATGGTAGAGGGTGAGGCAGCGAGGCGGCCCGAGCGAGAGATACGGTGGGTGCTGCTCTGTTTTTCTATGGTTACACAATGATTAGGGCGAGCGATATCGGTGGGAGTTATGGGCAGTGAGGCGATAAGCCTTATCTCTCGGCTACACCGCAAGCCTTACTACACCTGTATCCCCCTCCTGTCTCTTAACGGGAACTAGGGGAAGGTAGCCATATGTTGTATGCAGGTGTATACAGGTCATCTGTATGCACCTGCATATATATATATATATATATATATATATATATATATATATATATATATATATATATATATATATATTTAAAAATGTAAATATGAATGTATATAAACTTGAGTACGTGGAACGACATTAGTGTGTGGTGGCTGTGGTCTTTGACCTGACCCTTAAAAGTTAGGTCAGAAACCAGGTCTATCATCCTTAAGGGTGTCACAGTCGAGTACGGTTTAATTATTCACTGGTGGTGTGGTCCCGTCCCTTCTTATCTAGTTGCGTAGAGCACAAAACCATCGTGAACTTTCTTAGACAACCTTACGAAAAGTTTTGAAAACTTACTTGGCGTAAGTTCACAACACTTTCCCTCTTCTTCAGTTCTGTAGAACGTATTGTTTATGCTTTGAAAAGCAGGTTAGATTCATGCCTGATGTAGTGCGAGCGTGATTCTGGACGTAGTCTAGCAAATAGTTTATATATATTATATCTTAAATTCTCTGGAGTTTACCCATAGGATTTAATTTCAGTACTTGTCGAAACTCGAGGTTTAATCATGGATGCCGTGGTTGGTAGGGGTCATTGTTCTAAGGGCGCGTTCGAGTCCAGAAGTAAAAATCTTTCCCCCCGCTGCGTCGCTGATTTTGGTGATGTTGCATTGTGGGAGTGGCAGGAGAGGAGGAGCATGGCGGCGGCGGCGATGGTGGCCGGTATGTTTACCTCGTGCCCTGTGTTGCCACGTCACCACGGTGTAACCCGGTCTCGCCTCCTCCACCGCTATCTAATCTCGCATGACTTTTACTGACAAGTGTGTACCGACTTATTCAGGCACTTTCTCGTGCAGTCTATAAGACTCTCTTACGGGAAAGGATCTTGTGTAATTATATATATATATATATATATATATATATATATATATATATATATATATATATATATATATATCCCTGGGGATAGGGGAGAAAGAATACTTCCCACGTATTCCCTGCGTGTCGTAGAAGGCGACTAAAAGGGGAGGGAGCGGGGGGCTGGAAATCCTCCCCTCTCACTTTTTTTTTTTTTTTTTTTTTTTTTTTTTTTTTTTTTCAAAAGAGGGAACAGAGAAGGGGCCCAGGTGAGGATATTCCCTCAAGGGCCCAGTCCTCTGTTCTCAACGCTACCTCGCTAATGCGGGAAATGGCGAATAGTATGAAAGAAAGATATATATATATATATATTCATTCACACATTGCATCGGGATTTAGTAAAGGATTCGCTAAAATTCTGTGAATAAAGTTTTCCTTAGGTAGGGAGGATGGAAGTATGATTTGGAGGGAGTCATGACCTGGAGGAGGTACGAAAATGGAACTGAATTGAAGGAATCGTCTCTTGTGTTTAGAATATGACACCATCGTCTCCGTTGATGCCGGCGTGTATATATATATATATATATATATATATATATATATATATATATATAGATATTCTTTTTTCTTTCATACTGTTCGCCATCTCCCGCATTAGCGAGGTTGCGTTAAGAACATAGGACTGGACCTTTGAAGGAATATCCTCACCTGTCCCCCTTCTCTGTCCCTTCTTTTGGAAGATTAAAAAAAAAAGAAAGGATTTCCAGCCACCCGCTCCCATCCCTTTTAGTCGCCTTCTATATATATATTTCTTTACAATACCATTGTTTCTTCAGAGTATTGGTCACTGAAGTGATATGAAACGTGAGGTTTGGATAGTTATTTAAGACTGCAATAGAAGAACGTAACAAGTTGTTGGAGATTTTTTTTCTTTTTTTTTTTCGGACGCCAGGAACTTCCTCGCCCGACTGTGCCTTAACTTCCGCGTTGCACGCATCGTCCATGTTGGTCACTTCCCTTCATTATACCTGACGTATGGCCGTTGAGTTGGTGTCATAGTATGTCACCTCTTCTCGACACTACCCCTGTCATAGGTAGTGTGTTCACCTCGCGTCGTGTACCGCAGGCATTTCCCCGACTTGAGAGAATCACATGTCGTGTCGGGGTGGCGGTTTGCTTTGCCGAGGCCAGACAGCAGCAGTTGCAGGCGCTGCGCTATTTAAGCACGGCCAACCCGGGTATATAACCCATTGCCTCACCTTACTCATATTCACATAGGTTCCCATACTTTGAACGGAGACTTAGTTAGAACATGAATATTCATCTTTTCAGGATATATGTGAGTATACACATTAACCGTAATGCCCTTTTTTTTTTTTAAATTAATAACTACTTAATTGGTCATTTAGGAATGTAGGGCCGTGTTGTAGTTGTACGGAACCTACCGGTACCAACTGGTTTATCTCGCAGTCCGGGGTTGTCTAGGTAGCATCGTAGCCAGGGCGCTGCGTCCGCTTGGCTTCCACCCATCTCGTTTGCCCGCTTGACTCCTTTCAGCTCCCTGCCTCACCACGCACACACACACACACACACACACACACACACACACGTATGGTGAGTGGTTTACTAATGCATTGGTAGAACAACATTGGCTGTTGACTTGTATAATAAGGGCACTTAACCTCACGACGACACGACCCTTGAGCACGCGGCTGCACGACCTTTGAACACGGTTGTACGACCCTTTCCGTGTGATGAAGCGGCCTTTGACCTGACCCCGTTCGGGTCAGGTCAAAGGCCATATGGACCCTCACGCCTGCGGGGTCGAGCTCGAGGGGTGGTGTGGTACCCGTCGTGCCTTCCTGTTCGAGGGATCAAGGCGGTGAGGTGGGAAATAGATGGTCTATACTTATACGCCGTCCTCTTGACCTCGTGACGTCCCTCTTCGAGCTGTGGCATCGCTGGGTCTCCTGTGGCCAGCTAGCCCCCTCTATATACCGTTCCGACGCGAACCAACTACATCGCATTTTCGCTGTGACTCATAGACCCCCACATCTTTGGCACCGTTTTCTTCTTCTTTCTTTCATACACTGTGTGACGAAATTCTCCATATATTAAAGAAGCGTAGTAAGATGGATGACCCTTGTTTTAAAAAGGATTTCAGGTCGATGGGGGAAAGGTGGCTTCGAACAGCTTGGTCGAACTAACCTCCCCAGTCCATCAGACTGGGGCCCCTTCCGGGCTGTTGGGAAGTGAAGACCCCCGTTAAGACTTCACCACGGAAAAAGGAGGGGAGGGGGTGATGTTAACCTGGGGTCAGCACTTTCGATTTTCATCTCTGGATTACTCAGCCCGAGCGGTGGGGGTTAGGAACAGGCCCATCAAGACTACTCAAGGGTATACGCCATGGGAATATTTGAGGTAGATCTACAGCGACGTTTACGACGTGCTTACGTCTTCCTCAACCATATTACGTCTATGATCAAGTTTTCCCAACATCGTCTTTACGTGCTTCGCAACCACTTCTCTCTCTTGCACAACATCTTTACGTGCTTCACAACCACTTCTCTCTCTTGCACAACATCTTTACGTGCTTCACTACCGCTTCTCTTCTTGCACAACATCTTTACGTGCTTCACTACCGCTTCTCTTCTTGCACAACATCTTTACGTGCTTCACAACCACTTCTCTCTCTTGCACAACATCTTTACGTGCTTCACAACCACTTCTCTCTCTTGCACAACATCTTTACGTGCTTCACAACCACTTCTCTCTCTTGCACAACATCTTTACGTGCTTCACTACCGCTTCTCTTCTTGCACAACATCTTTACGTGCTTCACTACCGCTTCTCTCTCTTGCACAACATCTTTACGTGCTTCACTACCGCTTCTCTTCTTGCACAACATCTTTACGTGCTTCACAACCACTTCTCTCTCTTGCACAACATCTTTACGTGCTTCACTACCGCTTCTCTTCTTGCACAACATCTTTACGTGCTTCACTACCGCTTCTCTTCTTGCACAACATCTTTACGTGCTTCACTACCGCTTCTCTTCTTGCACAACATCTTTACATGCTTCACAACCGCTTCTCTTCTTGCACAACATCTTTACGTGCTTCACTACCGCTTCTCTTCTTGCACAACATCTTTACGTGCTTCACAACCACTTCTCTCTCTTGCACAACATCTTTACGTGCTTCACAACCACTTCTCTCTCTTTTGCACAACTTCTTTACGTGTTTCACAACTTCTCGACTTCTTCCACAACACCTGTACATCTCATAGTCTCTTTACTTTTTCTTCCACAACCTCTTTACGTCATTCACAACGTCTGTACGTCTTTCATAACCACTGTACGTCCTTCACAACCTCTCTACTTCTACAACTTTTGTACATCTTTCACACCTTCTCTGCTTCTTCCACAACTTCTGTACGTCTTACACAACTTTTATCAATCTTTCACATCTCCCACAACTTCGTCTCTACAACCAGAACACAATCATTCAAATGTCATAACCTGCATCTTATTTGCATACATATGAAACACGTATATGGAGTTATAATTGAGTTTTCGTTGACGAGGGTGTAAACCATGTGCAGCGTCTCACAAAAGCTAACTACAGATAATTGTATACAGTTTGCCTCATGCTTTGGGCGCATGACCCGCTGCTGTGCGGCAGCATCTACAGCTAGTTTACATCTGGCAAGCTTTGCTCATCTCCGTCTTTCACAAACTCTTGCGTATTACACGACCCCCCCCCCCCCTCCCCACCACCACCACCACCCAAAAAAAAAAAAAATCTCAAGTTCATTTGCGACTTGGACTTCATTCACAAGGTATTCATTATGGTTCTTGCGCCGTGGCCGGGTTATCTTCGTCTTAAGACAACGAGTCCTTATTCCCTCCACCTTCACCTTGTCTAAAGACAGAATCCATACCTGTCCTTGTCCTAAGACAGAATCCATGCCTGTCCTTAAGACAGAATATATGCCCGTTCTTGTCCTAAGACAGAATCCATACCTGTCCTTTTCCTAAGACAGAATCCATACCTGCCCTTTTCCTAAGACAGAATCCATACCTGTCCTTGTCTTAAGACAGAATCCATACCTGTCCTTTTCCTAAGACAGAGTCCGTACCTGTCTTTGTCGTAAGACAGAATCCATGCCTGTCCTTGTCCTAAGACAGAGTCCATAATCCTTAAGACAGAGTCCATTTCCTAAAACTGGCAGTCCTTCACAAGTCTTCTAGATCATTCGTAAGCTTATATTCTTAACCTTCATGCTTTCTACCTTTTCCGCAAGCTTCCTGTATATACCCTGAAGCTTTCTTCTCTGCCCTCAAGCTCTCTACGTCCACCATAAGCTTTCTACGTTTTATAACCTTGAAAATCCGCATCTCGAGTTTGGCATCGTACGCAACAGATGTACAGTATATGTACATAATTTTTCCGAGGTATTTTAATTACCTTAGGAACATTCTTCAGAATGTGTACTCTACAACAGTCAGACGTTTTTTTTTACATACGGCTTATTTAACTTAACGAGTACGAACCCATTTGAGTTCGGAAGCTTGGTCTTATGAGTGTGACAGCTTGAGGTCTTTGAGTGCGAGAGCTTAATTCCCTGGGTACTACAGCTTAATCATCACAACCTAATCCTCTCGATACGACGACAAAATCCCTTTGAGTACGATGACTACGAACCTCGAGTACGGCTTGATTCCCTTCAGTACAACGTCTGAACCTCTTGAGGATGGTCTGTGACGAGGTCTTCTCCTGGAGGACAGTACGTAGGAAGGAAAGGGTGACAGAAGACCAATTAGTAGTCTGTGGCGAGGTCATCTTCAGGAGGATAGTACATAGGTAGGACAGGTTTCAGAAGAGCTGATGGTCTATGGCGAGGTTATCTGCAGGACAATACTTGGGAAAGCCAAGATAGTACAGCAGAAGGCTCCTCCCCACCCATCACTATAGATCGAGACAGGACAGTACAGCAGAAGGCTCCTCCTCACCCACCACTGTAGATGGAGACAGGACAGTAGGACAGTACAGAAGAGGGCTCTTCCCCAATCACCACTATAGATGGAGAGAGGACAGTACAGCAGAAGGCTCCTCCACACCCACCACTGTAGATAGACGCAGGACAGTACAGCAGAAGGTTCCTCCCTAACCAGTACTGTAGATGGAGACAGGACAGTGCAGCAGAAGGCTCCTCCCCAACCACCACTGTAGATGGAGACAGGGCAGTACAGCAGAAGGCTCCTCCCTACCCACCACTGTAGATAGAGGCAGGACAGTACAGCAGAAGGTTCCTCCCCGCCCACCACTGTAGATGGAGACGGCAGTACAGAAAAGGGCTCCTCCCCACCCACCACTGTAGATGGAGACAGGACAGTACAGCAGAAGGCTCCTCCGCACCCATCACCGTAGGTGGAGATAGGACAGTACAGCAGAAGGCTCCTCCCTTTAACCTTATGCTGCTATGAGTCGTTTAGAGGCTCGTGCAGTGTGTTTGTGGTGACGGTGTTGATGTAGAGCGACACGGCCAAAGACAGGGTAAAGGCTCCAGTGAGGCGTGGGTGCAAGGGGACCTACTGGGACTCCTCCTGGTGCAGGGGGACTTTCTGGGACTCCTGGTGCAAAGGGGTGGGGGTTGCTCCTATGACTCGGTGGAGGCCGTTAGCGTCCTCACAGGGCCGCCCTCCCACCCAACACAAACGACCTTATCTCCATACATACGCGTGTCCTGACTCGCCAAGTAGTAGTGTGTGTATGTGTTCGGAATACACTGCCCCCCTTCCCTTCCCCGAAGCCCTTCCCTGCAACTTGGACAGATACCGTCTACGGCCCCGTCTGTATCCTTGTTAACTCCCGTGCTGGGATCATGAAGCCTTCTCAGCTTCCTTCTCTCACTTAAAAAGACTCATTCCAGCCCGTATTTGCATACCTCTCAAACACTCCAGTTTGTCTTATCTGCACCCCGGCATGTAGCCTGGTAAGGTGATATCCTCCTTGCCTACACCATACAGGATGTCCCATCTTTATCCTTCTTCCACTTATCATTGATTTTATTATTGGCCTTTTTGGTTATCCCTTTACAGTGTTTTTGTACCACAAGGCTGGTTAGAAACATGTTTACTCATCATCTATACAGATAAGGATTTCAGTTTCCCGTGTACTGTCCTGTAGCAGATAACCTCGTCATAGACCATCGGGTCTTCTGTTGTGTCCTTCCCATGTACTGTTCTCCAGCAGATAACCTTGTCATAAAACCATCAGGTCTTGTGTTATCTTTCCTTCCCATGTACTGTTCTCCAGCAGATAACCTCGCCATAGACCATCAGGTCCTCTGTCGTCTGTTCTTCCCATGTACTGTCCTCCAGCAGAGAACCTCACCATAAACCATCAGGTCTTCTGTTTATCTCTCCATCACAACGTATTATTATATCCTCCGTAAATACAGTGTTCGTGCTCAGACCACACCTGTTTCCCTCCATCATTATGCTGGTCAAACCCATCATGAGTCAGGGGCAGCGACAAGTGGAACTCGTTGCTAAATATCATAGGTTGGTGGGCGCGCCATTGTTACCAACATGGAAAACGGGAGATGTACACCATCGGTGGTGCGAGAGCGTGTGGCCAGCAGACATGGCGCCAAGATCCGTTGTCAAAGCTATAATGGTTTTACCGGGAGGAAACAATCATAGATTCTCAGGGTCGCTGATGGCGTATTTCCAGCGGATTTGTTCGTCTGTCGTAGAGGCGAAGGAAGATGGCGCGGGGGTCGTCGGATTAACACGTACAATAGTGACTCTGGTTTGGTTAGGAGAAAGTGTGTGTGTGTGTGGGTTCGACCCCAGCCACACAAGGTGGAGCCGCTGGGCCAGCCAGCGCTCTGGCTATAGCGCAATGCCAGGTGCACATGTAAGCCCTTACAACACCACACTCCCTCCCTCCCTTGCTCACACACACACACACACACACACACACACACACACACACACACACACGCTGTTGCTCAGTTGGCTGCTTTCTCCGGTGGACGCCGTGAAGACAGTCGTGGTCGCCAAGACGTTCGTTAAAGCTCGGGAGGATTAGGTCAGGCCCCGGCAGTAGTAGTAGGTGAGGGTGGGGGGCTACTCCTCCTCCTCCTCCTCCGCCTCCTCCCCCTCCTCCGCCTGCACGGAAGGGGAGGGATGAATGTGGGGGGGATTGCGCGCCGCTAGCTCTGGGTGGTGGTGGTGGTGGAGTGTATAGCTTATTTCTTCCCCCATCCGGAGTTGCTGTATGTCTTCCATATCGCGTCATTGGGCCTCTGCCGGCCAAGGCTAAATTCTCACGTCGATGGAAAAGCAAAATCCGTAAGTTTGAGTCACGTAATGTTGTTTTATCTTTATCATTAACAGTCACTTAATTTTTTCCTTTATTCTTTTTTAACATTTTGTACGTCAGGGAATGTAAGTGTCATTGACATCACCTGAGGACCGGTAATGGCTCTCTCACGCGAGATTAGAACGTAAATAAGTTGAAGTCCGACGAATATATTGTACGACAGTTAAGAGCGAGACGAATTGACGTCCGGACGGCGAAAGTTAAGGGAGAGAGAGAGAGAGACATAACGTGAAGTTAGGGTTCCCTACCGGACCGCTTCTCGTGTCGACTGTTAACCTGAACAGGAGGTTTAAAAGTCTCGATCAGCGCGGCTTATTATACCGTGCACCTGTTGCCTCCTCCTCTCCCCCAGCGCTCTCCCGTATCCGGAACATGGGCAAAAAACCAGCATGTGTGGCTACCCTGACGGAAAACGCTACGTCGGCACCAAGACCACCCCCCTCCTCCCCCTCCCTCCCTTAACCGTTCCGTATGTAAACATCGTTTCCCGCGACTCGCTTCCGTATGGAAATATTCTCCGTGTTTTCTCTACGTTTTCCTCGTGTATGACGATATTTCGATTCCGCGTCAAGAAAAATTATTATAAGGCGTTTCATATATCTAATCTGGGATTGTTTGGGGTTATTTAGCAGTCTCCTATTTTTTTTTTTATTGTTTATTGTAATAACACTCTCAAGTCCATTGCCATCGCTTCATAGAGAAATACATGAATTATTTGTTGGGTTAGATTTTTTTTGTAGTTAGGTTGTTGCACTGTAGTGTGGCATTTGGATAACAGTGAGTTATATTTCGTTATTGAGATTTGCATTTGTATAATGTTATTGAGATTAGAAAACCGCTATAAGAAAATTAACCGCCCTTGTCATTATATATATATATATATATATATATATATATATATATATATATATATATATATATATATATATATATTGTACATGATATGTATTGTTCATGATATTAATGTATACATATATACGTATTACTTGCTGTATTTTGTGTATATAGTCTTAGATTAGTGTGGGGCTGAGATAAACTAAAATGTGTTTATTGGCACAAAGAAACGAAGAAAAGGGATGGAGTGTGGCTATGGCTGGTATGGGAGAGTCTGGTGTTGGAAGGCTCCAAGGATAGCCACCTCAGACTAGCACATGCACCACAGGGGCCTGGCTCACCACACTACCACACTCCCACCACACAGGCTCACCACACTCCCACCACACGGGCTGGTATATTCCCTATCTGGTGCCACAAATGTTAGGTGAGATAAGATGTTCGTTGTGTGTGTGTGTGTGTGTGTGTGTGTGTGTGTGTGTGTGTGTGTGTGTGTGTGTAGGGGAGGGAGAAGGTGAGGAAATGGCTTCACTCACACTTGAGGTCACTCGTGGCCTGGTGACCTCTGGAGAGAAAAGGTCAGGCCGGACTTGTTGGAAGGGGTTAGGGGGGAGGTCATACTTCCTACACCACCTGTGTGGTATGTTCGTGGTGCGTCCGATTCTCGGTGCCTCATTATTGCTGTGTTGAGGGACTGGGACACGAGTGTGTGGTGGTGGTGGTGTGGGGGGAGGGTGGCAGATTGCCTCACCAAGCCTTGGTGTTTTGGTGTTTCATGCGGAGTCCAGTGTTGGGGGGGCGGGATTGGTGGGGTGCCACCAGCTGTCAGGCAGCAAGGGCGTGTACCTTGGTAGGTAGGTAGGTAGACGGGTGGGTAGATAGGTAACAGGAGCCTCGCCTCCCCCCACACTGCTGGACCTGTTCACCCAGGTTTAAGATGATGGTGAGTAAAGGTGTTGGATGGGTGGTAGTGTGGCTTGACACCTGTGGTGGTAGTGTGGTACAGGTGTGTTGGTAGTGTGGTACAGGTGTGGTGGTAGTGTGGTTCAGGTGTGGTGGTAGTGTGGTACAGTTGTGGTGGTAGCGTGGTACAGGTGTGATGGTAGTGTGGTACAGGTGTGGTGGTAGTGTGGTACAGGTGTGGTGGTAGTGTGGTACAGGAGTGGTGGTAGTGTGGTACAGGTGTGGTGGTAGTGTGGTTCAGGTGTGGTGGTAGTGTGGTTCAGGTGTGGTGGTAGTGTGGGACAGGAATGATTGTAGTGTGGTACGGGTGAGTTAGTGTGGTATACGTGTGGTAGTAATGTGGTACAGGTATGGTTGTATTGTGGTACAGGTGAGGTGGTAATGCGGTACAGGTGTGGTAGTAGTATGGTTCTGGTGTGGTGGTGGAGGGAGCTGCGGTGGTGTGGCAAGAGGTGGTGTGCGCGCTCCTCCACTCCCCAGACAGCTTCCACACCCCAGCTTCCCACCCTCTGGGGGTGGAGGTTAGGGGGGAGCAAGGACTTTTATCCCCCCCTCCCCCCCGCCTCTGTCTGGGGTACACATCCCCCCCTCCTTCCCCTTACCCTGTCAACCTTCAGTATCTTCCTGTACAGTGGCTGTCTACCGTCTCACGGGCTACCGTCTCTCTTTGTTTATGGGCGCTTGTGGGAACTGCCGTCTCTCGTCTTCCCCTCCCACTTTATCCCCCCCCCCACCCCACCCCTTCCAGTACGCTGGTTACAGGGGCCGCCCTCTATCCCCGCTGCACCGTCTGGGATCGTGTTTTTTCCCCTGATGGGGATATCTGGTCTACAAGGTTGTCCGGCGCTGTGCGTCCCCATAGTTGCATTTGGCTATGGCGCCCCACAGGTTCGCTACACCTCGCTCGAAACCTGCCTCGGCTTATATATAAATATATATATATATTTATATTTTATTTTGCTTTGTCGCTGTCTCCCGCGTTAGCGAGGTAGCGCAAGGAAACAGACGAAAGAAATGGCCCAACCCGCCCACATACACATGTATATATACATACATGTCCACACACGCACAATATATATACCTATACATCTCAATATACACATATATATATACACACACACATATACATATATACACATGTACATAATTCATGCTGTCTGCCTTTATTTGTTCCCATCGCCACCCCGCCACACATGGAATAGCAACCCCCTCCCCCCTCATGTGTGCGAGGTAGCGCTAGGAAAGACACCAAAGGCCCCATTCGTTCACACTCAGTCTCTAGCTGTCATGTAATAATGCACCGAAACCACAGCAATATATATATATATATATATATATATATATATATATATATATATATATATATATATATATATATATATATATATATGTATAATGTTTTTTGATGGTATTGCATGGGGGGAGAGTGGGACTTCCCCGGTACTTCCCCTCTCAGCGTGACGGTACGAGACCCCCGGACCACACCGTCGTGTTCCAAAGGTCGTGACGTCGTGCTCAAGGACTTACTTGTCGTGCTTAAGGGTCGTAGTACCGTCCTGTTCATGGGGGTCGTCATCCGTCTGGTAGTGGTGTTAGGGTAGTAGTGGTAGTGGTATTAGCGTATTAGTGGTTAGTGTTGGTGGGTTAGTAGTGGTTATTGGCCAGTAGTGTTGGAAGGGTTAGGGTAGTAGCGTCAGTGTCGTTAGGGTAGTGGTGTCAGTGGTATAAGGGTAGTAGTGGTGATGGGTGATGAGGGAGGTCAGCGTTGACACTCAGCCTAAGGAAGAGGAGTGAGGGGGGGGGGGGGACTTGTGACGGGGTATTTAGGGCTTTCTCTGCCTCCTTGTGTCGTGTCGTCGTCTGCGTCTTGGGCAGATCTTTGACGATTATTTATAGTAGTAGTAGTAGCATGGTACAGCCAGCCCCCTCCTCCCCCCCTTGCTGGAACGCCAGGCTCCTCCCAGTTGCCTGAAGCGCCCCTCCGTCAGGAGCATGATGGTAGGGCCTCCCTGCTGGAAGGCTAACTTCCCCGCAAAAGCCCAGCCGCGCTGGCGTCCCTCCGCCATAGGCTTGGTGGCTGGCTCTCCACCACGGTGAACGCCTTTTAGGACGTCTCCGTCTGTCGGATCATGGCCCCGGCGCTGTCCTGGGGGCGCCAGCCTCCGTCGTCCCTTCAGCCACGGTGTGTCCTCAGTGCCGCGCGCAGAGCTTGACCACGTACCACACCACCACACCTAGACCGCCTCCATACATACCACGCTCCAAGTTTTTCCCGACCCGCCTAAATACCCGTTCCACATACGTAGGGATAAACTCGTTTATCGTGTCGCCCGGGTAAACACAACAGGCATTCCGAGATCGCCAGGTCCTGTCGGGGGTTGACACACACACACACACACACACGTTACCTGGATCGTAACGTCGGTTTTGAGAGAGAGAGAGAGAGAGAGAGAGAGAGAGAGAGAGAGAGAGAGAGAGAGAGAGAGAGAGAGAGAGAGAGAGAGATTCGTTTCCTGCGTATGAAGGATGAGGGGGGGGGGGGGCGTTAGACCCATAACTCTGGTTTAGATTATGTTTAAGTGGTTTAACCCGGAACTCAAGCTGGCTCATGGCTTTAGGGAAATTCCACGCCTTTAGCCAGGGAACCTGATGGGATTTGACATTTCTTCTTTGACAGTGTTTCCACCCATTCCACACCCAGTAGCAGACATTTCTTTTATGATTTTTTCCAGAAAGCATAGCCATCCATTTCTTTGTTTTTCCTCCTCTTCTAGCGACTGTACTGCAGTGCTAGTGACACAGGTGTTTCTTCGAACACCCCCGTCTGGTACGTAGATAACCACCACCTCCTCAGACATGCCTGTCGCATGGAAACGTGAAGTAGAGCGAGCAGTATCCATACATACGCGTGATGCATGGCACCCTCTTGTAGTTAACGTCTTAAGCGCGACGACGGCGCAATCGCTGGGCGTGGAAGCCTGACCTTTGACCCAGTTACAAAGGGTCACCTGGGGGTGCTTACCAACTTGCCAAAGGGGTTGAATGGGTTGTGGCATCGCTTGGTCAGTGTAAAGCCCGGGTTCGATCCCGTGCTGACGTTGCCTCCAGTCGTCCGGGAATCTCGTTGAGGATTCCTTGCCAGAGACTCACATCCCTGAGGGGTAGGCAGGCTTGGCGATGATAGCGGACCGTTGGTTGTTGCGGCGTCTTCTGGAGGTTTCCAGGTATCGCCGGGAAATGGCCCGATGGTTCCAGGGCTTCCCAGGCGCCACTGGGGGATGGTTTGATGGTCCCAGGGCTTTCCAGACACCACTGAAAAATGTTTCGATGGTTCCAGGGCTTTCTAGGCATCACTGGGAATAGGCTCGTTGATTCCATGGCTTTCCAGACACCATTGGGGAATGGCCTATTGACTCCAGGGCTTTCCAGACACCATTGGGGAATGGCCTATTGACTCCAGGGCTTTCCAGACACCATTGGGGTATGGCCCGTTGGTTCCAGGGCTTTCCAGACACCATTGGGGTATGGCCCGTTGACACCAGGGCTTTCCAGACACCATTGGGGAATGGCCCGTTGGTTCCAGGGCTTTCCAGACGTCACCGGGAAATGGCCCAGCGCTTCCAGACAAAGAACAGAGATGGAGGATGTGTAGCTTATCAGTGAAAGATATCCGCAGCCTTGGTAGAAGCAGACATGGTCGCCTTCTTCACCCATCATCGTCTACAGCTCAGTAGCTACGTCATCCTTATGTACTCCGGCAGCGGGGACACCCAGGTTGAGCGCTCTCATCAAGTACACACAGGTAACCGGTTCACACCAGTCGACACCTTCACAGGTGCAGTAATGGTGTAGCATGGCAGGGTCGGAGAGGGAGTGGACGTCGGGAGCCGGGAGGTCGCCCACAACATCTGTAGGGTGGGTCACCTCTCCAGCCTACCTGTAAGGTGGGTCACCTCTCCAGCCCACCGGTAAGATGGGTCACCTGTCCAACCCACCTGTAGGGTGGGTCACCTGTCCAGCCCACCTATGAGGTAGCCACCTGCCCGGCCCAACCTCAGGGATGGTCACCTACCCGGCCCATCTGTGGGCTGGTCACTTGTCCGTCCAGCCCAGCTGTGGGGTAGTCACCTACCCGGCCCACATCTGGGATGGTCATCTGCCCTTCCCACAGGGATGGTCACCTGTCTGGTCCATCTGTGGGCTGGTCACCTGTCCGTCCCACTTGTGGGATGTTCACCCACCCGGACCACCTGTGGGCTGGTCAGCTGTCTGGCGGCAAAACAGCCATTGTTATCTCAAGTCTTTGTTGACATTGTTGGGTTCATCGCTGTGCCTGCATACTTGGTCTCTGTCGTCTGCTTCGTCTGTGAGGGTGTGCACGTTAGCTGTTCACTTGGAATTTATTGCATCCAAAAGCTAAAGAGATACAGAGAAAGTACACAATTATATAGACACGGTAAAGGGCAGTATATAGATAGGGTAAAGGTATATATATATATATATATATATATATATATATATATATATATATATATATATATATATATATATATATAGTCTTTGCATGGACGTTGAGGTGGTGGTGTAATGATCATTTTGAGGATATGTCCAAGCTGCAGAGGCAGGGTTGTGTTGGGGGGGGGGGGGGGTGGATGCCGTCGATGCCGAAGTACAGCACGTAGGGTTCGAGGGACCTCGTGTGGCACGGGATGGCGAGGTTGGCGCACGGAGAAGCACTCTGGTGGATTGCAGGTGCTGTTTTGAGAGAGAGAGAGAGAGAGAGAGAGAGAGAGAGAGAGAGAGAGAGAGAGAGAGAGAGTCGGGAGGGAGCTGCGTGTTCGACCACCTCCTCTCCCGTGGTGTAAGAGCGACCGGGGAGGGCGGGGGGGGGGGGTGATCTTGTAAACGTTTTTATGCACCTGTTCTCACTGCCTCTGTTGTGTGGTTGAGCAGGAGGAGGAGGAGGGGACAACAAAGGGGTGTTTCACGATGTTAATGAGGGTAAGAATCCATGAGATGGAAATCCAACAGTGCTCAGAGGAGGAGGCAGCAGCAGTTGTTGTTGTTGTTGTTGTATCTCTACAGTCATAAAACACGTGTTGTATTTTCTTAGAGAAGAGCCGTCACTTTGGGTGTTGATTCTTCCTGGCGAGGAGGGCAAAAGGTGCGACACTTGAATGCGATGGTAAAACCCTTCCTGCTGCCTGTGTTGGTCTGGCCTCTCACCAGACGGACCCTTAAGGGTAAAGTGACAGACCAGGGGGTCATGCTCAAGGCTCGCACCGTCATGGATCAGGTCTCGCAACGTCATGATCAAGGGACGCGCTGTCATGCTTCAAGGGACGCGCAATGTCATGATCAAGGGACGCGCTGTCATGCTTCAAGGCTCGCACCGTCATGATCAAGGGACGCGCAATATCATGATCAAGGGACGCGCTGTCATGTTTCAAGGCTCGCACCGTCATGATCAAGGGACGCGCTATCATGCTTCAAGGCTCGCACCGTCATGATCAAGGGATGCGCAATGTGATGATCAAGGGACGCGCTGTCATGCTTCAAGGCTCGCACCGTCATGATCAAGGGACGCGCAATGTCATGACCAAGGGACGCGCTATCATGCTTCAAGGCTCACACCGTCATGATCAAGGGACGCGCTATCATGCTTCAAGGCTCACACCGTCATGATCAAGGGACGCGCAATGTGATGATCAAGGGACGCGCTATCATGCTTCAAGGCTCGCACCGTCATGATCAAGGGACGCGCAATGTGATGATCAAGGGACGCGCTGTCATGCTTCAAGGGACGCGCAATGTCATGATCAAGGGACGCGCTATCATGCTTCAAGGCTCGCACCGTCATGATCAAGGGACGCGCAATGTGATGATCAAGGGACGCGCTATCATGCTTCAAGGCTCGCACCGTCATGATCAAGGGACGCGCTATCATGCTTCAAGGCTCGCACCGTCATGATCAAGGGACGCGCAATGTCATGATCAAGGGACGCGCTGTCATGCTTCGAGGCTCGCACCGTCATGCTCAGGGATCAGGTCCTGAGGGAGGCGGTCGTTATTGTATGCTGATGGTTCGGTACTCCTGGCTGGAGCCGAGCAAGCGGCGGGGCTTAGAAAACGGAAGTTGGGCATTTCTGAACAGACTCACGGGACCAGCGCCTTGTTTTTGAGGTCACAGAAAGAAGTGGCTTGTAGTCGAGGAGACGGAGAAAAGTGACGTAGCGTATCGTACTGGGCGATGGCCACCTGGGGTACTACGAGAGCTTGCAATTTGAAAGTCCTTGTGTTTGTGATCGGCAGCTGTGAGGATGTTGTATCTTACGGCCCACAGGAGAAGTTTGCCGGCACCATCGTAACTTCAGCTCTCAGAAAAGTTTTTCCTTCGAGCTGTTGACGTCAGCGGGTGGTGTACTTATGTGTATATATGTTTGGCTTATTGAGGCCAAGGAGGGATGGCAGATGGTGGTGCTGCACGCGTATGTACGGCCAAAGGGAAGATCAATTTCCATCAAGCCCTCACATGTCTGTGACGCAACATGTGTATAATCTTGTTAACTGGGGTTCTTTGATAGGATGGTGAAGCTAGAGAACCTGCATTGCATGTTCGTCAGTTGAGGAGGACCATAGTTGTCCCTAGTAGCCTACCGCGCACACACACACACACACACACACCGTGTACCACATCCCACCACACTACCACCACACGAGCCCATCGTCACCCCGCCTCATCACGGCTCGTGCGACATGGGCCGCTATGTCCCCCTCACAGTGAGGAGAGTTGGGGAGAGAGCCTTTGCTTTGCTATCTTTTTTCCTCCACTGCTTTTAAAGGGGAACTTCATCCTTTTCCAGGAGTGTTAGGACCAGAGCACTTCGTCGTGACCTTTGGGTGTGTGTTTTCTATGTAACTTATCCTTATAGTTAAGGAGCCAGGCCCTAGAAAATCCGGGTCATGAACTGGACTTACAATCTCACGACCATACACACACATCCGCCTCATGTTTTACCGTGTGTCATGTAGGACGTACGAAGGGGACCCGAGACATGTGTCGTAAATGTGACTCAGCGTTTCACACACACACACACACACACACACACACACACACACACACACACCCAAGTCAGATACCCATTTATCGACCAGCCCCCGAGGGGAAGATGAACACCTTGGTGTTGGCTTGTAGGCCGACTGCCACGCTCAGGATTCGAACCCTTGCGGGGTGCGACCCCAGGCGGGCCCTTGCTCTGTTGGTCTCGCACTCATTTGTGTGGCTAATTGCTCTTTTGTCTATTAATCCCAGACACTTTATAGTCGAATTATCTTCAATGGATGATTTAATAATCAATAAGATTAAGTTGCCATATGATTGGAGGGTGTGCTAATGATTGTAAATTTGCGAGGTCAGAGAGTAGTGGTCAAGGTTATCACCTTCGTCGTACGTCCGGCACTGCCGTGCAGGGCCGGCTGGCTAGAAAGCGCTGCCGCATAGCCATGTAGTTAAGACGCGTCGTACTGCACATCGGACGGGAGGAAGGTTGCCAAAATTTCCGTGTCGTTTGTTCATACATTTTTTTATGCCCTTTTTCTGCACTCTATCCTGCTTTTATCTGCTTTTGTTTTCTCTTATTCGTCCATTCTCTCTCTCTCTCTCTCTCTCTCTCTCTCTCTCTCTCTCTCTCTCTCTCTCTCTCTCTCTCTCTCTCTCTCTCTCTCGTAATTTTTCATTACCTTCTCCCTTAAGATAAATGTGTCTTGTCTCACAATTCAACTAAGAAATAAGTGTGTTGAATCAACAAAATTTAGAAGTTTAAAGTGGAATGCCCTATTTTTTTTTTTTTTTGAGCACTCTCTTCGCCAGAGCAAAGGGGGTTGGAGTTGGGAAGGGGGAAGTAGAGCGACCCAGTCGAGTGAAATATTTACGTAACTTCCTCTCGTTGACCCCTATTCCCTGCAGGCGTAAATTTCGAGTAAGGTCACTGACCTTTACGGCCCGAAGCACTGATTCCACGTGCTGTTTTAAAGTAGTCTCTCTCTCTCCTCTCCTCTCCTCTCCTCTCCTCTCCTCTCCTCTCCTCTCCTCTCTCTCTCTCTCTCTCTCTCTCTCTCTCTCTCTCTCTCTCTCTCTCTCTCTCTCGCTTGAGCGATGTGTTAAGATATTCGCATTGGAAATACTTTTCACACGCTTCGCCTGGCGAAGACTCCCGGTAAGACCTCAGGGAGACCAGAGCTGTGTGTGTGTGTGTGTGTGAGAGAGAGAGAGAGAGAGAGAGAGAGAGAGAGAGAGAGAGAGAGAGAGAGAGAGAGAGAGAGAGAGACTTTTCGTTGATCAGAAATGTATAGCGTTTTGGAATCGAGCAGCGCATGCTCAGTGGTGGTGGCCCCTGGCTTACATAACGAAGCTGTGCAGCGTGTATATGGTCATTTCTGGCTGCTGTCGCGCATGCCTCCCGAAAGTGCGAAGCCCGCAGTTGTATATCTGGCATCCGTATTGGCCAAACACCCCCCATCTTAAAATGGACACCCGGAACTCCAGTTGCTAATTACAGGTTGTGCTGTATCCGGTTGAAGAGGGGGTGAGGGTTAATTGACCCCCCTTTTTTTTTCTTTTGGCTCGATCGTTGAACATTGAAAACGTAGAAGTGAGTGTTGCCTGGTGTTGGAGTGGGGTTGTGCTTACTTGATACCCACCATTTTCGATACCCCGGCCGTTGTTCCCTCCTAAGCTCACATGCTGTGGTGGGGTTTTGGGAGGTTGCTATACCCTGATGAGCCACTCGTCTTGAAAAGGCGATTGTGTTGTGGAGGACGCAATCCCTGCCACGGTGTGTGTTGAGGGACTCGTCTGTAAGACTACTTGTATTGCCCCTCTCCCCTACAGCTGTATATATATATATATATATATATATATATATATATATATATATATATATATATATATATATATATATATATATATATATGAATGTTGGAAAGGATTAACTGACATTTCTCTCTTGTGTCTCCCCTGATGATGTGATTATTACACGAAAGTGCACTTGGGAACTTATCGTGTTTCATTTTCCCCGTGGACTCATAGGAATATATATATATATATATATATATATATATATATATATATATATATATATTATAAATAACTTATAAGGATCCATTGCTTAGAGAGAGAGAGCATGTTTTGGTGCTGTTGATTTTTAATCCGATGTTGAGTAGAGACGGAGTCGAGGTCTGCATTAAGATGAGTTTGGTATATGATTCCTGGTACTGTGTTCACGTACCTGAAGGACTGGACAGCAAGGGTTTGAAACGATGGTCAGTCAGTCCGTTGTATTTCCACGACTAGCGTCCCTTTTTTTCGATCTGTAATGACAACGCTCGTTCGATGTTGAGTTCGTTAACCGTAAATGACAACGCTGGTTCCATGTTGAGTTCGTTAACCGTAAATGACAACGCTGGTTCCATGTTGAGTTCGTTAACCGTAAACCCCCCCTCCCCTCCCCCCTCTTCAACACGACGCTACGACCCTTGAGTACGACGGGACGACCCCACATTACGACGGTACGACCCCACAGTGCCACGGTACGACCCCACAGTGCCGCGGTACGACCCCACAGTGCCACGGTACGACCCCACAGTGCCACGGTAGGACCCCACAGTGCCACGATACGACCCCACAGTGCCACTGTACGACCTCTCAGTGCCACGGTACGACATTTTAGGTATGATGACTTGGCCCCTTGAGCCCCCCTCCCCCCAAGTATAGCTCCTAAAGTTGTGTATGTGTGTGTGTGTGGGTGTTACGTTGTACGACTTATATTATTTTGAAATTCCTTACGACGCTTGCCATCTTCCCGTCACGTGTACCAGCCTTACTTCCCCTGTTACGTCATCGCAAAATCTGCCGTGTAATCGTAAAGTTTGCGACGAAGGGTCTGCATTTGTCACATGGTCGAGTATTTTAGAAGAAACGCGCACGCTTATGTCAGCCCTGCGCTCGCGCGCGCGCGCACGCACACACACACACACACACACACACACACACACACACACACACACACACACACACACACACACACACACACACACACACACACACGTATTTGAGTTAGAGGGATTTACCAGTGGAAGTCGGAGGTGGAGGAGGAGGAAGAGGGCTGGTGTGTGTGTGTGTGTGTATGTGTGTGTGTGTGTGGGAGGGGGGGGGGGCAGACTGTACGATTGGGGCGCTTAGACGGGCGAGCAAAGCGGCGGCAGCGGTAGCGGTGTGGGCGACACTTCGGGTGAGGGAAGGAGGGGGTGTGGGGGGGAGGGGGGTTAATTTTAACGTTTCCCGTCGCCGTGTTCGGGCGACCGACTGCAGGCCGATGTCGGTCGGCCTCAACCCCCGCCCCAGAGCCACCGGTGTGTGTTAGTAGGTGCACAGACACAGTGAGGGGGAAGATGATGACAATCGTCCCCCCCCTTTTTTTTTTTTACTCTTCGTTTGGACTCGAATTTTTTTCCTTCCGAGTCATAACAAGAAGAAAACGGAAAGTTGGTGAGCTGAGGTGGATTTCCTACGGCCATTTTTTTTATTCTCTTTTATTTTCTTCTTTAGATTATAAGAAAAAAAGATGTTGAATTATGAGTTTAATCTTATGATTATATATGCTTTATAATCCACAATCGTGGTAAATTAGGTATTTTTGGACTTTATGATTCTATTAGTGTCTTCGTCGTCATAGACCCATCATGCCTCCTGCTATCTGTCTTTCCCATGTACCAGACGTTAGTGTTCTATGCTATTCCTCGCAGCCAGTGTCGTACTAGAAGCAACTGTCGCGGATCCTGGCACCGTCACACAGTCAAGGCGGGCCATCAGAGCAAGATCACTTCCTTAAAGATCAGGTCACCCCTTGTCAGGCCTTCGTAGCCTGGCCCTCACACTCCACTGTCACATCTGTTCCTTCCCCACTATCATATCAGTTCCTCCCACTGTCACATCAGTTCCTCCCACTGTCACATCAGTTCCTCCCACTGTCATATCAGTTCCTCCCACTGTCATATCAGTTCCTCCCACTGTCACATCAGTTCCTCCCACTGTCATATCAGTTCCTCCCACTGTCACATCAGTTCCTCCCACTGTCACATCAGTTCCTCCCACTGTCATATCAGTTCCTCCCACTGCCAAAACAGTCCCTTCCACTGTCATATCAGTTCCTCCCACTTTCATATCAGTTCCTCCCACTCACATCTGTTCCTCCCACTGTCACATCAGTTCCTCCCACTGTCATATCAGTTCCCCACTTTCAAAACAATCTCAAAGCCCGCCCTTCCCCCCCCCCCCTCAACCAGGCCACCCCATACGACCGTATTTACCCCCCTCCCAAGTCACCCCTCCGTCCTGGCACTGAACTAGGCCATCGCCAGACCAGAGCTCTTAACTTGCTTCAAGGTCATATTCTTCCTCCTGCATCAACCCACTGCTTCCTTCCTTCCTTCGCACTTGCTCAAGTGGGGTCAGCCTCCAGTCAGCCTAGTCAGCTGAGGGTAACCTGGTCAGCAAGTCATGTCTGGTCTGCACAGCCTGCTCACTACCTGGCAACCAAGCTTCCGATTTTGACCTGCAACACACACACACACACACACACACACACACACACACACACACACACACACACACACACACACACTACATTTTCTTTTCCTCCTGCAAACGGCATCTGTCTGTTTTGTTGAAAGATTCCACCGCTTTTCTCGTCGTCCTTGGCCACAGTTGTGTGCGTGCGTGCGTGCGTGCGCGCGAGATACGAACGCTGGTAGGAGGCGAGTTTGACGTCTGGATTTCGATTGTATTTTTGCCTCCCATTTTCTTTTCTCTAGAATGACGTTACCACCCTTGAAAAGGATCTTAACGACCCTTGGGTTTAATGACTTGACCTTAAAGGTCCAGTCATAGACGAGGTCGTATCGTCGTGCTCAGGGGTCGCACCGTCGTGCTCAAGGGGTCGCACCGTCGTGCTCAAGGGCTCGCACCATCGTGCAAAAGGGGTCGTACCGTCGTGCTCAAGGGGTCGCACCGTCGTGTTCAAGGGGTCGTACCGTCGTGCTCAAGGGTCGCACCGTCGTGCTCAAGGGGTCGTACCGTCGTGCTCAAAGGATCGTACCGTCGTGCTCAAGGGTCGTACCGTCGTACTCAAGGGTCGCACCGTCGTGCACAAGGGGTCGTACCGTCGTGCTCAAGGGGTCGCACCGTCGTGCTCAAAAGGGGTCGCACCATCGTGCCCAAAGGGTCGTACCGTCGTGCTCAGGCGGTCGCACCGTCGTGCGTCCAGTCCCCCATATGCCACGGGAGGTGGTGCAGGGAGGAGAGCCGGGGTTGCCCTGCTCCCGTCCGTGGCGCTAACCTAGCCTTGCCGTCTGAGTCTCTTGCATTCTGGGCTACGTTGGTTTTGGCTGTTGCTTGGCGAGGTCCGCGTGATGTGACCTTCTCCTGACCTGACTGTCTATTTATACTGGGTCAGCAGCAAGATGTGAGTGCTCTTGCACCCTACTTTGGCTTGACCCGGCTCTCTCTCTCTCTCTCTCTCTCTCTCTCTCTCTCTCTCTCTCTCTCTCTCTCTCTCTCTCTCTCTCTCTCTCTCTCTCTCTCTCTCTCTCTGTACACACACACACACACACACACACACACACACACACACACACACACACACACACACACACACATACATAAACGCCCACACACGCACATATATACATATCTATATATTTCAACGTATACATACCTATACATACACAGACATATACATATATACACATTCATACATGCTGTCTTCATCCATTTCCGCCGCCACCCCGCTACATATGAATATCCCCCCCCCCCCCCCGCGAGTTAGCTTTAGGAAAAGACAACAAAAGGCCACATTCGTTCACACTCAGTCTCTAGCTGTCATGTATAATGCACCGAAACCACATATATGTGTATGTCATCATTTCGCGTCTCTGTAGCGCATAAATAGATTAGAAATCCGCGGGATTTCTTTGACCTTATTTACAGTTGGTGTGTGATGAATATATTTGGCGCCGTGTTTGGCGGAGTGATTTACCATACTGTAAGAATTCTTCTCTCCATAATTAGACTTTGCTCAAGTCCTTTGCAAACTCTAATTGCTCTGGATCGTGGGTCGTAGTTAACATATACTTCATGTATATTCCCTTGTAAATATATCTTTTAAGAATGATCTGAAATGAATTTACCTTTCGTTTGGTTTTGCTACAGTTATCCCTTATTGCAATGTGGATAGTAATTTATGAACGAAGTTTTTTTGAAGACTGTAACGACAGAGAAGCACATTTCGAAATATGCAACCGTGTTACTTCAAGGCTTCATCTGGTTCGACCCGAGGTTCGCCATAGTCTCAAACACACGTGTCGTCACGGGTAGAATCCGAGGCCCCCAAATACTCGGTTCCAAAGTTTTGAATCTTGTGTTTTGAGATACCAAGGGTCACGTCATATGCTCAGGCCGTGATGCTCAAGTGCTGGAGGGCACTTACCGCGTGCTCAGAGGGTCGTATGTCGTCGTGTTCAAGGGTTTAAGGCTTAGCGAAACTGACGTGTGACGTGAGGTGAGTCTGGCGTGTTGACGGACGTGGAAGCCCTCATAGTCGACTGTCTGTCAGGGTGTGACCCATTTTGGATCTATTGACACTGGACTACTACGCGTCGAAGATGGCTCCCATCTGTGGGGTTCTGCTGACGGGACCAACCCGTCCAGGATGAATATGGTCTGGAAGTACTTGACAGTGGACTGGAAGTTATGGATGATTCCCATTTGAGGCCACTGGCAGTACTGGCCAAGCATTACGCAGATTCACTGCGTAAACTGTCGTTATAATTCCCACAGCGACTGAGCGGTGAGTGGCCGTGGGGACAGTTTGTCCTCTTCCCATCCTCACTTGTTTTAGGTCGAAGGCTACGGCCGCGGGCGAAGGACTTTACTAAGGTCAGGCTTTAGGTAAAAGAAAATGTCAAAATAGATATAAACGTAAAGAGAGAAGAAGAGAGAGAGAGAGAGAGAGAGAGAGAGGGGGGGGGGGGATGATATTTAAAGAGATTCTGAGGAAGTGGGGGAAAAAAACCGAAGTTTTAGAAGGGGGACGTCATGGCTCGTGGGAAAGGCGAGGGAAGGAGAAGAATTCCTGAGTTTAGCGGTGTAGGGAAAGAAACAGACATCGCCACGGCTTCCCCTTACGTACCACGAGCTCTGGCTATATGTGGCATACTATGCGATGGCCAGTAATTGTAGCTCAGGTTGGTGGAGGTGCAAGTCCTTCCCCTGTTGTAGGCTCTGTGGTGTCTGCAGCGAGGGGATTGCAGAGTGCTATACCCCCCAGACGTTGGACACCCTGTGGGTATGGTTGAGTCGAACTCACAAGCCGTCGCCGGCTGGCTGGGCCTGTCAGAGTTCCGGAGCCCTTGTTGACCCACCACCGCCAAGTTGGTATTTAATCTACCAGCCGGAGGAAGGGTGAACAGCTGGTTGAACTGTGCGTCATCGGCCCGCGCCAGAGATCGAACCTGGACCAACCACACCCAACACAGAGGCGCTGTTTCTTGGTATTTACGAATGTTGAAGGTGGCTTGATGGTGGAAATTGTTCGTTATGGCATTGGTATACATTTGAAGCCAACGCGATATTTACGGATGATACATAGCAGCATCTTCATTTCATTCTTGGTTAAAAAACAAATTGTGTCGGAAAGTAGCGAAAGATGTTCACATGGGATTGGCAAGCGACGCGTTGGATTTCTCCATTCATTCTGGGAATGGTCAGCCATTTTATAATCTGCTAGGCCGTGTCTGGATAGGTTGGGTTTGAAAGATCAGGTTAGGCGCCTTCATTAGTTAGATTAGAGATGTGTTGGGTGGGGCGCCGCAACTCGTTAGGGTTAGGTTAAAAAGAAAAAAAAAAGTTTATGGCGGGCTCCATAAGTAATTAGGTTGTAACGGGTTAGAGGGCGCCTTAACTGGTTAGATTGGGTTGGATGGGCGCATTAACAGCTCAGGTCAGGTTAGAACGTGTAAAGTGGTTAGATTGGATCAGAGAACTGTTGCGTCAGCTCCCTTAACTGGCTAGGTTAGGTTAGTACATACAGGACGGGCGCTTGAACCCAATTGCTCAAGTTATGTGATGTCAGCACTAATTCCTCGTTACCCTTACCTCGGCCATGGTGTTCAGCTGCAGATGGTAGTGGGCTATGGGTAGGTATGATTAGAGGGAGAGGCTGTTAGGTGATCATAGTGGTTGCGACAGCGTTGTATGGTCGAGAATGTGGTTTGTGGCAAAGATATGCTTACTGTTGGCTGTGGATATTGTTGTGGAGTCAGCGAACGTGGTGGGAGGTTGGATGGTTTGGTATTAGTAGTAGTAGTAGTAGTAGTAGTAGTAGTATCATTATTGTGGTGGTAGTAGTAGTTGTAGTGATGCTGTGGTAGCAACATTATAACAGTGGAGGGTTGGCTCTGTTGGTTATCCATACAATACTGGCCGATCACAAGTTTGGACTATTCCTCCAATATTTAGAGTAAGTTATTATTGCTTCTTGTTGATGTTATTATCCAGTTGTTAACCCTTTGATCAGACGCGTTTTCTACCCAGTCTGTTTTGAATTTGTTGATTTATCAGTTTGGCCCACAATAAACTTTATGATCTTTTTTGTTTCTTAAAAGAATGTACCGCCCCGCCTTGCGTGTTTCCTTAAAAAAAACATGCAACCTCGTTTTCTTTGCGAGATAAGAATCCCAGGTCGACAGTTACCATGGTAATGAGTCGCCACACACGCACACACACACACACACACACACACACACGTAGAGCATGACCCGCTTTTTCAGGTATGGTAATTACATCTCTAGATAGATAGATATATAGATAGTTAGATAGATAAGCTCACGTGAAGAACATGTGATTCAACCTTTAAGGAACAGAGCCTTACTAAACCGTCTGTGCTCCATTCTTTGAAAGTAATATACAGGAGGGGAGGATATCGCCTCCCGTTTCCGCCCCTCTTAGTCGCTTTCTGTGACACAGGAGATAACGTGGGCAATATTCTCTTTTACCTGTTTTCAGTATATATATATATATATATATATATATATATATATATATATATATATATATATATATATATATATCATACTAACCTCCACCAGTCAGGATCGAACCCAGGTCCCCAGCGTAGGAGGCGGGAGCACTACTGTTAGTCGTGCTCCCGCCTCCTACACAGGGGACCTGGGTTCGATCCTGGCTGGTGTAGGTTAGTATGTTATATGGTAGTACGCGTTCATATACACTTTACGTATATATACGAATAAAGTGCATATGAACGCGCACCTTCATAGAAGATACAAACCTCCAACAGCCAGGATCGAACCTGGGACCCCTGTGCAAGAGGCAGGCATGCTAACCGCTAGGTTATGGGACTGTATAATAGGAAACAACTATTCGAAATAGTACTCGAATACCATTCGTCTCACAATGGTGAGCAACGGGGTCTATACTTGGTTGTTTCCGAACAGACGCACATAGCCAGCTGATAGCGTTTTACCGAACCTAACTGTACAACGCGGAGGTATATGAATACGAATAAAGTGCATGTGAACGCGCACCTTCATGGAACATACAAACCTCCAACAGCCTGCCTCTTGCACAGGGGTCCCAGGTTCGATCCTGGCTGTTGGAGGTTTGTATGTTTTACGTATATATATATATATATATATATATATATATATATATATATATATATATATATATATATATATATTGTATATATATATATATATATATATATATATATATATATATATATATATATATATATATATTGTCATGGTGAGCAGTAAATCATATTGTCCAGTTATTAGTGAAAGTATTGATTATATTAAAGAATGGGGGGTGGGGAATCCACTAGATCGATTGCCTCACATTTCTAGTTAAGAGTGTCATGGTGGGGGAAAGTACGTGGTGCTTGTAAGGAAGATAGTTCAAGAGGAGGCCCATGGAGAGCAGCCAGGGGGGGGTTGGGGGTATTATTAGCCGGGTTATTGAGGCGCCAATCTCGTATTTGGAGGAGCGCGCCTGGTGTTGTGGGGGGGGGGGGGGAATGGTGGTGGCAGACGTGGAGCAAGGTTGGGAAAGGTCATTGTCCGGGGGGTGAGTGAGAATGGCGTGCTTGTGGTAGGTTAAGGCTGCTTGCGCGGCGGACGCCCCGTACGCCAGCCAGGGCCCGCGCACCACTGTCTGCTTGCCTGAATGGCGCGGGAGTGGGGGTGGTGGTGGTGGGTGTGCCAGCGTTGGAAGGGGGAGGAGGCATGACGGCGACAGTTGCTAACTCTCGCCATTGCTTTCCTCCCTCCCTCCTACCAAAATTTTTGTTCTAGTTCATGGTTTTGCCGCGTTTGCTCCCCACCTCATCTTTTGTAGCTCTCTCTCTCTCTCTAGCCAGGGTTCGGGCCAAGTAATTTGGTCCTGCTATATCGAATGTGCATAGGATATCAATATAGAATATACAGCGATCCATTAGTCTTCTATTCAGTGTGTGAAATGAGGAAGTTAAACACTTGTAACTCTTTCTACTGCGTGTGTTGGTGATGGTCGTGTGTAGGCATATACACATTGTACTGGTATGAGCTCCTAGTAAGGCTATAGTGTCGTCGCCTGAAGCTAGACTTGGGGCAAAATGATCCCTATGTTCTGCAACTCCCAGGCCCCGCTCTGGCGCGCATGATTTCGCCCACCGTCTGGCAATAAAAGCTCTGCTTTCATTCAGGGTTTCAGGCATAAAGAGCGGGAGCGTGTGCTTGCAACCAGTGCATGAAAGAGTTGACGGGGGGAGGGCGGAGCTAGCGTATGAGGGTGGGACCTGCATGTTGGGGGAGGGATGGGGTTGGGGGAGGGGAGATGCGAGTGCTGTGTGGGAGGGGGGGGCCGGGCTAGGGCAGGGGGGGGGTCGGGGAGGGGAGGGGGCTTCGTGCCAGCCAACCCGACGCACATGTTGCCATTATGTAAGATGTTTTTAAAGAGCGAGTTGCCTGTTGTTGTTGCTAGGGAATAATTGTGGGGGCATGGCCGCCGGGTGTCGGTGGCGGCCTTGTTACTGACTCTTTACACACTACTACAAACAGCATTTGATGGGTCGCCATGACACCTCCGCATTGCCTCTCCAACAGACACACACACACGCTCGCCCACCGCCAAATCTCATACCTTTTTACAGTTTTCCGCGGCAATTTCCCTCGTTTGTTGGAAATTATTGTATTCGTTAGTGTCTTGCCGCTTCCTACAAGAAAAAGAAAATTATCTAAGCAGGTACTAAGGGAGGGGGGAGGGCACCCATACTGGTTTTTTCTTTTTTTTTTCACAAGATTGACGGTTGTTTTTATTTATCGTACAGATCGGACTTGTCTGTGTAAATACAGTGGTCGGGTATGTGGCTGGTGTGGCCGGAAACCTGTTTTGAGTGTAACCACAGGATCTACACATACATGTATGGACACATACTCGCCTGTGAACACATCCAAGGATTGAAACTTCCATTGTCTAACATATGGCCACCAATTTTTGCAAACACGGAAGTTAACAAATCCCTTGCGCTCGCACACACACACGCACGCACACACACACACACACACACACACACACACACACACACACACACACACACACACAGAAATAGGGCGTTTCTGATGTAACCCCTCACGCTGCAGAATAATTTCACCTACATTATGCACGGCACCACATCCCTGACATAATTTAAATGAAAAAAAGTTCCTCGTTTTGTATCCGGTTTTTATGTGGTGGGGCATTTCTTCATTATAGAAATTTTTAACCCTGTATCCTTTTATCTTGGGTTAGTTTAGTTTATTATGTACTCTAGTGTCTTCTGCTGCTGAAGTGCCCATACATACAGCTTCATCTGTAAAAGATAATAAGAAGGTTCCGCTCGCATTTGTGTCCGCTTGGTATAAGTGAGAGCCACTGGGGACTCGAAGTATATATATATATATATATATATATATATATATATATATATATATATATACATATATCGTTCAGGCGGCGCTTCTCAATTTGGGTTCCGCAAAACTATTTTATTTGATAATATTTTTCGATATGTATAGCATGCCCTATTTTCATGCATTCCCTTGATTTGATGGCTTCAGAGTGTAATACATGGTACCATTATCAATACCTCTGTGTTTCTCATATGATTTCGTGTGATGAGTTTTGTGGGGCGGATGTCAGTTTTCGAAATGGCTCTACACAGACTGAAAGGCTTCGAAGGCCTAGCCCGTCTACGGGAACTTTAGCTTTTGAATTATCGACGCAAAGAACAACCATAGTTTCATTTTTTTTTTCCCCTGACATGACTAGGACTACGTATGGAAAATTTATCTGAAGACATGAAGAAGTTGCAGATAGGCTGTTAGTAACCGAGTCTTCTCATAGGCTGTTAAAGAATATCATGGTTTTGTAATCGTGAAAAGTTCTGACATCCCCTTACTGTGGAATGTGAGAAATAATGGGTAGTACAGAATATCAGGCAGAAACGGACATCATCATCCATCATCGGATTTCGCAATGGCAGGCCGGCTTATTTATCTTTTTGGAAAACAACAGTAATGAAACTGATATTCCCCTAAATCGAACATTTGCTGCGTTCTAGCACGACTTCGCCTTTCGTTCGCAGAGTTTGAAAGTGTGCAAAGATCTTTCATGGCAGGCATTTTTCCTCTTGCTCTGCCGAGGATCAAAACTAGCGGGAACGACTGAAAACACCAGCAGAAAATGTTGAGCATAATTTACGTTTGGAAAATCCTGGAAGGCATGGCTCCTAACCATACTGAAAAGAAATACTTCCGAATTGACGTAAGAGGCGTGGAAGGTTGAAAGGAATACTACCAACATGAAGCCAAGAAGATGCAGGAAACCAAATACATGATAGACTCAAAAAATAGCACAAATGTTTATCACATTGCTTGCAGCGAATAGAAACCCTATGTACGAGCTAGGCCTGCAGTGGTTTCGTAGGCCTGCAGCCGCGGCCGACAACAGCCTAGCCATAGCGAACCAGTAGAACAAGATAGGAATTTGGTCTCACCTGTGGTGGAAGAACACTTCTAATGTTTCATATATATATTTGTGAGGTGGTTTAAGCCTTCCGTATTTTTCTTTTGAGCTTTTGGCTACCATTCCTGTTCGATGTGTTATCTATCCATGCTATGATAATCCTGTGTGTCATCTTAGAGGCACAGTAGTTTCAACACTCTACTCCTGACCCAGTAGTCCCCTCTGTCCTGCTGAGGCGCCTGCAGCACTCAGGAAGCTGGCCACGTCCACCGGTCGGGGCCACACAGGTCATAAAGTTTTGTGATGTATGTTCATGTGTGTGTTGAGAGTGCTTGAAGTGAACGTGTACTTTTTGGAAATAGATTCTCTGATGTGTGGCTAGTTTTACGTACACCTCTTGTAGAGAAAGGATGTAAGTTTACAATGAAATAGTCTCGGCAACAGATAAAGATACAGCGAAGTTGTGGAATTATCCATTTGTATGGTACATGGAGGGAGTGTTGGCAGCAGTTTTAGCAGATAAAGTTACTGAAATGGTGTTGGCAGCTGGTGAAGACAGCGAATTGGTTAGGCAGGAAATGAAGACTGAAATAGTTTCTGTTGCAGATGGAGATACGGTGAAGTAAGTGTAGATCGCAATTGGTAGTTGCATATCAAGGCACAGTGAAACTGTAAGCTGTGGATAGTGATGCAAAGGAATAGAAAGATGAATAGGGAATACGAAGTAATATGTTGACAATGAGATCAGCGAGCCGTTGTTGGTAGATGAGGTGACAGTGAATGATCTAGCTGTTAAGAATTATATACAGTGGGCGAGGATGATTTAATCAGCTCTCTTAAATAGGTGAAGACAGGGAAATGATTAGTACTAGGTGAGGATTTGAAATGAGGATGTTGAAGTTGAGTTAGTAAATGATAGTAATGGAGAGAGGCATTTAGTGCAGTATCTGAGAGGACAATGAAATGTTTTAAATAGATGAGGATATTGAAATGGTGTTCATAGTTTTGAAAATATGAAGGAGGGTTGAAGTGAAGTGGAATGGAAGTGAATAAGGGGATAGGGAATGGGTTTGACAAGAGACTACAAAGAAGGCTTTAGGATAGGGTAGCAAATGGGAAGGATGAAGGCAAGAGGCGAGGATGGAGGGAGAGGGGATGAGTGTGGGGATAAAGACGTGGGTAAGGGCAGGAGATGAGGGTAGTGAGGAGGAAGGGTGCAGTGTGGCAGTAGGTCGTGAGCCAGGATCGATAATCATGATGCAACTGTAAGACGATTTTGGTCGTCTAGCAGCGACCTCTGCTACCTACGGGATACCCCCCCCCCCCCCCCCCCCCCCCGCCCATGTGTAATTCACGTTTTACAACCTCGTACTCGTGAATCAGTCGTCTGGTCTTCAGTGTATCCATGTAGGTCTGGACTCAAAAAAAAGAAAAAAATTTCAGAGAGGGACGATATATTTTGAACGGGAACGTACGTACTGGCCATACACATCTTTGTTAGTTCGTATTTTTCGGGGGTCGTTTTGAGCCCCCTTTTTTTTTTTCTCTCTCTCTCTCTCTCCTTTATGATTATCTTCTTAGCCTACTTTTTTTTTGAGCCCCACATTTAGCGTGACTGATACGCAAGAAACCCTCGACCTTGGGTCACTATGTTTTCACGTGACACGATAGTCCCAAGACTTATCGGTGATATATGGTGGAAAATGATAGACGAGAAAGTCTGCATTGAGGGCAGTAGACTTTTATGAGATGGAATGTTGTCATAGAGCAGTGCTAACCCCTAATCGTACATTACTTTGCTCTAGTTACTTAGGTTCCTTTTTTTTTTATTATTGGATCATTAGGTTAATGAGTTAGTATTATAGTTGTATGGGTGAGAGATTGGTGACGGTGAAGCAACGGCAGAGCGGGAAGCCGACTGTGGTATGGAGGAGAGGCGGGCGGCCCCGGCCAGCCAGGAGTCAGCCAAGCCGTGGCAGGCCAGTGTCCCGGACAGCACCAGAGCGAACGCACACAGGAACCGCCGCAGCTCACTATAACCCCTCACCGGGGGGATCTCGCCCCATTGACTTGCTCGAGCATAACTACATCAGCCAGGAGACGCCCTATCACCTATCGGCGTCCAGATAATAATATTTAAAGTGGGGAGTTGTGCAGTATAATGGAAATAATGCAGCAGGGTACAAGTCATTTAGACGGTCGCTGGAGGCCTCACATTCTTCCTTATAGCAACCATGGAATGACCCTACCCACCTTGCATGACCACCTTAGACACCAAATGGTCCACCATCAGTCGGAGCAGCGCCAGGAACAGCCAACGGAACACCAGCAGCTTCATCAGTCAGAACACCAGCAGCAGCTTCAGCAACTTCAGCAGCGCCAAGACCAGCAGTTGCAACAGCACAGACACTTAGTCAAACAGGAACACCGGCACCAGCTAAACCCCCAGTCCCAGGACCATCCTGCACACAGAGGGGGGCCAGCAAGCACAGCACACCATTCGAAACAGTTGACGTCCCTTGCTCCATTACACACATCCCCGTCGGCGTCGCCCTCAACGCTAACGCCCACGCCTTCCCCAGGTGAGCTATTACCGCCCACCCTCTCTTAAAGCAGTACGAGGATGTAGGGCCCTTGTGAAGATGTGTATTGCGCGAGGTTTTGTGATTAGTGTTGAGGTTACAGTGGTTTGCAGGTTACGAATTCGACCACTTACAAGGTCAAGAGACTCACCAGGAAGGAAGCTTGGGACACATGTAGCCGACGGATTATTAGCGCGGCATTTGAAGCCGTCAACACGGAGCGTAAGACACCGAGTGCAGACCAACAGGATGTGATTGATCAGACTGTACAGTTTTTTGAATTTGTGTAAGATTGAAAGGTATATTACGTGCTGTTCCTTAGATTGCCTGCATGTCGATGGAAGTCCGGTACATCATGGAGTCGTACATGTGGCACAGATGTGATGGATTCGTGTTTAGGCATAAACTGGGTGAATGAGTTCGTGTTTGCCAGTATGGCTAGTTTATCGTTATCATTTTGTTGCTCAGTAATGATTCCAATCGCATTCAACATTCTAGAATGCTTGTTTTAGAGATAGCCCATGGTAATTCCCGAAGCGAGCTTTCATCTCAGTTTTACTTGAATTTAAATGTAGAGCAGGTTAAGGGTTCTTGTTTACGTTATTGTGGATGATTAGATTCACCTTTACGCATAGGGAACAAGTAGAAACTATGAGAGGCTATGTTGGCAGGCAGTAGCTTGGCCGCGATCTGTCTCCTCACTCAGTATTCGGCTGGGGCGGCTGTTGCCAGGACCTGTCGTTGTACTATCTGCCGTTAGTTGCAAATCTCCCTATTATTAAATGTATTCATCCACCCGCGACGTCATCTTCACTTACGCAGGTGATGTATGTTATATTATGGTTGCCATCGTGTGCCAAGTACAAGTGAAAGTCGTGGAAATTTTCGTTTTAACGTGGGTAGCAATTGGTGGCGAAGATCAACATGGCGCCTATTCTATGGACACCTACGATTCGAAAGTCATAGTTGTTTACGAGAGATACACGTGTTGCAATGGAAGAAGAATGTAGTTTAGGTTAATATGATCAATATTTTAATAGTATGAAGTACAAGGATACGAAAATACAAGCAAAAAAAATAGTTACACGTGATTTTGTTTACGGTGCAATGTGATTGGTTGTGTGGTGGGAGTCGGGACAGGAGGTGCCCGAAGCATGATAACTACTGGTCCTGAGATTTTTGAAAACCGCATTTCTGGTATCTTCGGGGTACCGTAACCATACGGTTAATGGTTTCGAAAATTTCACCAGAATGAGGAAACGTATGGGAATGACATGTTTTTTGTGGATGTTATGGTCGTGTTTATCAGCTTTAGCAATGTTGGCATTCGATATTCGGTGCCGTGCGGGCGGCTTTACCCCTATTATGTAACTGCGCACTACGCACGTTGCCACATCTACTGTTCCCCTCTTGATATACTGCAAATACCATTTGTTATCCATACCGTAGAATTCAGTTAGCGGGGATCACATCTTCATTTCAGCTGAGTCAGGTCGGGTTGCTGTAAAGAGAACGTAATGTGGTTGATTCAGCCCCATAGACAGTATGGTTGACCTTGGGACTCCCTATAGAATTGTCCCACAAGGAAGTGATGGGGGGGTGTGGGGGCCGAGGCCTCTGCACATGGGAAGGTTGTATGGTATTCTCTGCATTACCGCCTAACATATGGGAGAATTATTGGCTGGCTGTTAGTAATTCGAAGTTTAGCGGAGGATTTGGAAGTTTACGCTGACCCTCACTGCCACCGACTTGCAATGCAGGTTAAAGCTTATGTCTCCTCAAGAATCAGCCTTCCTGTATATTTCACTGCTTGGTCTATGATGGCTAGTCTTGTGTGGTGTACAGGTTACCCCCAAGATGGATAGGGAATCATTTTTGTGGTATCTCGAAGTGGGGCTCGAGATATTTTTGTCGTAGATTTGACGGAGGTGAAGGCCGCGATATGGTGTCTGATGGCTGAGCTGATTAAGCTTACACCAGTGAAATGCTGAATCAGTCAGCTTTAAAAGAGGGCTCTGTTGGGAGCATTCCCATGCAAGTTTCCCCATAGGTTCCATGATTAAAACCGCGTGCATGAACTTACAAACTCAGCACCAACTTCTTTTTTTATATGAAGGATTTCGAGTTTTATAAAGAGAACTCGAGCAGGATATCTTGACGTGTTAGGATATACGTGTAGATCCTGGCCTTTCTTTAGTAGGTTCTTCTCAGGTCTGGCCGCACTTGCTAGACCAGCAGGAAGGGAGCCGTTTTGAAGCCAGGGTGCTTTTTATACCTCAAGGTTGGAGGTCCTGCACATGTTGCTAACCGATGGTTCTACGAAACCAGTTTGGTCTGTCCGGAGACACATTTGACGCCTTTGGTCCTGTACCATAGGTGAGGACCTTGTTTATTAAAAACCAGTTTGTTCGATTTTTTTCCCTCATTATATATACCAGCTGAAAAACCTGGGGGTACCTGTCACCCCCATCCTTTTCAGGGTAGCAGAGTAAGGGCACGTTAGACAGGGGTTGTACTTTCCTGGTACTGGGTGTATATCGATCAGGACTTCTTTAAGAGTGAAGCTCTTCGGTTCTTTGTATGGTTTTAAAATTCTAATGCTGTTGTGCTACTGTTGCTGCGTTTCCTAGGCTATCATTGCTATGGATACACCCTATTAGCCCATCGCATGGATTATGTTTCTGCCTGTGTAACATTGCATAGTTACTTATACAGATAGCCACAAAATTACACACACACACACACACACACACACACACACACATATATATATATATATATATATATATATATATATATATATATATATATATATATATATATAAAGGTTCTGTAGCGTGTCAGTTTTTAAGGGCCAATGCTGAAATTTTCAATAAATCGTTAAGCTTTACTTTACCTTATAACCATTTATACTTTGTTTCTGATTGGTTCGAATTATAGGCCTATCAACTGCTATGGTTAATATTAAGGCTATCAGCTGTAGGCTATTTGCACCTGCCAAAAATTAACACCTTCAGGTGTTAGAAATAATTTTATGCGCGCTCATTAATCATGTGGCCGATGATTAATGTCTGTCATTTTGGAATGAATGTGTTAAGATTGCTTCATTTACCTTCATATAAATAGGTGCACCTATGGGAATAGACTCTCATGGCCTTCAACGGATCTAACCCAAACAGAAGCATTTTTGTTGCCTTTGGATTTATAATAATTACACTCAAAACAGTTTTTCATCTTTTTAGAAAGATAAAAGATGTATGATGAAAAAGTATCTTTAATTTCTTTATGGTTTTTGCTGCTCTTCAGATAAAGATTAAAGCGACGGCTTTGTTAAGGGAAGGGTAATGGATCTAGAAGTGATTTGTATCTGTTGGAGCTTTGTATCTTGCAGGGGGGGAGGGACCTTGTGCCGATATAAGTAGCCCATTCCGGCTTATTTCGTAGAAGAAATGATTATATGGTAGTTTTTTTTTTTTTTTCTTTTTTTTTTTTCTTTAGGGCTGTAATTTAGGTAAACTTGACATGCCTGTCCGAATGGTGCTGAAGCTCCCCATTTGAAGTTACGGATGAGCAGCTGCTGGTGTGGAGATGTATAGCAGCGAACAGCTGTGCCAGCAGCTCGCTTCACCTGCATACCAACCCCTACCTATCTTAGGCACCTCACTGCCATACTCATATATGTTTAATGGTAAAGTTTTCATATGCTTTTTCGTAAAGAAGTAGATATGGATGCCCTCGTAAGCGCTTCATTATATAGCAAATTTTTGGTTATATTTCTGAAGCTTTGGTGTTCTGGAGTTCTTGACCTAATTCACCGCAGCATATCTTGATTAGACGTTTCGCAGATTAATCATCATTTCTCTCTTGTAACCACAGTTTGATGAATAGCCACGTTCTTAGTGGTCCTTTACCTACGCAAGCTTCTTATTATAACGTGAAATGGAATTGTACGGATGGATTTAGCGTCGTGAAAAATTCAATCCAGTAATCATGGCTTTATTCTCGTGAGAAAAGGGGGGCTCCACATTCACGGTATGGTCAAGGGCCATCAGTACGCGCCAGTTGTAAGTGGTTGATGCTATAGATAGATGGCCCACCATCCTGTTCGTGTCTCAGCGTCGTGGCAACTGACAAAACGACGCTGAATGTGGTTACCACACCCCGTGGCTTGTACCATGGCGAAACATAGATGCGGAAGGACTTCGATACACTACGGTATGTGTAAGGGGCCTCCGTCATACGTATCTTACCGTGCACCTGTGGTTGGCTTCACCACGTCACACGTGAGGCTCCACTGTTGCCATGATGTCATGTGTAGTTTGGTCGTAGATGAAGCTCGAACTCTTGAGGAACAACAGATTGTTATTGCAGTTATAATTCATTTGACGGAATAAAATTGTCCTTTGTGGTTAGAACGGAAAATTGTCGATAGTTTTATCGTACTGTAAGATTTATATATAGATGACCAGAATATAGATATGCAAAATTGGTGTGATTAGATGGAAATATTAAAACGGATTGGGATTTTTAGGGTATTTTGTATTTTATTCTATTCATTGCCTGGTTGGAATATCCTTCAGTTATGCTCTACATATGATCAGACGACATGTACAGTTTAACTGATTATGTGTGGCGGAGGGGAAATAGCTGATTTGAAAACGTAAACTTTGGGTGACCAGTGTGTGAGTAAAACACGAAACTTTTGTTTGAAAACGTACCCGCGATGGGGTATGGAAATATATACACCCTTGGAAATAGTCTATGAGCACGATACAGTATAAAAGAAACGAGCCCCATGGTACTAATAATACACTTGTAAGTCACTGATTTATGTGTGTATATTTCCACTCTATGGAGAACCGTGGTTGGTAACCGCGGCCATCTGTGTAATGGCGGAGGGTAGCCAACAAGGACGCGTGCAGATTTATTTTCTTTGATTGACTGTAAAGGCTTTGGATCGACAGTTTTCGCAGTTCCAAAAGGTGTAGTGGTGTAATAATATTATTCATGGTCTTTGTTCAGTGAAGAAGTGCTTGAAATACATTGAAGAAATTAAATGAGGGAGCAGCTTGGATGGATGAAGCGAATCTGGGCGCGTTTGCTTGAGAGTGTGTATTGCTTCGCCAGCTTACACCCGTTGGGGTAGGTGATGCATAACTTCTGTAATTTCTGTGTTTAACGTTTCATTATCTCGTCTGGCCTTCGTAATTTCCTCTCAGCTCTATGGGGCAGTACTATTGTGGAGGCCTCTGCGTGACGTCACATCCGGGAAAGTCCAAGTTCGGTCGCCATGTTTTCTGGTGAACAAGACGTTGCAGGTAGCGTCTTTTATGTAGCGTTGTATACACAGACATGTGTGAATACGAGTATAGGTTACAGTCAGATGTATTGAGTTGGATGCGTCGCCTTAACGAAGTTAGTGTCCCAAACTACGATGTGTGTGTGTGTAGGAGGGGCTGTGACACCATCCCATTATTAGCGAAATGCCCCATAATTATGAGCGGGGTCCGAAAACAGAGCTTACGGCGGTTGATTTTAATATCCATTATAGCATGTGACTTTTAATGTTGTTGCTTGTCAGTGTAAACATCTTATTAGGGAAGTACTTGATCCCTATGTGGGTTGGATGAGTGTAGCGAAATAGTGAACGTAACATAGTGTTATATGAACCGTCTCTGGAACGTTTATCTGTTGTGTTTACTACATATTTAGTCGAAAAATTTGAACGATTGGATACTCCTCTGATAGTCGCCATCTCTGTTTCATAGTCAAGAACTGGTAAACAGATTGGCAAGGGCTTCGTCGACACACTTAAGGATTTTTGAGCACGTCCGTCAGTGCAGCATGTGTGGTGCTTCTGCATAAACCTTATACATCGTGTAGTTTCCGGGTTGTGATTGAAGAGGAAGGCTAGTCCAATGGATGGCTTATACGGTCTAGAATCAGCAAAGCATGTGGCAGTCCCGCCTTCCCCCGGTCGGGACAGTAAATAAACTTTACCTACTTGTAACACAAGGCCAAAATGGCACCCATTTTGTAATTACTTATTTGTGTTGCGCCGGGAGGGAGTTATACACGCTCGAGGGGGCCCATCTCTTGAGCGTTCTCTGCTACCATGCAGGCTTCTTCAATGTTTCTTCGTTTGTCGCGTTCACTGTTTTTGTATTCTCTTATAAGCTCCCTCGAAGTTTGACTAAATTCAGTGGTTTGAGAAGAAAATGGAACGTCGGATGGGCCATTAACGTGTCTCTGAAAATTCCTTGTCATTGTAGGGTTAGTACCTTCTCCTCCTCAAATATTTGTAGGCCAGTCTACACTGTCCACAACGCACACATGGCCCTGTGCTGTGGCATAACACCAGCTCTCACTGGGTGAGATTTCGCACATCCATCTGTTGGATCTGAGGTTGATGTTATCTGCCGTATGCTCGCCATTTCAGTACGGCTTCTTGCTAGTCCTGCAGGATATGGTTCTTGTATTCGTGCCGTTAAAGGTTATATGTGGGAATTATGTATGCCTCTGTTTTAACCGTATGTCGGATAGGTTTGGAGTTTTGCTTGCGTGCTTCAGAGACTATTTGCTCAGTGAATTTGGTGTTGTGTAGTGAATTGAATCTGTCGTATACAAGGGGTGACGTGGTTTCCGCCAAGTACATGACGCAGCCGGAGAAAACCACGGAAAGGTCTGTGGGGACTGGTTGTGGATAGGGGGGGCCTGTGGTTCCGGTGCATTATTCACAACCGCTACAGAATGATATGTCAGCGAATGACGCCCTTTTCTTTTTCTTTCTTTTTTCGTCTGCTCCTGGCGCTACCTTCTCAACGCGGGGAACAGGGAACAAGATATGAAAGATAAGTGACACGGAGTTGGTTGGAGCTTCCTCAACCTCCACTGTTCGGTCTAGAGTCAAAATTGCCTTGATGAGGGCCATGTCTACTAGCCTGATTTCCTACATCTGGTCCACGTGGAAGTGCAGAGTAGCAAGTGTTAATGCACTTTAAGGAAACTTTACAGTTGTTTTTCTGATTAAGTGAGGATTTTCCCCATTTTGTTCCATCTATTTGCTGGCTTTGGTGAGACAGACATGAACTTCACACGTATGTATATATTTACCTTGTGATTCGTATACGTTACCTCTGCCCGTGAGTAGGTTCCATTAGTACACTTTTGGTTTATAGTTTGTCTCAACAGCGAGGATTTGTTTGTAAACAGGTAAGGGTAATATTAGGTTTCCCTGTCCATATATATATATATATATATATATATATATTGATATATGTGTTTGTGTGTTTTCTGAATGTCTTGTTGGATTTTGCTGTAGTGACATGCGAAAAGGACCATTCTTTTAGCTTTTAGATTCAAGACGGCTGAAGATGAATGTGATGGGTGATTGAAATTTTTTTTTTTTCCGTAAAAATTTTTTTTAGGGGGTACTCTAAACGGAAATGAAAAGGATGCCATTTTCATACGAATTCGTACAGTGAGTTGCTTTTCAGTGGCGGTGCAACACTAATTTGTCTTGACCTCTGGATTATAGTACTTGTCTCGTGAGAGATGATTTTGTGTGTGTGTGTGTATACAACTTAGTCTCGTGAGAGATTATTATATGTGTGTATGTATAGTACTTTGTGTCGTGAGAGATGATTGTGTGTGTGTGAGTGTATGTATACTACTTAGTTTCGTGAGAGATGATTGTGTTTGTGTGTACGTATACTACTTAGTCTCGTAAGAGATGATTGTGTATGTATGCTACTTGTATTGTGAGAGATGATTGTGTGTGTATGTATGTATGCTACTTAGTCTCGTGAGAGATGATTGTGTGTGTGTGTATATGTATGGTACTTAGTCTCGTTGGAGATGATTGTGTGTATGTAAACCTACTTAGTCTCGTGAGAGAGAGGATTGTATGTATAGTGTGTACGCTTTTTTCAGCTGGTATTCTTTCTGCGTAGTGTATTCGAGGTTCATCAAGTAATGCCATACATCCTTTGAGGCTACTCTTAAGGAGAGAGAGAGAGAGAGAGAGAGAGAGAGAGAGAGAGAGAGAGAGAGAGAGAGAGAGAGAGAGAGAGAGTTGAAGACTATAGGAGTCGTGGTTGTCTTTGGCTGCTCAGGTTGAACGTCACTTATTGCCCTACGGACATGTATTTTGATTTTTGATTTGCAATGTTTTGAATACCTTTTTTGCATGGCTCATGTGTTACTTGATGGATTATCATTTTTTTTTTTTTTTTTAAATAGGACTTATTTTATGTTGATGGTACCTCTAGTTTGGTTGTTGAGTTTTCCTCATATATTGATTTTCCTGCCTCGGTCGATTCTTTTTTTTCTTTTGTTTTTTGTTTCATGGGACCCGTGTGTTTGTCTGTTGTTTTCGTTAGATATCTTGTGTTAACACTGCATAGGCCTTGGAATGTTGAAGGACCGGCCTGTTTGTTGTTTCTGACCATAATAGCATTACATTTCCGGCTGTTTAGACAGATGTTTCGTTCAGTAGTTGTTTTACGTTTTATTCGTGATGGGATGAATTTTCCGTTCGTGTATTTTTGTCCACCTCCATACACAGTGTTCACTCATACTTTAGTTGTACCACGTTTATATCGTTATGCCTCAGGACTGTTTTTCAAAAGAGATTTTTAAGGTTATTAGACCGAGTGTGCAACTGCGGGTTGTGGCTCCGTCGTGAGAAACCGGTAGATTTATTCAGGACGTGTCAAATGTCACTTTGCCTGTTGTGGAATGTCATCGCGTATCACAAGCGAAATGTCCACGATTATCCGCGTGGGTCGAAAGTCCGCAATCTAGACAGGGCGATTAACCGAAAATCAGCTATCCTCAGAGGTTGATGTTGCGTCAGACGGTGTTTGTCGCTAGCATGGAGGCCATTTTGAAGAAACATCTTTTTGTTCTAGAATTGTCTTAAGGTGAGCTTTAGAGGCAAGGCAGTTGTAAGTGCTAGTTGTCAAGTTTCGGGGGAGAGTTTTGCACTTGTGTTGCCTTGTCTTTATAGGCGTTGGCCTTTGTGCGTGTCTGACAGCCGGATGTTTGAGTGCCCGTGTGTGTAGCTTCAGGTGCAGGTGTGGGAGCCAAGTGTTTCAATGTCTCATTGCCGGCATGGCCTTCAGTGCGTGTCTGGGAAACCACCTTAGGTGCACTTGTGGCTGGACATGTCTTTGGGGGACCACCAGATGTTCAGCCTTAGATGCAGGTGTGATCAGACGTGTCTGAGGACCCACCAGGTGTTTAACCTTAGATGCAGGTGTGACTGGACATGTCTGGGGAGGACCCACCAGGTGTTTAACCTTGCGTTACCTTGAGGAGGAGTTGTACGTCGGCTGGGCCCTCTTCTCCCCGGCGGAATAATGGACCATTGTATGTTGATGTCCCCCCCCCGACTGTCACGTTTGTTCGGCGAGATAGACTTGGGTGTTTCGCCATCGTACTTCACACACCGCAACTGCGTCCGGTAGCAGTGAGCCACGTTTTTGTACGCCCTCGTTTCAATCAGAATTTCTCTACTTAGTCTCCCAAAGATTCAGGATGTAACTTTGAGCCACGTCTCTTCCACACAGATATGAGCTAGTTTAACCACCTCTTGTGGCTAAACCTTTTTTTTTTTTTCAGTTGCTCGGGTAAGGGGTGGAGGAGGGGAAGGGGGTCTGTCTTGTACACACGGTCCGTTGTGTGTTAAGACAGAGGAGGCGACAGAAGGCCGCGTTTGTGACGCTATCTCTCCAAATCGCCCCCCCACGTGAAAGCATCAGGACCACCTGACCTCTTACAGGAGTCACACACACAGACCCGACGCTGTTGGTGTTGATACACACGTCTTGCTCACCCCTCCCTCCCCCCTCCTCCTCACGCACTGACGAGACGCACTTCACTACGCCGATCTTCACCCCCCTCACCTCACAAACATGGTATACATACACACCCCATCAGTTCACTCCAGTTGTATGTGCCACCTCACACACGGACATCATGAGGTTACTCTATTAGTAGCCATCTCTCTCTCTCTCTCTCTGTCTCTCTCTCTCTCTCTCTCTCTCTCTCTCTCTCTCTCTCTCTCTCTCTCTCTCTCTCTCTCTCTCTCTCTCCCGACGATGTACCCATCAGGTTACTCCAGCTGTAACTACTACTCCCTCTCCCACACACACACACACACACACACACACATGGCACCCATCATTACCTACCTTGTTGGTACTGCCTGGTTACCCCAGCATGAGCCGTCCCCAACATGGTATCCATCAGGTTACCTCGAAGCAGGAGCTACCCCTCACACATGGTGGCCATCACGTTACACCCATCAGTTAGGTACCCGGGTTCGTGTGTGTTTCTGCTCACGAGGGAAGGAACTCCAGAAACATCCAAGAGCATTGCACGAAAGATGTCCTGCGTGCTGCCAGGGAGAACAATTACTGTCTTTCATGTTAGTTTTGTAAATTTTTTGTTACTAGGTTTGGCCAACTGGGAGTGGGTGTTTCTTTCGCATTGGAATGTATGTTGTTGGCGTAACAGTGACCAAGTCGAGGGATTTTTCTTTTTAGTGATTTTTGCTTGTTGTGGAGTGTTGATAGATGTATGTAGTTTAGGGCGTGTGAAGTAGTTAGGTGATGTTCTTTACTTTCTAAAGGTAAGGTCTCAATCACTAGGCGTTGTTTTGTATCAGCTGAAGGTAAAAGTCTGAAACAGTAGATGAGGTTTTGTTAGATTGTCTTTTTCTGCAATTCTTCACTCCGCAGATATTCTTTGTGTCTTTCATGCATGAAGCTCTGAGAACGTCTTTTTTTTCATTAGGACTCTTGGTAGATATCCGGTCGTAATCTGTGTACCATTAAGGGGTTCAGTACAGAGTACTAGATAAGACAGTTGCTCCTTTCCCACCACACAGCCGGTACACACAGTCCCTCGCATTAAAAGACCTCTTTCTTTTCCATGGGTTCGATCCTTTGGCACCCTGTGAGATCTACCATAACCCCTCATCCCTCCGCCCCACGTTAACCTCCCCCCCCCCCAACACACACACACACACACACACACACACACCACATGATACTCATCATATCCCTCATAACAGAGCCACAGTCAGATTCTCTCACGTGTCCTGGGCTAGGCTGGTGTGAGGCAGGCTGGAATTATACGCTCAAAATAATACAAGAAATGATTTCATGACGTTTGTACCGTCATCCTTGACATATCAACACCCCTTCTGTGATATTGATGTGGGACATTGAGTGTGGAGTTCATAGAAATGAATGGGGAGTCAGGAAGGCAGCTGAGGTCGGCCCTTGCTTCTGTGGGGAGTGGGAAGGCAGCTTAGGTCGGGACCTGCCTCTGTGGGGAATGAGGAAGGCAGCTTAGGTCGGGACCAGCCTCTGTGGGGAGTGAGGAAGGCAGCTTAGGTCGGGGACCAGCCTCTGTGGGGAGTGAGGAAGGCAGCTTAGGTCGGGACCTGCCTCTGTGGGGAGTGAGGAAGGCAGCTTAGGTCGGGACCTGCCTCTGTGGGGAGTGAGGAAGGCAGCTTAGGTCGGGACCTGCCTCTGTGGGGAGTGAGGAAGGCAGCTTAGGTCGGGACCTACCTCTGTGGGGAGTGAGGAAGGCAGCTTAGGTCGGGACCTGCCTCTGTGGGGAGTGAGGAAGGCAGCTTAGGTCGGGACCTGCCTCTATGGGGAGTGAGGAAAGCAGCTTAGCTTAGGTCGGGACCTGCCTCTGTGGGGAGTGAGGAAGGCAGGGCAGGTCGGGACCTGCCTCTGTGGGGAGTGAGGAAGGCAGCTTAGGTCAGGCCCTGCCTCTGTGGGGAGTGAGGAAGGCAGCTTAGGTCGGGACCTGCCTCTGTGGGGATGAGGAAGGCAGCTTAGGTCGGGACCTACCTCTGTGGGGAGTGAGGAAGGCAGCTTAGGTCGGGACCTGCCTCTGTGGGGGCGAGGAAGGCAGCTTAGGTCGGGACCTGCCTCTGTGGGGAGTGAGGAAGGCAACTTAGGTCGGGCCCCGCCTCTGTGGGGAGTGAGGAAGGCAGCTTAGGTCGGGACCTGCCTCTGTTGGGAGTGAGGAAGGCAGCTTAGGTCGGGACCTGCCTCTGTTGGGAGTGAGGAAGGCAGCTTAGGTCGGGACCTGCCTCTGTGGGGAGTGAGGAAGGCAGCTTAGGTCGGGACCTGCCTCTGTTGGGAGTGAGGAAGGCAGCTTAGGTCAGGCCCTGCCTCTGTGGGGAGTGAGGAAGGCAGCTTAGGTCGGGACCTGCCTCTGTTGGGAGTGAGGAAGGCAGCTTAGGTCGGGCCCTGCCTCTGTGGGGAGTGAGGAAGGCAGCTTAGGTCGGGCCCTGCCTCTGTGGGGAGTGAGGAAGTCAGCTTAGGTCGGGACCTGCCTCTGTGGGGAGTGGGAAGGCAGCTTAGCTTAGGTCGGGACCTACCTCTGTGGGGAGTGAGGAAGGCAGCTGAGGTCGGGCCCTGCCTCTGTGGGGAGTGAGGAAGGCAGCTTAGGTCGGGCCCTGCCTCTGTGGGGAGTGAGGAAGCCAGCTTAGGTCGGGCCATGCCTCTGTGGGGAGTGGGAAGGCAGCTTAGGTCGGGCCCTGCCTCTGTGGGGAGTCAGGAAGGCAGCTTAGGTCGGGACCTGCCTCTGTGGGGAGTCAGGAAGGCAGCTTAGCTTAGGTCGGGACCTGCCCCTGCAGGGAGTGAGGAAGGCAGCTTAGCTTAGGTCGGGCCCTGCCTCTGGGGGAGTGAGGAAGGCAGCTTAGGTCGGGACCTACCTCTGTGGGGAGTGAGGAAGGCAGGGCAGGTCGGGACCTGCCTCTGTTGGGGAGTGAGGAAGGCAGCTTAGGTCGGGACCTACCTCTGTGGGGAGTGAGGAAGGCAGCTTAGGTCGGGCCCTCCCTCTGTGGGGAGTGAGGAAGGCAGGGCAGGTCGGGACATACCTCTGTGGGGAGTGAGGAAGGCAGCGTAGGTCGGGACCTGCCTCTGTGGGGAGTGAGGAAGGCAGCATAGGTCGGGACCTGCCTCTGTGGGGAGTGAGGAAGGCAGCGTAGGTCGGGACCTGCCTCTGTGGGGAGTGAGGAAGGCAGCGTAGGTCGGGACCTGCCTCTGTGGGGAGTGAGGAAGGCATGGCAGGTCGGGACCTGCCTCTGTGGGGAGTGAGGAAGGCAGGGCAGGTCGGGACCCACGTTAATAACCTCCCTTAACGACTCATCAGGAAATATCTCACAGGACACGCTCGCTCACCACCGCCTCCTCCACGGCCCAGGCTGACCTTGGGAAGGTAGGAGGCCAAGGTCAGTGTAGAGGATCAGAAGGTCAAAATCACACAACGGAGTGGTGGAGAGCTGTCTCTCCACCTCCGCCGCCGCCACCACCACCCTTCCCCCGTCGGCCGGCACATAGCACTTTAAGCTGTGTGTGTGTGTGTGTGTGTGTGTGTGTGTTGGGGTAGGGAGAGGGCGTGTTATCTCACCGTTTGAATGCTTTTTGGAAACATCTTTTCAACATGGGAATTAGGAGAGGGCTGTATATGGGGAGCCTTAAAAGTCTTCAAGCATCGCCAGTGTTGGGTTTGGTGCCATATCTCTCTCTCTCTCTCTCTCTCTCTCTCTCTCTCTCTCTCTCTCTCTCTCTCTCTCTCTCTCTCTCTCTCTCTCTCACTTCATAGAAGGCCGTTCCGACGTGTTCTAAAGGGTCGTACACCGTCGTACTCGAGGGTCGTACGCCGTCGTACTCGAGGGTCGTGCGCCGTCGTATTCTAGGGTCGTGCGCCGTCGTACTCGAGGGTCATGCGCCGACGTATTCGAGGGTCGTGCGCCGTCGTACTCGAGGGTCGTGCGCCGTCGTATTCTAGGGTCGTGCGCCGTCGTATTCGAGGGTCGTGCGCCGTCGTATTCGAGGGTCGTGCGCCGTCGTATTCGGGGTTCGTGCGCCATCGTACTCGAGGGTCGTGCGCCGTCGTATTCTAGGGTCGTGCGCCGTCGTGCCCGAGTTTCAGAAGACATGTTAAAACGCTGAAGAAAAAAATAAGAATACTTCTCAAAAGTTTATGTTAAGAGACCGTGTGTGGTGTGTGTATGTCATGGCCGGTGAGCAAGACACATTTGGGTGGTGTGGATTAGTTGAGTGTCCTTCCCACTCATGATGTGTCGACATTGCCACCACTACCACCCATTCCCCTCTCTCCCACCTCCACCACCACCACCCATTCCCCTCTCTCCCACCTCCCCTGCTCCCCCCTTCCTCCTCCGGCCCTATACCTTGAGCCCTACACTACACCCCCCCCTCCCCCCTCCCGCCACTCCCATGACCATACTGCGCCGTCTCCCTCTGACACCCACATTTCCCTGCGACCCCTCCCATGTCGCCTTTCTTCCCACCATGACCTCTCCCATGTCGCCCTCCCCTCCCGCTGTCGCTCCCATGTTCCCCTCCCACCGTGACCTCTCCCATATTTCCCTTCCTTTCTCACCATGACCCCTCCCATGCAGCCTTCCTCCTCCACCATAATCCCTCCCATGTCTCCTCCTCCTCCCACCTTGACTTCTCCCGCCCCACTCAAGGTTTCCCCTCCCCCCCGCATCACGACCACCCCACTTACTCTCTGCACTCCCCTTACCCTACCCTTTCCCCCCCACGACCTACTTCAGTCCCCCCCCCCCCCCCATGGCTCATGATGACGACCCTCCCCCCCCCCACACACACCTCACTTTCTGGACGACAGCAGTACATGATTACCCCCTCCCCCACCTCACCCTTCGTCGTCGCCTCCGTCGCCGTCCGCCCCTTCCTCCCTCCCTCACCTTACGAGCCCCCCTACAGCACACACACACACACACACACACACACACACACACACACACACACACACACACACCACTCCGCCAGGAGCCGTAATAAGAAGAACGACCCGAGCGGTTCAGCGGTCGTCTTTAAGAGTTCTCCTCTGTAATGACCTACTTTCTCGCGCAGGTGCTACTGCTGCTGCGCTCTGCTTCCCTATTCTGCGTCTGCTGCCTCCTCTCTGTCCTCAACCTACCCCCACCCCCCACCCTTTCTCGGACAGCCTTCCACTCCGTCATTATGTTTCTGTCGTACACGACCCGGCGGCGTGCGGACGCTCGTGCCCTTTTGGATAACGCCGGGAGCACACACACACACACACACACACACACGTAAAAAAAAAAAAAAAAGTGGAGGTGCTCACCCATTTCAACTGGAGTGGTTGACGTGGGTGTTTAGGGGGGTATAGGAAGCCCCCGACCCCCATGACGGGATGGGTGAGGGAGGGGGGAATGGGGCGGGGGGAGTAATAATAGGTGTATAGCATCAGACAGACAGACAGACAGGAGTGTGTGTGTGTGTGTGTGTGTGTGTGTGTGTGTAGGCGGTGAGACGGATCGATAAGGCTTGCTTGTTGTGCTGTGTTGCTCTCACCCTAGCAACAAGGCTCGGGGGGGGGGTGTCTCACCCACCACCACCACCCCTCTCGGCCGCCACCCATAGCTCTCTACCACACACACCTTCCACGCTGCCACCCACAGCTCTCTACCACGCCTCCCACCCATGGGGTCTTTGCCACGCTGGTCACCCATAGGTCTCTGCCACGCCTCCCACGGTGCCAGCCGTAGCTCACGAGCCGCGCCACCCACCCATAGTTCTCTATACCACACCTACTTTGTTGCTGCCCATAGTTGCCTACCACATCACTACCACACTACCGCCCACAGCTTTCTACCACACCAATCACCCATCGCTCGTTACCACAGCCTACCACCCATAACTCTACCACACCTACCCTCCATAACTACCACACCCACTACCCACACCTCTCCACCACACTCACCACACTGCCAGTCTTAGCTCTCCACCACACCTACCATAGCTTTTAATCCCAGTTTCGGACAAAGGTCCACATCGAGGCCGGGGCCTTAATTGAAATATAAAGACGGAGAGAGAGAGAGAGAGAGAGAGAGAGAGAGAGAGAGAGAGAGAGAGAGAGAGAGAGAGAGAGAGAGAGAGAGAGAAGGAGGAGGAGAGGTATTCAAAGAAGTTTGGAGAAAATGGAAAACTTTTTTTTTTTTTTTGTCTCTCTCTCTCTTCAAGGACTAGGTCATAGTTGTCTGGGAAGACACGAGATGGGTAGGGAGTTTCAGAGCTTCGAGGTGTATGGAAGGGAAACAGACGTTGCACCCTCCCACCCTACCATTTGGGTTGCTAGCGGACACACACCGCAGTAGTGTGGTGCAGCAGCAGCATGCTGATATTAATGATGTGGCATAGCTGTGTGATGCAGCAGCATGCTGATATTATTAATGTGGCATAGCTAATGATGGGGGCCACACTAGCAGCCTGCTTATAGAAAGTAAAAACCGAAGGAATACGCTTTGAGAAAGGGGGAATAACAGCTAGTATTGTGCGTTAGTAGGGCAACTGGGTCTAGTTGTGAGATTGATCTTTGTCGAATTGATTTTATACTCGGCTCCGTCTGGTAGATATGGAGAGTTTAGAGTCGCTCCAGATGTGAGAGCAGTACCCCATACAAGGACGGATCAGTTCCTTTGTATAAACGGAACACCTGCTCAGAAGTACAGAAATTTCGATATCTAAGCAGGACTTCCCAGTTTATATATATATATATATATATATATATATATATATATATATATATATATATATATATATATATATATATATGTATGTATGTATGTATGTATGTATATATATATATATATATATATATATATATATATATATATATATATATATATATATATATAGTCAGTTGTTGTTCGCTGATGATACAGCGCTGGTGGCTGATTCATGTGAGAAACTGCAGAAGCTGGTGACTGAGTTTGGTAAAGTGTGTGGAAGAAGAAAGTTAAGAGTAAATGTGAATAAGAGCAAGGTTATTAGGTACAGTAGGGTTGAGGGTCAAGTCAATTGGGAGGTGAGTTTGAATGGAGAAAAACTGGAGGAAGTGAAGTGTTTTAGATATCTGGGAGTGGATCTGTCAGCGGATGGAACCATGGAAGCGGAAGTGGATCATAGGGTGGGGGAGGGGGCGAAAATTTTGGGAGCCTTGAAAAATGTGTGGAAGTCGAGAACATTATCTCGGAAAGCAAAAATGGGTATGTTTGAAGGAATAGTGGTTCCAACAATGTTGTATGGTTGCGAGGCGTGGGCTATGGATAGAGTTGTGCGCAGGAGGATGGATGTGCTGGAAATGAGATGTTTGAGGACAATGTGTGGTGTGAGGTGGTTTGATCGAGTAAGTAACGTAAGGGTAAGAGAGATGTGTGGAAATAAAAAGAGCGTGGTTGAGAGAGCAGAAGAGGGTGTTTTGAAATGGTTTGGGCACGTGGAGAGAATGAGTGAGGAAAGATTGACCAAGAGGGTATGTGTGTCGGAGGTGGAGGGAACGAGGAGAAGAGGGAGACCAAATTGGAGGTGGAAAGATGGAGTGAAGGGGATTTTGTGTGGTCGGGGCCTGAACGTGCAGGAGGGTGAGAGGAGGGCAAGGAATAGGGTGAATTGGAGCGATGTGGTGTGCAGGGTTTGACGTGCTGTCGGTGGATTGAATCGGGGCATGTGAGGCGTCTGGGGTAAACCATGGAAAGCTGTGTGGGTATGTATATTTGCGTGTGTGGACGTGTGTATGTACATGTGTATGGGGGGGGGGGGTTGGGCCATTTCTTTCGTCTGTTTCCTTGCGCTACCTCGCAAACGCGGGAGACAGCGACAAAGCATAAAAAAAAAAAAAAAAAAAAAAAATATATATATATATATATTTTTTTTTTTTTTTTTTTTTTTTCAAACTATTCGCCATTTCCCGCGTTAGCGAGGTCGCGTTAAGAACAGAGAACTGGGCCACTGAGGGAATATCCTCACCTGGCCCCCTTCTCTGTTCCCTCTTTTGGAAAATTAAAAAAAATTGAGAGGGGAGGATTTCCAGCCCCCCGCTCCCTCCCCTTTTAGTCGCCTTCTACGACACGCAGGGAATACGTGGGAAGTATTCTTTCTCCCCTATCCCCAGGGATATATATATATATATATATATATATATATATATATATATATATATATATATATATATATATATGCGCGTGTGTGTGTGTGCGTGCGTGCGTGTAATATGAGGTTTTTGCTTGAGATGAGATGTTACGGTGAAACTAATGTGTTAATTCTCATAATTGGTGGTGTCACGGTCCAGGTCCTTCGAAAGAGAAGTGGTTGTTTCTTTAAAAGGGGTTTTCAAGAGAGAGAGAGAGAGAGAGAGAGAGAGAGAGATGGCCTGAAATAGGGTTTTCGGTGGCATTAAAACCAAGTTCCGTCTGCTCCGCTGAGATATCCTGTCCCCCGAGCGTGAGTTTGGAGAGGAAATTTCCGATGGGATTAGGTGCTGAGAGAGAGAGAGAGAGAGAGAGAGAGAGAGAGAGAGAGAGAGAGAGAGAGAGAGAGAGAGAGAGAGAGATATGAAGGAAAAGTGGGATGAATTCAGTGTTGATTCGTCAGCTTAGGTCCTAAGCATAACCCACCTGACATATACTGTAGAAAGGACGTTGTTGCGGGAAAGGCGAATCTTTTCAGGTGATCCGGGTGTTTTATTGTTGGGGCAATGAATAAAAATGAAGAAAGAAAAAAGGGAGGCGGATTGTAGGAGAGAGGACAGAACCTTGAGGGCCACTTGTAGCGATTACAGAAAATGGGAAAGGTGGCTCCGTCAAGACCAGTCAAGTACCAGTTAATGTTTTCAGGAAGGTAGCGTCAGGGAAGAGATGAAATCGTCTCAAGAGGAAAAAAAAAAAGAATCCTCTCCTGGCTCCTTCTTCAGTTTCTTCTTTTTGACACTAATACAGGAGGGGAGAATTTTCAGGCCCACGTCTCCTCCTGCCACTCTTAGTCGTCTTATACTACAGGCAGGAGCTGCTTGGGCAGTTTACTTTCTTACCTAACCCCAGGAAGTTATATATATGTGTGTGTGTGTGTGTATATATTATATATATATATTATATATATATATATATATATATATATATATATATATATATATATATATATATCACAATTTTGCTCGTGATCAAGATATTCCTATGAGTCCTCGGGGAAAATGAAACACACTAAGTTCCCAAGTGCACTTTCGTGTAATAATCACGTCATCAGGGGAGATGATGTGATTATTACACGAAAGTGCACTTGGGAACTTATCGTGTTTCATTTTCCCCGTGGACTCATAAGAATATATATATATATATATATATATATATATATATATATATATATATATATATATATATATATATATATATACACACACACACACACACACACACACACACACACACACACACACACACACACACACACACACACACACACATTTTCTTCGTATGTCTCTACAGTGCTCTTCCACGGCCGAATCGTAGCAGCCAAATTCCACACATAATGGTTGAAGGGACTTCAGGTTGTGGGTGAGGTTGAAACCATTCTGAAAATCGTCGACCAAGCGTTATGATGCGACACCGGAAGTGAGAAGTCACCATTGGCGTGGCCTATGACGAAACAGAGAGTATAGTTACGAGTGCATCCCTGTCCCTGCTACTGAGTGTAGCGCGGAGCCTTGGAGCTGTAGGAGTCCCAGGGAAAGGGGCTCTGTGCAACACCAGGACGTTTTAACGGGACTTGTGGTAATGAGATACACACACACACACACACACACACACACACACACACACACACACACACACTCGCGCGAAGATGTATATGTAGGTCAATTGTAGATTATTTTTAGGCTTGGGGCGTGCCAGGCATTGTGACGTCACCGCCTGACAGTGGAAAATGGTCCAGTTGAACACAGGCATGAGGGGTGATTTATACAGAGAGAGAGAGAGAGAGACTTGACAGGCTTTGGTTAAGGAGTTAGGCCGGGAGGGGAGTTGAATTATGAATTCGCCGAGATAATGATTTAAAACGTCGAAACAAGAGTTTTATGTAAGAACACAAGTGTATCGTAGAGACCTTACCTTTTTATTATTCTAATGTTCAACGTCAGATTCACTTGAAAATTTATAACGGTTGCTGTACTGGTTGTTTATGACAAAGAAATCTGCGACCATTTTTGAATAGAAATAAATTTAAGATAACATGGAACGACTCATAACATTAGTCGGGTTCTGTGAAACTGAGTTGCATTTACTGAGAAACTCGTTATTTTAAACATGCCATTGGTTCTGAAAGCTTGTGAAATAATGGACAAGGGTTTCATTAATCAGTACTGTAGATCAGTGACAGTTAAATACATGTCATTTATTTTACCTTTTGAGGGATGAGAATAATTTATCCAAATAATTATCACATATATATATATATATATATATATATATATATATATATATATATATATATATATATATATATATATATATATATGTGTGTGTGTGTGTGTGTGTGTGTGTGTGTGTTATTGGGATTTTCAAGATTTTTGCAAAAATATCGGAAGAAAATTGTTGGAACCTGTAGTGAATTTGAGGGTTTCCACGGCAGACTTCATATTCATCAACACATAATTGACAAGGCGTCTTTATGAAGAAAACTGGTCTTCGTTATTTTTCTGGAAAAATATAGAAAGAAGGGGAAAGTTTTACCCATCATTGGTGAGTGAGGGCAACAGCCAGGTGTGCAAGGGATGGTAAATGAGTGCAATAGCCAGGTGTGGGATGGTGAACGTAGGTGACAGCCAGATGTTGGCGAATTAAGGCAACATTTTCCCGTGTTTGAAGTTGTTGAATGAGGGCTGTGCCAGGTGTGGGATGTATGGAGTGCACCAGCAGCAGGAGGAGCCTAGCAACTGGCTGGCGGGGTAGGTATATGTAGCACATTATGCTCTACATTCAGGCTACCAGTCAGCTAGCCAGCTACATGGGTTGCGGCCATGGCGGTTGTACTTCTGGTGGTGGCAGCTTTGAGCATGTCTCTCTGCTGAACAGGTTATGGCTCGCCTGCTTAACCCTCATCGTATCACGTGTATTTCACTGATGTTACGCCGGGGCTACTTCCCTTGTAGATTAAAAGAGTTTTTGACATAACGTTAGCTTTGGTGGGGAAGTTTTGGGTCGGATATGTTGTAGATGTAGGGCCAGCATTATTGTGAATGGTTGGCTGGGTTTGATACGAGACAGAATATCGAGATGTCGTCAACGAGTGGTTGTGGACGGTCGACTTTAGGACGGTAACTATTGTCATGCAGTAACAACTTCAAGTCAAGGTCAAGTTAAGCTGCTGCTACGAGCCAGGGAGCCATCGCTACCGGCAGGGTTGGTACACCTGAGTCTGACGGCCATAATGACGCTACTACAACTACTACTACTACTACTACTACTATAGCTCTCTCTCTCTCCTTCCTATAGTCACATCTGGTCTAGAAATCACCGCCATTTATCTACGAGTGGAGGGTTATATTGAGGTGTCGTCTTGTGTCTCGTGTAAATTATCGAGCGGTTTCCGTGGCTCGCGCTTCTTCTGTTTCTCTCCTCCGCCCAGACCCTCCACCTCCTCCTTCCCTTGCTCCCACCCGCCTACAGTACCCACCTCTCACAAAGACGTCTATGAACAGTTGAGGGGTGAATATATGATGTGAATAAAAGAAGTTATCACGAGTAAGGGTTTTTCCGACATTGAGATAATGGTAATTTTTGTATACATAAAGCTTGGGTGGAGATGGCTTGTATTATTTCCATGTAGTGTGACGTGGCCTTAAGGAGGGAATCAAAATGCCAGAAACGCCGAGTTCTTAGCTGTAGCAAGTCACGGTTACTCCCTTTTTTTTTTTCTTTTTTTTTTTTACTAATCTATTCAAGAAACGAGGAAATAATTCTTCGTTTTGAAGAATGAAAGAAGTCTCCCATGATGGGGCGAGAGCAGTTGCGTCAAGAGCAGCATCGATTAGTATGTCTGCGTCAGAGAATCAACGCACATTGGGGACATAAAAAGGTCATGGACGAGGTCAGCGACCACCACAGGGGAGGACTCCGGAGGTAAACTATTTAAGAACCTCCCCAGTGTGATGTTAGCTCCACGTGTAATTATTCAGGTATAGAAATAGTGTTACCGGACTCCACCTGCTCGAGGTTTACACCACATGCCTGTATTACTAGGAGTACAGGTCTCGTCATAGAAATTCCCACTGTAGAGGAGTTTACATTTCCCTGCTACTGGAAGTAGCGCAGCCTTTATAATTATAAAGACTCCAAGATTAACACCAGGGCTTTCATAAGAATTCGGTGTTGGGTAATTGAAAATAAATAGCAAACTGATTTAGGTATTGTCAGAGAGTGAATGTAATCGCAAGGTATAAGTATAGCCTTTCTTTGCACGAGTAATCGTTCCTAATAATTGGTATAATTATTAGTAGTAGTATTTACGTAAGGCTATTCACTCCATGGTTGTGGCAGGCATTAAGTGATACTCTTTTCAACCCATACTTAGATATCAGATCCCTTGCTTAATGTGTTTTTAATTATGATAACTCTTATGGTATTTCAGAATTTTCCATGACTAAAAGTGGTACTATCTTCACACTTCCATGCGTTTTTAAATCTTTTTCCCAGTACACAGCCATCTAATTTTAAATGAATGTTGATTAAAGTTGTTAACATTACTCTGCATCACTTCCCAGATTTAGGATAACACGTATCCAAGTATTTATACATTTGTATGGCCAGGCCTTGAGTTCGGATTACTAGACTAGTTCTTATGATTTTACTTTTGAGACCGTAAAGTTATAAGAGAAGCCGCATCAGTTTTATCGGCGTATGACGCATGATCATACCCGAACTATATTTTCCAGTCATTGCTTCTGTTGAATGGCTGAGATTGACCTGACTGGGAATGGATAGTGATGTCACTGGGCAGTTCATTCTAAGAAGAGGAACTACGTCCCTTATCCACAAATATGTTTAGATTATTTCAGTTATTAGCTTCGCCAAGTCGTACTGGGCTCTTGGACACTTTCAGCGTATTTGTTGTTATCGTCCTCATGTTCACAGGTAGCTATGAAAGATATGTATGTCCTTCTATATATATATGGCTGGTACTTCTTGTTGGAACTAGTTCTTTGTCAGTGGTGAATTCCTGATGAGGCATGGTGATGTGGCACCTCAATATTAAATCCAGTCGTGGTGGAAGACACCATGAATTCACATGAGCATCTTTGATGACTTGCTCACCATCCCTGTAAAGTGAGTTGAAGCTTTGATCGTATTGGATTATCTCGAACATTAGGCAATTGATTCCGACAAAGAATTGAATATGTAGCTCAGACATCCCTCACCATATTTATATACTGGTTATGTGCTAAGGTACTCATGATGAGCGTGGTACCCGCCATCAGTTTTCTGGGGAGGGTGAATATCTTTGTTAGCTGTGACCAGGCTGCACGGTTAGGGGCTTAAGCTTAACAAAGGCCTGTGTCTTCATAGCCATCAACACTGACCACTACATCATTGACGAAAGCTTATGAATTGTATTGACTTAGTTTTTAATTGTTATTATTATCATCATTATTACTTTGTTTTAGATAGTGTTGGCATTCATATGGCACCGCCTACTTGCAGTTGTCAGTTTGCAGTGTGGATATGGATTCTTTACTTCTAGTAGGATTATAATTTTTTCCTTCTCAATAATTGAATGTTTATGTTGCCATTGCTGTCAACATTTTTTTTTTTTCGTATTGACTATAATTGAGAAACTGCATTGGTGAGTGAATAGGCCCAGAGGTATTTTACATGTGAGATTTGTTTCTATTTCAGTCGTATTATCTGTGAAGGGGCATAGTTAGTAAAACTTTAGTTCCAACTTATGAATCAACTTGGTGTGCAAAGTTATTAAGTAGAGGAATGGAGTACGCAAGTACACAGGTTGAAGATGTGTGTTTTTGGCTGTATACACTTAAAACACTCCAGTGTGAATGGGAATGGAGTTGGACATGGTTGATAGATAGACAAGAAATTATATAACATTGACAATTTTTGTGGGTAAGCTATCATGAAGGATTACATGATCTCTCCACTGGGCAGGTTTGGAGGTATGGAGACTGCAATCTGGCAGGGTTAAAGATCTTAAAATGGATATATTTTGAGAAGTGAGTGTATTCGTATTAATGTTAAGGATAATATCACTATCATTGCCCATAATTATTGGTCGTCAGTTAAAGGTTCATTTAAGTGACTGAAAAAGAAAATGTTCACTTGAATAACTGAAAAAGATAAAAAGAACTGCAACGTCATCTGAAGTATATAACTAAGTGTATGTATTTTGAATTTGATTATGCATATAGCTCAGGTTGTGAAGCCTTATTGTCTAAGAGTTTTGTCTTTTCTTTTTCGTTGGGCTCATGTTACTACAGAATCTGTTTACATAAGAGCAATCCTTATTAGATTTGATAGTGATATTGTTACCTTGAATATAGTTGGTTACATTAATGGTGAGGGTGATTCCATGACTGTACGAAGATTAACTGCCAGAGTTAATTGTGAGCTCAATAATTTTGTGTGCTAAACAGGAAAAGTTTTATTTCATTATTATTATTATTATTGTTATAATTATTTTACATTTCTAATGCTAAATAGTATCCTACATCAGTAGATAGTTAAAGGAATGATGCTTGACGCTTCAATCATTGATTTTTAATCAGATGGTCCAAAATAGAACTGGTAGCCATTTCTGTGCTGATTGTGGTTATGAAGTTAATGTGGATTAGTGTTGAAAATAAGTACAATGATTGGCTTGATTTGAGGTTATGCAGCTGTATTTGTGCATTGTAATTGGTAATCTTACCAATAGGGTGTATTTACTCCCTCATTTATGAGAAAGTGATTAGAATCAACTGTGTGTGTGTGTGTGTGTGTGTGTGTGTGTGTATGTCTTATAATAAAGACAGTTTGTACTTATATAACTTTTTAAGAATGCATTTTGTTACATTGCAGGAAAGAGTGGTGGGAAGGATGACGTGGAGAAAAAAGAGGGCGGGGAATGGGAGCAATATAATGCAGGGGCTGCCTTCCTTGGGCCAACCCTGTGGGACAAGACGCTCACCTACGACTCGGATCTCAAAGTCTCCGTAAGTTTTGATATTGAGTCCTCAGTAGTATTAAGATTAGCACGGTTTTTAGCAATAATTATGTTTGCTTCCCCTTTCTTTTGGTATTTTATTTTCAGGTAAATTAGTATGCTAGTGTGACAGTTTAGTGATGTAAATGATTTTGTTGGGGAATGTGAGGTTCTTTTTATTGATGGTGATATAAGTATCACATTTTTCAGTAAAAGAATACAATCCTCAGTGTCTTTATTATAAATCTCCTCCTCCTCCTCCTCATTTTCCTTTGTCTAACTCTCTAAGAGGCAAAACAGAGTTGCATCATTACTGAAATATGCTTCCTAAATGTTCTCGTTGATAATCACCATTTTGTTCCTATCTCTTTAAAGATTTATCCATAGATATAGATAGAGGTGTGGTCCAAGGGTAAACACTAGTTTTCTGTCAAAACTTTGGTTGATGTATTGTCCTAGTGCTTGAATAATGATTTAGCTGTGTGAGTTCAAGAGAAAGGTTCATAAGTTACAGAATGTATTATAAATTTTTAGCTGAATTGTTTCCCAATTTTAGACTTTTTACTCCAAACAGGAAAATTCCTACTTTCTCGGGTTTAGGGTATAAAGAATTATGATGTGTATTTTTCAATAAACGATAGTCAGTACCTCTCCAAGATTACAAAAATGTAGAACTTGTTTGAATTTGATTTGTTGTACTGCCACTGTAAGGTATTTCTGAAGTTAGGGCATTAGCACGACAGTGCTAGCACAACTGAATTTACTATTCCATTTTATCATTTATATTGCTTCTTTGCAACAATGTATTTGCACAAATTAGCCATTTAGCTATGCATCTTGACTGCAGTTGAGTCATGGATTTTTTGTGTTGCATGTGTTGTTTCAATTTCATCAACATCATTTAAAAAGTGCACTGCTTTGATGGAGCTTATCCATGTATCAGGCTGAATTTTTCCAAATGTAAAGATTTAGAATTTAAAGCTCCTAACTCTTTTATGAAAATATATTTTGTCAGGATGCTATGATTATGCATGAGTTATTTTTTCATGATTTTATACCATTTATTGACAATCATTGAGATATTTTCACATTGTTATACTATAGTATATAGTGCATAGTACACGTATATATACTTAGAAGTGGCACAGGAGTTCACTAGTTATGGAGTCTGTTCTGCCATGATTCTCCTCTCGAGGGAGTTCCCAAAAGGAACAGGCATCAAAGAAATAGATAGAATGATAAATAGTAAAATAGATAGATAGATATGGTACTATGTTTGTTTTTGGATTTTACTGTCATACGTGGAATTTTCAGTCTTATCAGAAATGTGAAAAAGTCATAATAATTTGCATTTTTAATGTAGAAATTATATTATTGGGAAATTTGTTTCTGGTGGCATCCATATATGGAGCCAAAGGGATTAGTTCATATAAATGTCATGCATGAAGTTAATAGAATTTTGAATAAAAACACGTAAACCATACTTGAGTTTACTCAATTGCAGCGGAAGCACAACCATACTTGAGTTTACTCAACTGCAGCGAAAGCACAACATTATGCTCCATGCTTTGACAAATAGAGAATGTCTGTCCATCTATCTGTCTGTTAGTACAGCCTCTAAAATTGCTGTGCTAGAGTTGCCCCGTGCCAGTGGCCCGCTAAGGGTGAGTCACAAAAGGCTAAGAAGTGGCATTGGAGTTCACCAGTTATGGAGACTCTTTAGCCATGGCCACCCCCTCGAGGGAGTTCCCAAAGGGAATAGGCATCAGGTATATAGATAGATAGCGTAGGTTAGTTATCATCACAAATCACTGTCAGATGCAATCTTACAGAGAGTTAGTTTACATAGATACAAAAATGTGTTTTGAGAGAAACATTCTGTAATGGTATGCTAATTACTTTGTAATGAATCTCCATAGTGATAGTATATTTCTTTCTTTTGCAGCTGGAATACATGGATCTTGATGAGTTTTTGAATGAGAATGGGATCCCTGTAGAAGAAAATGCTAAAGCCAATGCTGCAAACCGTAGTGGGGGCAGTAGTGGGAGTGCTGATCATAACAGCAGCACCAGCAGCAGTAGTAATAGTACCTGTAATAACAACAGCTTGTCTCCAAAGGCACCATCTTCCCCTGACACCCCACTTGTTGGGTCAGGTGTCGGTGTAGTTCCTCAGGCACCGTCAAGCTTAGCTGCTGCCCCTACTGTCCCCATGACTGTGCAACCCCCTGCCCTCTCTCCACAAGACTATGTTGGTGATGGTTATTGTTCCTCACCTGAGTCATCAGAACCCCACTCTCCATCCCTTCAGGTCAACGAACCAGGTAAAAATGGCTTCATAGCCATACTTTACTCACATTTTCCTTTGTTTCCAGCAATCTGTTTTGTATCCTCTCTTGCTGTGCTTTTAGCTTTCCTACATTACGGGTGTCTTGATATTAATTCCCCGAAATTTAAAGATTTTGCCGAATTGAGCGTGGGATTTGTGTAGGGCCATGATGTGTCGAGTAACGATTCAAAAAACTTCAAGTCAGTTGATGAACTTCTCTGTACCAGTACTGCATTTCCCAATTTTCTAATACATCATTATGATGATAGCACATACCTAATGTTATGATGATACAATTCTAATTCAATCAAAATAGGAGGAACTGCATACCATTATGTAGCTCTACAAAAGTGATTTTTTTTTTTTTTGTAGAACTTTACACTCAGATGTATTAAGACTTATTTGCCACTTCTCAGTCTTATTTCATAGCTTTAAGTCATCCATAGATTTTGATATTTTATGGCATAGCCCATTGTTAGTGTCATTGATATGTTTGAGAAAGAGAATTGTTCCTAAGACTCTTCCCTGTAATACATTATTTGATGCATGTGACCATTCTGAGGCTTATCCAGTAATCACTGCTGTTTGTTTAATACCTGTCAACAAATTTTCTAACCATTGAAGTGAATAATGTTTGCTAGGTTGTCTTTCTGTTTCACCCACATGTGGGTTATTGGCGTTGTGTCCAATCTTTCTTTGTCATACTTAACACTTGACAACACAAAACTCACATGGCTCATTCTACATTACTCTAGATCTCCCTACTCTCAGTACTGTATAGTTAGCCTTGCTTTTTGGCAAAATGGTAGGAGCAGTAGTAGGAAGGAACTTTGAGGCAGGAGCATTAGGTAGTAGTAATCAGTAGGAATAGGAATGAGGAACATTAACAATGAAAAGAATCCAAAAGATATATGGGTTCGGAGATCATTTTACAATAGGAAAAAAGTATGAAAATCTGGCTTTTAGAAGACTAGCCATTGAATTTAGACTGGAGTGTGGCATTTTTTTTCTTCTATTTATATTATCTATCAATTTCACTGTATAAATATTCAGTGCATATTGACTATTGATGTTCATCTTTTATATTTGGTAAGAAGTTTCTAGTTTTTCTTTTGTTATGATCAGTCAGGTTAGCAAAATGGATGTCATGGTTCAAAATTGTTTGCTGCACATTATCGTGAAATGTGATAAAGTTCTGTCATCAATTCCCAACTACAGTGATATGATACTGATTTTCTGCTCTTTTTATGCTGTGCAGTGGAATGTTTTTGACCACTGTTTTTCATGTTTTTCTTACTTCCCATGCCTCCTCACTCATTCTATTGTCTGCAAAGGATAGGCATTTTGCTGTGTTTAGTTTGAGTCTTACTCTACAAATCTGACACCATAACATTTTAGCTGTTAATTATGATAATGTGTATTTATGTCATAGGGCAAACTTTTTTGCTTTATGAATGAAAGGCATATGAAGTTATTGGTCTTGTTACCATAATCATGCCTTTCAGATATTGCACAAATACCTGTTTAGCATACTGACGTTCATTTAAGACTTCACTTATTTTGAAAACAGTAGGCTATAGACCATTTGTTAAATGAGTAGGATGTGTGGGAAATTATGTTTTCCCCCTTGTGTCTGCCTTAACAATATTACATGAGAGACTTTTTGCTTGCTCTGAGGTCTCCCTTGTGGAGGTAATGAAGTGATCGGATTTAAGGGTATTTAGCTGTCAGAAGTTGTATATTACAATGATTAAGAAAACTTGTTCTTTTGCAAGTGCTGAATAATGAGAAGTTTGGGTATTAGGCTAAGAGATATGTCGTGGTACGCAGTTTCTTTCAAATCGATGAGTTCGTTGGCATCCTTTTATGTAAACCTTGACAGGACAGTTGCTAAACCAAATTTCTCAAGTTTTCTTTTGGTACTTCTTTATGGTATTTTGCACCATTAGCACAAAGTTGTCTTAGACAGTTGTGTGTATTTTGAATGTCATAAGCATCTTCTGTTCAAGATTTAAGGATTCAAATATGAATTGTTGAAAGCTTCCATTTATTCTGATGTTTATAGATGAAATGGTAAACCTACATGCCCAGGTCTCAAGCAATTATTTTTATTGTCCCTCAATTTTCTTTATAAAAGAGCTTAGAGTTATGTGCTATGATCTTAATGAAGACCGAAAAATCTGACTTGGCCATCTTACTTTTTGATTAAGAAGTTACATATGTGGAGAATTTAATTTTGCGAGATATCGAAAGTAAAACGCTAAGAATTCCTGAATTTAGAATTAATTATCAAAGATACATATGTGGAGAATTTCATTTCGCAAGATATCAAAAGTAAAACACTAAGAATTCGTGAATTTAGAATTATTTATCACAATAACACTTTATAACAACATTTTTCATTACCGTACTTTTCTTCTCCCAGTTAATATGTTGTTTTATGTTTTATTATTGATAAGGCAATAGAGTGTATTGATATGATTTTATTTTCAAGTTCATTCCATTGGAGAATTAAGACGTCCTGAACATACTTGACTTCTGTAAATAGTAGAATTTGGTAGACATCGTGGCACTTTTGTGAATACTACTTTCTTCTCTTTTCTCAACTTCTTATGATTATTTTTCACTCGAAATATATTATTGTGTGTATTTGATATCTAATGTAAGTTTTTAATTGTAATGATAACAGATACCTTATGAGTGTTATTGTTGTTTGTTTTAGATGTTATGTATTTGATGTAATGCTTGATCATATTTGATTAGGCCCAAAAGGTTGTTATCCCTTCCATTGACATGATACATCATTATCTTTCTGATGTTTTTATTTGCTTATGGTACTTGCTCTAATGATTCACACGTAGATAGTGTCATACACAGAAAATTTGGATGCTTGATTATAAAGAACCTTACCATAAAGATGGGATGGCAATAAACCATATGTGAAATAAAAGGCTTCAGTTACTTTAGTTTGGGTTAAAGATTTGCTGTAACTGGTAATTTCAGGCTCGCATTTTGGTACGAACAAATTATACATATACGTTAAAGTTAACAGGTAACTAACAAGAGCAAGGCCTTGTATGTATCAGCAAAAAAATTTTTTAGGGCACGTACGTTTGAACATATAAGGAAAGGGGGAAAAATCCCTTGCTTGCTTGTACAAGATATTAGAACTTATAAACTTAAATCGTAGCACAGTAAGGACTCAGTTGCCCACTGATTGGAGCATGGCAGGGTAACATGATATTCTAGTTTTTTTGTTCTTTTTTCCTTTATATCCCCAGGACCCCTTTTATATGGCTCATGTAGCTAGCTGCAATGCTGTAAGAGTGATGTGCATAGTGAGAGAGTTTATGGTCTTAATATTCTATCTAACACTTGAAGATGTTGAATATTTTTTTTGGTGGATGTGGCTTGACAGTGATGGCCTTAATGACTCAGTTCTTAGAAGTAAGAATTGCTTCGATGAGACTAGTCCTTTCATCCATTGACCATAATGCAACCTTGCTAAGCAGGTGGAATAATTTTTTAATCTTTCACTGACTTAAGAAGTCTACCATGAGCATCTTTATGAGGAAATTCGCATGCATGTACTATGAGGTTGATCCCAGATTATAACCTGTACAAGTGTGACAGTATTGGAAGGATGTGGAGGAATGGGATTGTATATTAAAGCCACAACTGTAGCATCAGAAGTTTTGTATTTCTTAAATGATATCGTGGAAATGTTAGTTTTCATGATTGATGATTTTAAATAGGTTATTTCTGTTCATAAACCATCAGTTGATACTGGCCAGTAGCACTGCTTCATAAAGATTTTTTCGAGAGTCCCGAGACATACGTTAAGCAAACTTCATGGAATAAGATTCTGGGCGAGGAAACATCCTCTAACTGGGAAACTGCTAAGTACAAATAGGGATGACATCAGGCAAGGAGACATCCTCTAACTGGAATACGTTGAGATATCATGCACTGGAAAGCATAAGTACGGTCATTTTGCACTTTTTGCACTCTGCATGCCACTGATATTGATCACTGTACCACTCTTTTAATCAATCAATCAGTCAATTATGTTTTGTCACCTTGTATGCTGATGTGATTCACATTTTCTGCAAAAGCTTTTGACAAATATGATCATGATATAGCTTTATACATATATTTATTTTCATATGTATTCGCCATTTCTCACATTAGTGAGGTAGCATTAAGAACAGGACTGAGCCTAAGGGGGAAATTTTTAGGCTCCACTCATAGACATAAGTCAACATCAAGGCCGGCCCTTATTTGAAATATAGAGAATTATGAAACAGAAAAAGAAAAGACAAGGGAAAATATTTACAAATTTTGGAGGAATAACCAGAAAAGTGGGGAGATTATCACTCGCCATCAGCAGATAGCATTACATTGAACATTATTAAGTCTTTGAAAGAGTCCTGAGAGGCAAGTTGACTGAATTTTGGAAGTGAACAAGCTACATGATCCAGGACAGCATGGTTTCAGGGCAGGAAAATCTTGCATTTCTCCATTGCCTAACCATTATGATAAGATTGTTGAATCTCTGGAAAACAAAGAAATTGCTGATGTGATTTACACACTGCAAAAGCATTTGGCAAATTTTACCATAGTTTCATAGCACCTAAGATGCAAAAAATGGGAATAACTGGAAAAATTGAGAGAGGGACATAGAACTTTCTCACTAGTAGATCACAACATGTAGCTGTAAACCAAGCCATATCTGTGACAAATTAGTAAAAAGCTCAGTACCCCAAGGAACTGTACTTGTGCTCCTCCTGTTCCCCTTTCTTTTACTACCTCAGATATCCAAAGATGCATTATGTACATAGATAGAGAACACCTTAAACATCTGAGGCCCAAAACTCTTCAACATCTTGCCATCTGCAATCAGAAATAGCATGGGATGTACAGTAGAGAAGCTCAAGAGTGCATTAGACAAGTACTACAAAGTGTACTTGACCAGCCAGGCTATGGATCCTATGTGGGCCTGAGGGCTGCTGCTTACAACAGCTTGGTTGACCAATGATGCATTCCAGCAGCCTGGGCTGTGGGAGTGAAGAGCTCAGAAGACCCCACTAGGTATGCATTCCACAAGGCTTCAAAGATTTTGATATTTTCTGTGAAGTAGAAAGGTGCCCCAAACTTTTTGATGCATTGCCTTTAGCTATGAGAAAACTCCACAGCCTGCCCACTAGACAAGACAAAGTGGTGGATACATAAGTCTGAACTGCAACTTGAATGAGCCTAATTAGAAAATGAACACTTGGAATGGAAGTCTTTTGAAGCCATTGTAAGGTATATATAGTCACCAAATGGTTTAAAGCCAAAATGTTGCAGAGTTAGTAAATGCATATAATCTTTAGAATGTGGTAATGTCCTCCTTTCTGTGTATGATGTGTCATAGTTGTAAAATGTATTGGATCTGTGATACCATATATATAGCACATAGAGTGATTTGACCTTACAAACATCAGTATTTTTCAATGTAAGTGATGTTTGGAGACTATATTGGTGGTTCCCTCATTTGATAAAATCACGCAGAATTTTTTATGTATATGTAAATTCTTTTAATATACAACATATATGTAAACTCAATATGCTTTTGATTTGGATAGAATAAAAGGGAGGGAGTTTATTAGATTTGTAATTCTAGGACAGTTGGATTTTCGTTAATTATATTCTTTGGAGGCTTTATACATTAGAATGTGAAGAGTTTGCCAGTCTATGCATAGCTTTTGATTTTATTCATATGCTTTGAAAATACACATTCTTGAGGTTTTAATGAGGGAATATGTGGTGAAAGTAGAAGTGATTGAAATTTGAAGCATGGGTCAGATTGTTTGATAGGGAATGTATGAATTTATATGTATCATGTAGAAGTAATTTTCTGATTATGCTTTTATCTCATTAGTGCAAGTACTCAAGCATAGTTCAAAGATAAGTTGGTGTCATGTCTTCAGTCACCTAGGAAAATGTCTGTACTTATATATTTAATGGTATTTCAATAGGATCACAAAAGCTTTTGACAAACCAAATTATCTCTTAAGAGTGTTGACATTAAATCAGGTTGAAAGTGATTTAAGGATGATACCATGTGAGCAAGTAGCACATCATGCATCAGTCACCGTCCCTCAGCTGCCATGCTTCCCAGCTGCCCTGTCTAACAAGCTGCTATGCCTCCCCTAGCTGCCATCCCTCTCTAGCTTCCCTGGCCCCTAGCTGCCTTCCTGTACCACCTGCCCTTCCCCTCATGTTGTCATGCCTTCCAGCAACCTGGACCCCAGGCTGCCTTCCTCTGACAGCTGCCTCGCCACCCAGCAGTCCTGATCCCTAGCAGTCTTCCTACACCAGCAGCCCCGAATCTTGCTGTCTTCCAACACCAGCAGCCTTGACCCCTAGCTGTCTTCCAACACCAGCAGCCCTGACCCCTAGCTGTCTTCCTACACCAGCAGCCCTGACCCCAAGCTGTCTTCCTACACATGCAGCCCTGACCCCTAGTTGTCTTCCTACACCAGCAGCCCTGACCCCTAGCTGTCTTCTTACACCAGCAGGCCTGACCCCTAGCTGTCTTGCTTCACCAGCAGCCCTGACCTCTATCTGTCTTCCTTCACCAGCAGCCCTGACCCCTAGTTGTCTTATTACACCAGCAGCCCTGACCCATAGTTGTCTTCGTTTACCAGCAGCCCTGACCCCTAGATGTCTTCATACACCAGGAGCCCCGACCCCTAGTTGTCTTTTTACACCAGCAGCCCTGACCCCTAGCTGTCTTCCTATATGAGCAGCCCTGACCCCTAGTTGTCTTTGTACACTAGCAGCCCTGACCCATAGCTCTCTTCTTTCACCAGCAGCCCTGACCCCCTAGCTGTCTTCCTACACCAGCAGCCCTGACCCCTAGATGTCTTCATACACCAGGAGCCCCGACCCCTAGTTGTCTTTTTACACCAGCAGCCCTGACCCCTAGCTGTCTTCCTATATGAGCAGCCCTGACCCCTAGTTGTCTTTGTACACTAGCAGCCCTGACCCATAGCTCTCTTCTTTCACCAGCAGCCCTGACCCCCTAGCTGTCTTCCTACACCAGCAGCCCTGACCCCTAGCTGTCTTCTTACACCAGCAGCCCTGACCCTTAGTTGTCTTCGTACACCAGCAGCCCTGACCCCTAGCTGTCTTCTTACACCAGCAGCCCTGACCTCTAGCTGTCTTCTTATACCAGCAGCCCTAACCCTTAGCTGTCTTCCTACACCAGCAGCCCTGACCCCTAACTGTCTTCCTACACCAGCAGCCCTGACCCCTAGCTGTCCTCCTATACCAGCAGCCCTAACCCCTAGCTGTCCTCTTACACCAGCAGCCCTGACCCCTAACTGTCTTCCTTCATGAGCAGCCCTGACCCCTAGCTGTCTTCTTACACCAGCAGCCCTGACTCCTAATTGTCTTCCTTCACCAGCAGCCCTGACCCCTAGTTGTCTTCCTACACCAGCAGCCCTAACCCCTAGTTGTCTTCGTATACCAGCAGCCCTGACCCCTAGTTGTCTTCGTACACCAGCAGCCCTGACCCCTAGCTGTCTTGTTACACCAGCAGGCCTGACCCCTAGCTGTCTTCTTACACCAGCAGCCCTAACCCCTAGCTGTCTTCCCACGCCAGCAGCCCTGACCCCTAGTTGTCTTCCTACACCAGCAGCCCTAACCCCTAGTTGTCTTCGTATACCAGCAGCCCTGACCCCTAGTTGTCTTCCTACACTAGCAGCCCTAACCCGTAGTTGTCTTCGTATACCAGCAGCCCTGACCCCTAGTTGTCTTCGTACACCAGCAGCCCTGACCCCTAGTTGTCTTCCTACACCAGCAGCCCTGACCCCTAGCTGTCTTCTTACACCAGCAGCCCTGACCCCTAGTTGTCTTCTTACACCAGCAGCCCTAACCCCTAACTGTCTTCCTTCACCAGCAGCCCTGACCCCTAGTTGTCTTCCTACACCAGCAGCCCAGACCGCTAGTTGTCCTCGTACACCAGCAGTCCTGACCACTAGTTGTCTTCCTACACCAGCAGCCCAGACCGCTAGTTGTCCTCGTACACCAGCAGCCCAGACCGCTAGTTGTCCTCATACACCAGCAGTCCTGACCACTAGTAGTCTTCCTACACCAGCAGCCCTGACCCTTAGCTGTCTTCCTACACCAGCAGCCCTGACCCCTAGTTGTCTTCTTACTCCAGCAGCCCAGACCCCTAGTTGTCCTCGTACACCAGCAGCCCTGACCCCTAGCTGTCTTCGTACACCAGCAGCCCTGACCCCTAGCTGTCTTCTTACACCAGCAGCCCAGACCCCTAGTTGTCCTCATACACCAGCAGCCCTGACCCCTAGCTGTCTTCCTACACCAGCAGCCCTGACCCCGAGTTGTCTTCGTACACCAGCAGCCCTGACCCCTAGCTGTCTTCTTACACCAGCAGCCCTGACCCCTAGCTGTCTTCCTACACCAGCAGCCCTGACCCCTAGCTGTCTTCTTACACCAGCAGCCCTGACCCCTAGCTGTCTTCCTACACCAGCAGCCCTGACCCCTAGCTGTCCTCCTATACCAGCAGCCCTGACCCCTAGCTGTCCTCCTACACCAGCAGCCTTGACCCCTAGCTGTCTTCTGACACTAGCAGCCTTGACCTCTAGCTGTCTTCTTACACCAGCAGCCTTGACCCCTAGCTGTCTTCCTACACCAGCAGCCCTGACCCCTAGTTGTCCTCATACACCAGCAGCCCTGACCCCTAGCTGTCTTCTTACACCAGCAACCCTGACCCCTAGCTGTCTTCCTACACCAGCAGCCCTGACCCCTAGCTGTCTTCTTACACCAGCAGCGCAGCCCAGACCCCTAGTTGTCCTCGTACACCAGCAGCCCTGACCCCTAGCTGTCCTCCTCCACCAGCAGCCCTGACCCCAAGTTGTCTTCGTACACCAGCAGGCCTGACCCCTAGCTGTCTTCTTACACCAGCAGGCCTGACCCCTAGTTGTCTTCCTACACCAGTAGCCCTGACCCCTAGCTGTCTTCTTACACCAGCAGCCCTGACCCCTAACTGTCTTCCTACACCAGCAGCCCTGACCCCTAGCTGCCCTCCTACACCAGCAGCCCTGACCCCGAGTTGTCCTCGTACACCAGCAGCCCTGACCCCTAGCTGTCTTCCTACACCAGCAGCCCTGACCCCAAACTATCTTCATACACCAGCATCCTTGACCCCTAGCTGTCTTCTTACACCAGCAGCCCTGACCCCTATCTGTCTTCCTACACCAGCAGCCCAGACCCCTAGTTGTCCTCGTACACCAGCAGTCCAGACCACTAGTTGTCTTCCTACACCAGCAGCCCAGACCCCTAGTTGTCCTCGTACACCAGCAGCCCTGACCCCTAGCTGTCTTCCTACACCAGCAGCCCTGACCCCTAGTTGTCTTCTTACTCCAGCAGCCCAGACCCTTAGTTGTCCTCGTACACCAGCAGCCCTGACCCCTAGCTGTCTTCCTACACCAGCAGCCCTGACCCCTAGCTGTCTTCTTACACCAGCAGCCCAGACCCCTAGTTGTCCTCGTACACCAGCAGCCCTGACCCCTAGCTGTCTTCCTGCATCAGCAGCCCTGACCCCGAGTTGTCTTCGTACACCAGCAGCCCTGACCCCCAGCTGTCTTCTTACACCAGCAGCCCTGACCCCTAGCTGTCTTCCTACACCAGCAGCCCTGACCCCTAGCTGTCTTCTTACACCAGCAGCCCTGACCCCTAGCTGTCTTCCTACACCAGCAGCCCTGACCCCTAGCTGTCCTCCTACACCAGCAGCCTTGACCCCTAGCTGTCTTCTGACACTAGCAGTCTTGACCTCTTGCTGTCTTCTTACGCCAGCAGCCTTGACCCCAAGCTGTCTTCCTACACCAGCAGCCCTGACCCCTAGTTGTCCTCGTACACCAGCAGTCCTGACCCCTAGCTGTCTTCTTACACCAGCAGCCCTGACCCATAGCTGTCTTCCTACACCAGCAGCCCTGACCCCTAGCTGTCTTCTTACACCAGCAGCCCAGACCCTTAGTTGTCCTCGTACACCAGCAGCCCTGACCCCTAGCTGTCCTCCTACACCAGCAGCCCTGACCCCGAGTTGTCTTCGTACACCAGCAGGCCTGACCCCTAGCTGTCTTCTTACACCAGCAGCCCTGACCCCTAGCTGTCTTCCTACACCAGCAGCCCTGACCCCTAGCTGTCTTCTTACACCAGCAGCCCTGACCCCTAACTGTCTTCCTACACCAGCAGCCCTGACCCCTAGCTGTCCTCCTACACCAGCAGCCCTGACCCCGAGTTGTCTTCGTACACCAGCAGCCCTGACCCCTAGCTGTCTTCCTACACCAGCAGCCCTGACCCCAAACTATCTTCTTACACCAGCAGCCTTGACCCCTAGCTGTCTTCTTACACCAGCAGCCCTGACCCCTATCTGTCTTCCCACACCAGCAGCTTTGGCCCTGATCTGTCTTCTTACACCAGCAGCCCTGACCCCTAGCTGTCTTCCTACACCAGCAGCCCTGACCCCTAGCTGTCCTCCTACACCAGCAGCCTTGACCCGTAGCTGTCTTCTTACACCAGCAGCCTTGACCCCTAGCTGTCTTCCTACACCAGCAGCCTTGACCCCTAGCTGTCTTCTTACACCAGCAGCCTTGACCCCTAGCTGTCTTCCTACACCAGCAGCCTTGACCCCTAGCTGTCTTCCTACACCAGCAGCCCTGACCCCTAGCTGTCTTCCTACACCAGCAGCCACCAGCAGCCTTGACCCGTAGCTGTCTTCTTACACCAGCAGCCCTGACCCCTATCTGTCTTCCTACACCAGCAACCCTGACCCCTAACTGTCTTCTTACACCAGCAGCCCTGACCCCTGGTTGTCTTCTTACACTAGTAGCCCTAACCCAAGCTGTCTTCCTACACCAGCAGCCTTGACCCCTAGCTGCCTAGCTACCTCAGCTGCCTTGCTTCATTTCCTTTTCAGCCGTTTTTCCTCCTACAGTTGCCCTGCCTCCTAGCCGTCTTCCCTCAGCAGCTGCCCCTCTGACAACTTAGTACCCTTTCCCACTCAATAGCTTAACCCCATCAGCTTCCATTTCCCTTCAGTTCCCTCGATCCTAGAGCTCCACTCGCTTAACTTTCTTCTGCTGTTATAGCATTACCATCATCAGCTCCTCCTCCACCTCACCAGTCTCCACATTCCATGAATACTCAGCTTCCATCATCACAATCATTAAAAGTAACTTTACAATTTTTGTGATTCATGTTGTGGCACGTCCCATCACATCAATCGTCTCTCGGTACGTCTTCATCCCATGAGCATTCTTATCCTCCTCAGAATGCTGATCTCAGTCAGCTTTCTTACCCCATCAGCATTTCTCTCCTTACCATCCTGACCCCATCACTACCATTACTGCCTCTCTAATATTGATATCTACTGGTCTGTCTCTCCCCCATATGAAGACAGATCAGAGGTCATCCCTGCCCATGAACTTCTGCACTGCGTCATCCCCATGTAGAATGTGATTAGCTCTTGCTAGTACTTCAGGCCTCTTCACCCTATCGGTGGCAGCTCCGTACTCCTCATTTGCTTTCTCATCTTTGGTAGTGTCCCTACACCACCACTTCCCAGTGAGCTTGATCTGTGTTTCCCCCATCGCATCCTGTTGTCAGCATCACCCCTCCTCCTCCTCCTCTTCCTCACCCCCACCATCAGTACCTTATTCATTAGAAGGCGAAGTCCACCAGCATGATCCAGCCCCAAGCGTTGCCACCAGCTGGTCCACTAGTCCTCCGAGAGTCCAGTGTCCTCAGCCTCCACTAGCTAGATCAGCCCTCCAAGAACCTGGTGTCCTCAGCCCGTCACAGCTATCTATCCTAGCCTTCCAAGGCCCTAGTGCCCTCAGCTTTCCTCTCTCCAGGTATCCCAGTCTCATGTAGGCTCCCCTTCATGTGCTCCCCACACTAGAGTTGGTGTCGCAGACAATCTCCCTGGTGTATCATCAGCTGCCACACCCTATCTGTTAATGTATTCAACCTTTTAGTTGTCATGGCTTCATTGATGATGGTTGTGTAACGCTTTTCCTACCCATGGCTGACGGGGTCATTCTCCCGTCACACCTTCCCATCATTTATCCTCCACCTGCCCAAACCCCACACACCTTCCCATCATTTATCCCCCTTCACCTGCCCAAACCTCACACCTTTTCATCATTTATCCCCCTTCACCTGCCCAAACCCCACACCTTCCCATCATTTATCCCCTTCACCTGCCCAAACCCCACACCTTCCCATCATTTATCCCCCTTCACCTGCCCAAACCCCCACACCTTCCCATCATTTATCCCCTTCACCTGTCCAAACCCCACACCTTCCATCATTTATCCCCCTTCACCTGCCCAAACCCCCACACCTTTCCATCATTTATCCCTTCACCTGCCCAAACCTCACACCTTCCCATCATTTATCCCCCTTCACCCGCCCAAACCCCACACCTTTCCTGCTTCATTATCTAACCCGACGACATGCTACCTGTCCATTTAGTTACCCCACACATTTTTGCCATCTCGGCTGCCACGCTCAACACAATCTTTGCCGCTTCCTCCTCCACCCACACAGTTCCCCTGACCCAGTCCCCACCATAACATTAATGGCCGACTACCGCTTATGTGGTCAGCTTATTTTAGTGTTTGCAGACGATGGGGGCCAGCACTTAGCTCCGGCGACGGCGGCTGACCTACGACCTGACCTCGTCCGTCATCCACCCACACCCATCGCCGTTGCCTCCTTCCCTCTCCACCCTCTTTCTCTGCCAAGCTGCTGCTGGCGAGGTGGGTGTGGGTGGCTGGTGTAGCTGCTGCAGGTGTGGGTCAGCGTCGTCGTGCGAGCGAGGTAGGTTAGGTTAGGTAGGGTGGCTGGGCTGGACCATATCATGATAATGTGTGTATAGTATGTATAACTGGTGCATTGTGTATGTATTTATGTATGTATGTATGTGTGTGTTTGTGTGTTGAGGTTGCATGAGGGAAGGTGACTGATGTGAATCCCCTGACTTGCTCATCAACTCGTGGCTCACGAAGTAATTATAGTAATAATAATAATAATAATAATAATAATAATAATAATAATAATAGTAATAATGTGAACATCGTGATAAAACGGCGTTGGGTATCGATAAGAAACCTCACAGTTCACAAGTTGCCAACGTAACTTTCGCGGGAAAGTTTATATAAAGATATTTAATCCCTCTGATATATTCACTTGTGCGATAACCTCTTGTGTAGTGTTTCTCAGATTGAAGGCACGCGGAACTAACATTGGCAATTTGTTTTCACTCGAGTAAAGAACACCTCACTCCTCTTAACTTTCCATCCCTTTTGGGCCTAAAATCTTGTTCATTAGTAAGCTTAACTCTCAATTTCGATTATATAAGTGCGTTACGAAGCCTGAACGAGATTTGTATTTGCTGTTATATAACAACGGTAGTCGTATTCACCGTTGTATAACAGGACGGTAGTTGTATTTGCTGTTATATAACAGTACGGTAGTTGTATTTGCTGTTATATAAGTGTGTATAGCGCAGGTGAGGAGGCGCGCTTTGTCGTTTTCCTTACGCGGGAGCCCCGAGTTGAGCGTGTCCGTTTTCTGTGGTTTACAGACAAGGCTCGAGCAAGTCAGGGGCGAGAGTTAGTGACTGTAAGACTGAATACCAAGGGTGGTGGTCATCTTGCCCTCAACAATATTACTGGAGCCACGGCCCAGCCAACGGATGCTAGAGATGATAAAATCGTCCCCTACATTGACTTCCAAGTATCTCCTAACGAATTAGCCCTTGCCACAGTACCTGGGCAGGACTTTGACCCGAGAACACGAGCCTTCTCAGAGGAGGAGCTCAAACCACAGCCCATGATCAAGAAAAGTCGCAAACAGGTACGTTCCCGACTTGACCTTTCTTGTTTACACACACACACACACACACACACACACACACACACACACACACACTCAGACACACACTAGAAGATGAAACAGCCTCCGTAGTGTAGTGGTTAGCGTGGCGACCCACGGATCTCACGGGCCCATGTTCGCAATCCTGTAAAGGGCAGCAGGCTCATAGACACGCCTACCAATATCATCATCCTGTAGGGACTGATACAAAAATTGGTACCTGGTGTATGTGTAAAGTCACCTTTGGCAAGGCTTCATCTATGGGAATACAGTAGTCAAAAAACTTTTCACTCCAAAAAGAATTCATTTACCTGCTGCGGCCTTAGAGTTGTGGGAGCTCTTAGAAAAGGAGTATAGGGGCTATTATATATATATATATATATATATATATATATATATATATATATATATATATATATATATATATATATATACATACATATATATATCCTTGTATTACCTTGGATATCTTTGCAGAGGCTCCTTGCATTCTAAGGCTGCCCTACTTACAGTAGCAGAATTATGTGGACTATGTTGGAGTCGAAAGTTCTTTAATGAAGCTAAACTCCCAGTGATACAGCCTTGCCAGATGTGAAATTTCACTGGCAGTGTAACCTCATGAAGGCGGAGTTCAGTAACACACACACATACAATTTATATATGTGTATATTTGTAATATAGATATATACATAATTTTCATTCATATGTAAGTATATATATTGGAAAGGATCACAATTTTGTGCGTAATCAATTCCTATTAGTCCACAGGGAAAATGAAACATGTTAAGTTCCCAAGTGCACCTTGATGTAATAATCACATCATCAGGGGAGACAAGAGAGAAATAACAGTCAGTTGATATACAATGGAGAGACGTAGTAAGGACACCATTTGGTAAACATCCTAGCTTCGTCTTCGATTTATATCAACTGACTGTTATATTTCTCTCCTCTCCCCTGATGATGTGATTATTACACGAAAGTGCACTTGGGAACTTATCGTGTTTCATTTTCTCCATGGACTCACAGGAATATCTTGATCACGAGCAAAATTGTGATCCTTTCCAATATATATATATCACACACACACACACACACACACACACACACACACACACACACACACACACACACACACATACATACATACATACATACATACATACATACATACGTACTCCTATGAGCCCACAGGGAAAATGAAACACGATAAGTTCCCAAGTGCACTTTCGTGTAATAATCACATCATCAGGGGAGACACAAGAGAGAAATAAATGTCAGTTGATATACTTCAAAGAGACAAAGCTAGGATGCCATTTGGTAAACCTGTGGACCCATAGGAATATCTTGATCACGCGCAAAATTGTGATCCTTTTCATACATACATACATACATATTCTTACTCAATAAATATAAGTACTGGTGTGTATTAGTTATATATATATATATATATATATATATATATATATATATATATATATATATATATATATATATATATATTCCAATGAGTAGTTATTTTTTGGTAATTTAACTGCAAATCCTGTTTACCTGGACAACCAGCTGTGTGGACTACAGTGCTGATATCAAACATATTTATGATATTCTAGAAAATGACTCAGGCTATCATTTTTCATTAGAATTGAGATGTTTAACTATTACATTAACTGTGAATGGTGGCAGCTAAAGTTTTCAGTTATCTCGGGCCCAGTAAAAGTCAGTTTTGTGGAGGCCAATAGTAATCAACCCTATTTTTATTTTGCCCAACCATATTTCCATTCACAATTTAGTTTGCATAGGATTACTGCAAAACTTTGTGCCTAGTTTTCTTAGTTTGATACGTAACTTTGATGTATGTCTAGGCAGCTGTATCAGAAACAAGAATCAGGTAAAGTAGGCAAAGATCATTCATTAAGTTACAGTTTATTGCACTTAGACATTACATTTTGCAGAGTACATATGATTGAATATGTAATATGTAAAGTGTATGATTCATTGATATGCTAGAAATGGTGCTAGTTTAAGAAAGTGCTGTTATCATAGTTGTAATTGTGTACACTTGTAATATATGCATAGTGGCAGTATCGTAACCAATGAGCATACGAGGTGCTGCTACTGTGAATAGATAAGAGTGATGGAAATAACTGAAAGCAGAGTAACTGAGGAGTGTTTTTTTTATATATATGAAAGTTGGGGAATGTGTTAATCAGGTTTCTGTCGTAAAGATGACCGTGGAAAAGTATTTAGCCAAAGGTAGGAAGTTGTAATACAGCTTTTATGGATCTGGACAAAGTATATGACAGAGTCAAGAACTTTATGGGATGTGTTAAGGTTCATGGGTAAGGTGACAGCACTTGAATGGTATGAAAGTCTTCTATAGAAGAGCAGATACATGTGTAAGAGTGGATGGAGAGTTGAGTGATTGTTGAAAGTTTTGGTGTATATGTGGGTGTGAGGCAGGGCTGTGTGTGGCTTTATATATATATATATATATATATATATATATATATATATATATATATATATATATATATATATATATATTTTTGCCGCTGTCTCCTGCATTTGCGAGGTAGCGCAAGGAAACAGACGAAAGAAATGGCCCAACCCACCCCCATACACATGTATATACATACACGTCCACACACGCAAATATACATACCTACACAGCTTTCCATGGTTTACCCCAGATGCTTCACATGCCCTGATTTCAATCCACTGACAGCACGTCAACCCTGGTATACCACATCGATCCAATTCACTCTATTCCTTGCCCGCCTTTCACCCTCCTGCATGTTCAGGCCCTGATCACACAAAATCTTTTTCACTCCATCTTTCCATCTCCAATTTGGTCTCCCACTTCTCCTCGTTCCCTCCACCTCCGACACATATATCCTCTTGGTCAATCTTTCCTCACTCATTCTCTCCATGTGCCCAAACCATTTCAAAACACCCTCTTCTGCTCTCTCTACCACGCTCTTTTTATTTCCACACATCTCTCTTACCTTTACGTTACTTACTCGATCAAACCACCTCACACCACACATTGTCCTCAAACATCTCATTTCCAGCACATCCACCCTCCTGCGCACAACTCTATCCATAGCCCACGCCTAGCAACCATACAACATTGTTGGAACCACTATTCCTTCAAACATACCCATTTTTGCTTTCCGAGATAATGTTCTCGACTTCCACACATTCTTCAAGGCTCCCAGGATTTTCGCCCCCTCCCCCACCCTATGATCCACTTCCGCTTCCATGGTTCCATCCGCTGCCAGATCCACTCCCAGATATCTAAAACACTTTACTTCCTCCAGTTTTTCTCCATTCAAACTTACCACCTTACTGAACCTAATAACCTTGCTCTTATTCACATTTACTCTTAACTTTCTTCTTTCACACACTTTACCAAACTCAGTCACCAGCTTCTGCAGTTTCTCACATGAATCAGCTACCAGTGCTGTATCATCAGCGAACAACAACTGACTCACTCCCCAAGCTCTCTCATCCCCAACAGACTTCATACTTGCCCCTCTTTCCAAAACTCTTGCATTCACCTCCCTAACAACCCATCCATAAACAAATTAAACAACCCTGGAGACATCACACACCCTTGCCGCAAACCTACATTCACTGAGAACCAATCACTCTCCTCTCTTCCTACACGTACACATGCCTTACATCCTCGATAAAAACTTTTCACTGCTTCTAACAACTTGCCTTCCACACCATATATTCTTAATACCTTCCACAGAGCATTTCTATCAACTCTATCATAAGCCTTCTCCAGATCCATAAATGCTACATACAAATCCATTTGCTTTTCTAAGTATTTCTCACATACATTCTTCAAAGCAAACACCTGATCCTCACATCCTCTACCACTTCTGAAACCACACTGCTCTTCCCCAATCTGATGCTCTGTACATGCCTTCACCCTCTCAATCAATACCCTCCCATATAATTTACCAGGAGTTCTCAACAAACTTATACCTCTGTAATTTGAGCACTCACTCTTATCCCCTTTGCCTTTGTACAATGGCACTATGCACGCATTCTGCCAATCCTCAGGCACCTCACCATGAGTCATACATACATTAAATAACCTTACCAACCAGTCAACAATACAGTCAACCCCTTTTTTAATAAATTCCACTGCAATACCATCCAAACCTGCTGTCTTGCCGGCTTTCATCTTCCGCAAAGCTTTTACTACCTCTTCTCTGTTTACCAAATCATTTTCCCTAACCCTCTCACTTTGCACACCACCTCAACCAAAGCACCCTATATCTGCCACTCTATCATCAAACACATTCAACAAACCTTCAAAATACTCACTCCATCTCCTTCTCACATCACCACTACTTGTTATCACTTCCCCATTTGCGCCTTTCACTGAAATTCCCATTTGCTCCCTTGTCTTACGCACTTTATTTACCTCCTTCCAGAACATCTTTTTATTCTCCCTAAAATTTAATGATACTCTCTCACCCCAACTCTCATTTGCCCTCTTTTTCACCTCTTGCACCTTTCTTTTGACCTCCTGTCACTTTCTGTTATACATCTCCCACTCAATTGCATTTTTTCCCTGCAAAAATCGTCCAAATGCCTCTCTCTTCTCTTTCACTAATAATCTTACTCCTTCATCCCACCACTCACTACCCTTTCTATTCAACCCACCTCCCACGCTTCTCATGCCACAAGCATCTTTTGCGCAATCCATCACTGATTCCCTAAATACATCCCATTCCTCTCCCAATCCCCTTACTTCCATTGTTCTCACCTTTTTCCATTCTGTACTCAGTCTCTCCTGGTACTTCCTCACACAAGTCTCCTTCCCAAGCTCACTTTCACCACCCTCTTCACCCCAACATTCACTCTTCTTTTCTGAAAACCCATACAAATCTTCACCTTAGCCTCCACAAGATAATGATCAGACATCCCTCCAGTTGCACCTCTCAGCACATTAACACTATATATATATATATATATATATATATATATATATATATATATATATATATATATATATATATATAATATATATATATAAGGGTAAGAGAGATGTGTGGAAATAAAAAGAGCGTGGTTGAGAGAGCAGAAGAGGGTGTTTTGAAATGGTTTGGGCACATGGAGAGAATGAGTGAGGAAAGATTGACCAAGAGGATATATGTGTCAGAGGTGGAGGGAATGAGGAAAAGTGGGAGACCAAATTGGAGGTGGAAAGATGGAGTGAAAAAGATTTTGTATGATCGGGGCCTGAACATGCAGGAGGGTGAAAGGAGGGCAAGGAATAGAGTGAATTGGATCGATGTGGTATACCGGGGTTGACGTGCTGTCAGTGGATTGAATCAGGGCATGTGAAGCGTCTGGGGTAAACCATGGAAAGCTGTTTAGGTATATGTATATATATATATATATATCTTACACATGTATCTGCTCCTCTATAGAAGACTTTCATACCATTCAAGTTAGTCCCCTTACCCATGAACCTTAACACATCCCATAAAGCACTTGACTCTGTCATATACTTTGTCCAGATCCATAAAAGCCGTATACAACTTCCTACCTTTGGCTAAATACTTTTCCACAGTCATCTTTACCACTAAAACCTGATTAACACATTCCCCAACTTTCTTATATAAAAAAAAACACTCCTCAGTTACTCTTCTTTCAGTTATTTCCATCATTCTATCTCTTCACAGTAGCAGCACCTCATATGGGGAGGTGATAACAAGTAGTGGTGATGTGAGAAGGAGATGGAGTGAGTAGTTTGAAGGTTTGTTGAATGTGTTTGATGATAGAGTGGCAGATATAGGGTGTTTTGGTCAAGGTGGTGTGCAAAGTGAGAGGGTTAGGGAGAATGATTTGGTAAACAGAGGAGAGGTAGTAAAATCTTTGTGGAAGATGAAAGCTGGCAAGGCAGCAGGTTTAGATGGTATTGCAGTGGAATTTATGAAAAAAGGGGGTGACTGTATTGTTGACTTGTTGGTAAGGTTATTTAATGTATGTGTGACTCATGGTGAGGTGCCTGAGGACTGGCAAAATGCTTGCATAGTGCCATTGTACAAAGGCAAAGGGGATAAGAGTGAGTGCTCAAATTACAGAGGTATAAGTTTGTTGAGTATTCCTGGGAAATAAGTTGGGAGGGTATTGATTGAGAGGGTGAAGGCATATACAGAGCATCAGATTGGGGAGGAGTAGTGTGGTTTCAGAAGTGGTAGAGGATGTGTGGATCAGGTGTTTGCTTTGAAAAATATATGTGAGAAATGCTTAGAAAAGCAAATGGAATTGTATGTAGCATTTATGGATCTGGAGAAGGCATATGGTAGAGCTGATAGAGATGCTCTGTGGAAGGTATTAAGAATATATGGTGTGGGAGGTAAGTTGTGAGAAGCAGTGAAAAGTTTTTATCGAGGATGTAAGGCATGTGTACGTGTAGGAAGAGAGGAAAGTGATTGTTTCTCATTGAATGTTGGTTCGCGGCAGGGGTGTGTGATGTCTCCATGGTTGTTTAATTTTTTTATGGATGGGGTTGTTAGGGAGGTGAATGCAAGTTTTGGAAAGAGGGGCAAGTATGCAGTCTGTAGTGGATGAGAGAGCTTGGGAAGTGAGTCAGTTGTTGTTCGCTGATGATACAGCACTGGTGGCTAATTCGAGTGAGAAACTGCAGGAGCTGGTGACTGAGTTTGGTAAATTGTGTGAAAGAAGAAAGCTAAGAGTAAATGTGAATAAGAGTAAGGTTATTAGGTACAGTAGGGTTGAGGGAAAGTAAAAAAAGAGGTAAGTTTGAATGGAGAAAAACTAGAGGAAGTGAAGTGTTTTAGATGTTTGGGAATGGATTTGGAAATGGATGGAACGATGGAAACGGAAGTGAATCATAGGGTGGGGGAGGGGGCGAAAGTTCTGGGAGCGTTGAAAAATGTGTGGAAGTTGAGAATGTTATCTTGGAAAACAAAAATGGGTATGTTTGAAGGAATAGTGGTTCCAACAATGTTATATGGTTGCGAGGTGTGGGCTATAGATAGAGTTGTGTGGAGGAGGGTGGATGTGCTGGAAATGAGATGTTTGAGGACAATATGTGGTGTGAGGTGGTTTGATCGAGTAAGTAATGAAAGGGTAAGAGAGATGTGTGGTTATAAAAAGAGTGTGGTTGAGAGAGCAGAAGAGGATGTTTTGAAATGGTTTGGTCACATTGAGAGAATGAGTGAAGAAAGATTGACCAAGAGGATATATGTGTCAGAGGTGGAGGGAACGAGGAGAAGTGGGAGACCAAATTGGAGGTGGAAAGATGGAGTGAAAAAGATTTTGAGTGATCGGGGCCTGAACATGCAGGAGATTGAAAGGCGGGCAAGGAATAGAGTGAATTGGAACGATGTGGCATACCGGGGTCGACGTGCTGTCAAGGGATTGAACCAGGGCATATGAAGCGTCTGGGGTAAACTATGGAAAGTTCTGTGGGGCGTGGATGTGGAAAGGGAGCTGTGGTTTCGGTCCATTATACATGACGGCTAGAGACTGAGTGTGAATGAATGTGGCCTTGTCTTTTCCTAGTGCTACCTCGCGCACATGTTGGGGCAGGTCATTTCATGTGTGGCGGGGTGGCCATGGGAAGAAATAAGGGGAGACAGTATGAATTATGCACATGTTTATGTCTGTGTGTGTATATATATATATATATATGTATACGCTAAGATGTATAGGTATGTATATGTGCGTGTGTGGACGTATATGTATATACATGTGTATGTGGGTGGGTTGGGCCATTCTTTTGTCTTTTCCTTGCACTACCTCGCTAATGTGGGAGACAGCAACAAAGTATAATATATATATATATATATATATATATATATATATATATATATTCCCTGGGGATAGGGGAGAAAGAATACTTCCCACGTATTCCCTGCGTGTCGTAGAAGGCGACTAAAAGGGAAGGGAGCGGGGGGCTGGAAATCCTCCCCTCTCGTTTTTTTTTTTTTAATTTTCCAAAAGAAGGAACAGAGAAGAGGGCCAGGTGAGGATATTCCCTCAAAGGCCCAGTCCTCTGTTCTTAACGCTACCTCGCTATCACGGGAAATGGCGAATAGTATGAAAAAAAAAAAAATATATATATATATATATATATATATATATATATATATATATATATATATATATATATATATATATTTTTCCAAAAGAAGGAGCAGAGGGGGCCAGGTGAGGATATTCCAAAAAAGGCCCAGTCCTCTGTTCTTAACGCTACCTCGCTAACGTGGGAAATGGCGAAGTTTAAAAATATATATATATATATATATATATATATATATATATATATATATATATATATATATATATATAATTTCTTTCATACTATTCGCCATTTCCTGCATGCGAAGTAGTGTTAAGAACAGAGGACTGAGCCTTTGAGGGAATATCCTCACCTGGCCCCCTTCTGTTCCTTCTTTTGGAAAATTAAAAAAACGAGAGGGGAGGATTTCCAGCCTCCTGCTCTCTCCCCTTTAGTCACCTTGTACAACACGCAGGGAATATGTGGAAAGTATTCTTTCTCCCGTATACCCAGGGATAGTATATATTTATTTATTTATTTTGCTTTGTCGCTGTCTCCCGCGTTAGCGAGGTAGCGCAAGGAAACAGACGAAAGAATGGCCCAACCCACCCACATACACATGTATATCCCTGGGGATAGGGGAGAAAGAATACTTCCCATGCATTCCTCACGTGTCGTAGAAAGGCGACTAATGGGGACAGGAGCAGGGGGCCAGAAATCCTCCCCTCCTTGTATTTTAACTTTCTAAAAGAGGAAACAAAATATATATATATATATATATATATATATATATATATATATATATTTTTTTTTTTTTTTTTTTTTTTTATACTTTGTCGCTGTCTCCCGCGTTTGCGAGGTAGCGCAAGGAAACAGACGAAAGAAATGGCCCAACCCTCCCCATACACATGTACATACACACGTCCACACACGCAAATATACATACCTACACAGCTTTCCATGGTTTACCCCGGACGCTTCACATGCCTTGATTCAATCCACTGACAGCACGTCAACCCCTGTATACCACATCGCTCCAATTCACTCTATTCCTTGCCCTCCTTTCACCCTCCTGCATGTTCAGGCCCCGATCACACAAAATCCTTTTCACTCCATCTTTCCACCTCCAATTTGGTCTCCCTCTTCTCCTCGTTCCCTCCACCTCCGACACATATATCCTCTTGGTCAATCTTTCCTCACTCATTCTCTCCATGTGCCCAAACCATTTCAAAACACCCTCTTCTGCTCTCTCAACCACGCTCTTTTTATTTCCACACATCTCTCTTACCCTTACGTTACTTACTCGATCAAACCACCTCACACCACACATTGTCCTCAAACATCTCATTTCCAGCACATCCATCCTCCTGCGCACAACTCTATCCATAGCCCACGCCTCGCAACCATACAACATTGTTGGAACTACTATTCCTTCAAACATACCCATTTTTGCTTTCTGGGATAATGTTCTCGACTTCCACACATTTTTCAAGGCTCCCAAAATTTTCGCCCCCTCCCCCACCCTATGATCCACTTCCGCTTCCATGGTTCCATCCGCTGACAGATCCACTCCCATATATCTAAAACACTTCACTTCCTCCAGTTTTTCTCCATTCAAACTCACCTCCCAATTGACTTGACCCTCAACCCTACTGTACCTAATAACCTTGCTCTTATTCACATTTACTCTTAACTTTCTTCTTCCACACACTTTACCAAACTCCGTCACCAGCTTCTGCAGTTTCTCACATGAATCCGCCACCAGCGCTGTATCATCAGCGAACAACAACTGACTCACTTCCCAAGCTCTCTCATCCCCAACAGACTTCATACTTGCCCCTCTTTCCAAGACTCTTGCATTTACCTCCCTAACAACCCCATCCATAAACAAATTAAACAACCATGGAGACATCACACACCCCTGCCGCAAACCTACATTCACTGAGAACCAATCACTTTCCTCTCTTCCTACACGTACACATGCCTTACATCCTCGATAAAAACTTTTCACTGCTTCTAACAACTTGCCTCCCACACCATATATTCTTAATACCTTCCACAGAGCATCTCTATCAACTCTATCATATGCCTTCTCCAGATCCATAAATGCTACATACAAATCCATTTGCTTTTCTAAGTATTTCTCACATACATTCTTCAAAGCAAACACCTGATCCACACATCCTCTACCACTTCTGAAACCACACTGCTCTTCCCCAATCTGATGCTCTGTACATGCCTTCACCCTCTCAATCAATACCCTCCCATATAATTTACCAGGAATACTCAACAAACTTATACCTCTGTAATTTGAGCACTCACTCTTATCCCCTTTGCCTTTGTACAATGGCACTATGCACGCATTCTGCCAATCCTCAGGCACCTCACCATGAGTCATACATACATTAAATAACCTTACCAACCAGTCAACAATACAGTCACCCCCTTTTTTAATAAATTCCACTGCAATACCATCCAAACCTGCTGCCTTGCCGGCTTTCATCTTCCGCAAAGCTTTTACTACCTCTTCTCTGTTTACCAAATCATTTTCCCTAACCCTCTCACTTTGCACACCACCTCGACCAAAACACCCTATATCTGCCACTCTGTCATCAGACACATTCAACAAACCTTCAAAATACTCATTCCATCTCCTTCTCACATCACCACTACTTGTTATCACCTCCCCATTTACGCCCTTCACTGAAGTTCCCATTTGCTCCCTTGTCTTACGCACCCTATTTACCTCCTTCCAGAACATCTTTTTATTCTCCCTAAAATTTACTGATAGTCTCTCACCCCAACTCTCATTTGCCCTTTTTTTCACCTCTTGCACCTCTCTCTTGACCTCCTGTCTCTTTCTTTTATACTTTTCCCACTCAATTGCATTTTTTCCCTGCAAAAATCGTCCAAATGCCTCTCTCTTCTCTTTCACTAATACTCTTACTACTTCATCCCACCACTCACTACCCTTTCTAAACAGCCCACCTCCCACTCTTCTCATGCTACAAGCATCTTTTGCGCAATCCATCACTGATTCCCTAAATACATCCCATTCCTCCCCCACTCCCCTTACTTCCATTGTTCTCACCTTTTTCCATTCTGTACACAGTCTCTCCTGATACTTCTTCACACAGGTCTCCTTCCCAAGCTCACTTACTCTCACCACCTTCTTCACCCCAACATTCACTCTTCTTTTCTGAAAACCCATACTAATCTTCACCTTAGCCTCCACAAGATAATGATCAGACATCCCTCCAGTTGCACCTCTCAGCACATTGACATCCAAAAGTCTCTCTTTCGCACGCCTGTCAATTAACACGTAATCCAATAACGCTCTCTGGCCATCTCTCCTACTTACATAAGTATACTTATGTATATCTCGCTTTTTAAACCAGGTATTCCCAATCATCAGTCCTTTTTCAGCACATAAATCTACAAGCTCTTCACCATTTCCATTTACAACACTGAACACCCCATGCATACCAATTATTCCCTCAACTGCCACATTACTCACCTTTGCATTCAAATCACCCATCACTATAACCCGGTCTCGTGCATCAAAACCGCTAACACACTCATTTAGCTGCTCCCAAAACACTAGCCTCTCATGATCTTTCTTCTCATGCCCAGGTGCATATGCACCAATAATCACCCACCTCTCTCCATCAACTTTCAATTTTACCCATATTAATCGAGAATTTACTTTCTTACATTCTATCACATACTCCCACAACTCCTGTTTCAGGAGTATTGCTACTCCTTCCCTTGCTCTTGTCCTCTCACTAACCCCTGACTTCACTCCCCAGACATTTCCAAACCACTCTTCCCCTTTACCCTTGAGCTTCGTTTCACTCAGAGCCAAAACATCCAGGTTCCTTTCCTCAAACATACTACCTATCTCTCCTTTTTTCACATCTTGGTTACATCCACACACATTTAGGCACCCCACTCTGAGCCTTCGAGGAGGATGAGCACTCCCCGCGTGACTCCTTCTTCTGTTTCCCATTTTAGAAAGTTAATACAAGGAGGGGAGGATTTCCGGCCCCCCGCTCCCGATGATGTGATGAAATGAAAGCCAAACTAGGAAAATGGGGTTCAGAGATGGATTGTGGCAGTGAGGTATGGTGGCTAGTGGTAAGCCTGTTTGTGAATGATACTTTGTTGTTTGCTGAGAGTGAAGAGAAGTTGCAGATGGTTGTGTGTTTTATGATGTGTGAGTAGAGGCAAAAAAATTGAAGGTAGATTCAAGTAAGCGTGTTTGAAAAGGATACATAGTGAAAGTATAGGTTTTGCAAAACCCCATAGAGTGAAAGACGAAAGTGTACTAAACGGTGTTGTAGATATAGGGGAGAAAGACTGGAAGAGGTGAGAGAATTAAACAGTTTAGGAGCTATCTTCTATAAGTATGGTGATATGGAAGGCAAGATTAAGGAGAGAGCAGTACAAGGCAGAAGCCACTGGGTCCCTTATTGGAATAATGAGTAAAGGTGTAGGCTTGGAATTGAACAAATGATTAAGGGGCAACATAAACCTCCCACACCTAAGCTATGCAGCAAAAACATGGAATGGATTGGAAATGAG